>NC_092621.1:43706363-44027954 GCF_047663525.1 Anas platyrhynchos | reverse complement strand
TATTATATTATTATATTATCTAACATATCTCTGTTAGCCTCTTCTCCAGTATGATACTGAGTAGGCGAAGAAGAGTTTTATTTGTTGATGCAGTAAATTAGCTACTGTTTTTTATTTTTTTTATTTTTTTCCTTTTGTGAACACACTGCATGTGTCTATTCAGGGCAGAATTATAATGTCCCTCATTACAAAGCAACTATATACCCCTGTTAAGTGAGCTGTGCCTCCTTTCTATTAGCTCAGGCAAAATGAAAAACGATGTCTGGGTAGTTCAGGGAATTGTTAAAGGACTAAAAGCTCTTTTTATGTAGTTCATTGGTTTGGACAGCTTGCCCTCTTCAGCACTTACGAAGAGTTGATATGTTGGCTTCTTTATAATCCCTTGATGGGAAGTAAACTGGTAGTATCAAGCCAAACACCAGTGAGGTCTGTAGTCACAAACACCACCTGATGAGCTGCAACATCCCAGCACCATCAACTGAAGAGCTGCAAGTGAGCCAAAGACTCAAACTCGATGAGGAGACAGACCACTGTAAAAAATAGCTTGTTGGCAACCTGTTTGCTGGGGAGCTGCTACCAATGGGGCCACTCTTGGAGGTACACAGGGCACCAGCAAAATAGGGATCTTGGTAGGAAGAGAAAGCAATGCGAGACCTAACAAGGCCAGGAGTTGTCCAGGCAGGTGCTGCAGTGGCCATCTCCTTGAATGACTAAATGTTGACTTTTGTACTTCCAGTATTTTTTTTTTTTTGTCCTTTTAGTTTGTTGTTGCTCTCTCTCTCTCTCTCTCTCTCTTTCTTTTTGGAAGTTGTGCAAAATAAATACATGACTATTGCATGTGATTGAGGGAAGTGCGTGGTTTTCTGCTTCCATCTTGCTCCAGAGTATGTGGGAGGATTTTGTTTTATTCACTTCTTCCAACCTACTTTCTAAGTATGTAATACTAGTCCAAAAGACAAGTCTGTGAAATTTCAGATTGAAAGGTAAAAATTGCAAAAAGTTGGGTATAAATGAAAGCAAAAGTTTCTAGAAATACAGTTCAATAAATTTAATTCTCTTCTTTGGGGTCACTGCAGGTTCAGCAATAACACTGTCCTCATTTAGTGCTACATCACATTCCTGGGGAACCCAGAGAAGAAATTATAGCTGCAAGATTATAGATGCTTGCATATCTTAGAGTGACCACGAAGGAATCCCGTGTAATACTGGGAATTAAATAAGGTAATTAGCTCTTGCCTCCGTCTCTGCTGGAATTTGCATGTTCTTAAGCACATGTGTTATCCTGCTGTTTCTGATCACAGGAGATGTGATCACTTGCCATGAACTCTGTACATATGTTACTTTCACAGCCTGGGAGGCTGAAGGGAGCCTCGTGTCTGGAACAGAAGCCTGCAGATGACCCCTCTCATTTGCAGGCTAGGTGTGTTCAAGAGAAGTTGCAGGCCAGTTTCAGATGCCTTAAATAGGAAGCCTGGGATTTGAATGTAAAGCAGCCATTCAGGAAAAACACATCTGAAGGATCTTGTTGCCAGGCAAAACTATATGGTGTATAAAATGGAGTTATAACACTATTTTCAACAGGATACTCAATGAACTATCCATCACAAAATAGGCAATTAATTTCTTGGCCTGCTTAATGGTAATATCTCTGGTGAACTGGTTGCTTAAACACTTTTTCCACCCTTTATTAGCCTAGGAGTGAGTGATGAGTTTTCGGTGGGTTCTATGGCTGCCTCTCCCCAAATGCAGACTAAAATGACTTTTCTTTCCCAAATGTTTGACTCCTTTCCTCTGTCACCAAGATATTGTTTAAATTATTCCAGACACGAATGAGAATGATAACAATAAAGCCTCTTTCACTGAAAATTGTCCCTCAAAGCAAATCCTGCCTCTTTACTGGTAATAATAAATATGGCATTGATGGGATTATTAATTTTCTGATTCTGATACCAGATGTGTGTCAGGAAACAATGCTATTGGGTTAAAGTGTAGCATTTCAACAAGGATATAGGATTTGTGTCTTCACTGGGAGTATGCTTTATAAACAACATACCCAGTATCACCCAGTAGTTCATATTGTGTAATGGGGGATAATTGGGCCCAAATTCCATAATGCAACTGGTATATCTCTGGATTTTATGTGTTATTTGCAGCCTAATAGTCTGAGACATTTTTCTACAGTGCTACCTATGCAGGAACTTCCTATTTTGTGTAAATGCTAATTGTGCAACTAATTTGCTGTAAGAAATATGGTTATAACTATAGGTCATCCTCAATTTTTGTTTTCCTGCTAGTGGTATTGCAGCTAAAATCTTTGAGTACATCTTGGAAAAAGGAACCTGTGGGAGTTGTGGTTGCTTTTTATTTTGTTGACAACACATTCAGGGTGACTTGATGCTTCTTCAAGGCCACCTGAACAGGCTGGACCAGCGTTTGAGCAAATGTTTCTTTAAAATGACCTCTGCCTTGTTTCCTTGCACCTCAAATTCAAGAGGATTGTTTTCAAATTACCATGCAGAAGGAATACACACACATGTTTCTTGTCAAAATGATTTTTTTTGGTGTAAAGGCTTGCAGGAAGGTTGTTTTTTTTTTTTTTTTTTTTTTTTTTTTTTTTTTTTCAGCAGTTGTAATGTCAAAGCCACCCAAGGACAGAAGTAAAATCATTGTGAAAACAAGCAGTGCTGAGCTAGAGAGAAAGGTCCAGGAAAAAAAAAAAAAGTTAAAAAAAAAAAAAAAAGTAAGCAATTACTGCAAAGAGCTGTTAGCTTCTTTGCCATTGAAGGAGAATATCTTCCAAAGTCAATGTGTTTTCTTTGTTTTCTGGCTTACAACAAACCATTAAAAAGGCAAAGAAACACAAGAAGAAACATAATTTAAAAACCTCACAGAAGTTAATCCAAGCCCTGGAGAGCAAATAATTTTGTCCCCTTTTTAGGCTGATGGATTCAGCATGTGATGATTTGTATGAAAAATAGTAAGAAACATGGCTTTCATTGCTCCATTATGCCTTTGATTTCTCTCCTCAACTGCTCTTTGCTTGTTTGTTCAAGCGATCATGGCTGAGTCACTTGCGATGCGTGGAGCAGCACAGCTCTGAGCTGGCTGGCAGCAGTTCATGTCTCTCCCTGGAAGAAATCAGAGTTGAACTCGCCTGGTCATGGTGTTACCTGTGTGACATCAGCAGCAAGGCTGCATCCTAGGAGCTGGGTGTGCGTCTTCTATCTTGCCCAGCCCCACAGTGACTCGCTTCCCAAAGAGCACCACAGCAAACTTGGGGCCTTCGGCCTAATTTCTTTGATACTCTGTCTTCTGGATAAGGAATGCCTAACAACAAACTTGTTAATAACTCATTAATTACACAGCTAACTATACATGATATCAGGTGTCCTTTCTGTTGGAAAGAAGTTTATTGCTGGAACCTCTTGGGCCCTTACCCTGCCAACTTCTCATGCAAAGTTTTTACTGGAGCTCATAACCATGGAAAGTGACACATGAAAGGAGGTGAGTTGGCTTTATCTGATGAAGTTTGAGAAAGATAAAAAAAAAATTGTCCAAATTCTTTGTCCTCCATCATCTCTTTGTCACTATGAACCTGTATCTAATGGAGCAATACCCTCACCACAAAACTAAAAAGCCAGGTGTCCTACAGTCCAAATGCAGTCCAAAACCACATCCAGTCAGTGGACAGCTTCTCAGTCCCACTTTTCTCTCTGGCATTGCCAGGCTGCCTTTCCAAAGTCTCAGGTGTGCTTTCCGCACTTTATTTATTTATTGGCAGTGACTTTAATCACAGTGGTTTGGTTTTTTGTTTGTTTGTTTGTTTGCTTTATTTTGTTTTTCTCTCCTTCCTAAGCAATGATGGCAGTGTATCTTCAGCTTCTTGCTCTACCTATTTTATGCAGCTGAGCTGGAGTGCTTTACGGGCTTGGTCTGGCTGGTTCCTCTGTATTTATTTTTTTCTAGTGGGATTAAATAGTTGCGTTTGCTGTAAATTCTTGCAGTGACAGTAGTTCTTCCAGCAGGTAGGAGGTTGATAGTTCACATTGTCTCAGGTCTGTTTCTGACTGATCACGGAGGACTGCAGTGACCCCTTCCTATGCTTAGCAGTCCCTCCAAAGGCTGGCTGCTGGCAGCCAAGTAGTGATTGCTACTACCAGCAGTCCTGCCCTTGGAGCTGCTAGCAGCAGTCACGAGAGTAGGCAATGAACCAATTTCATGTCCTTCATTTATGAAGCTCCATAAAGTCTGTGTTAAAGGGGACTCTGCTTGACTCCAAGTGGCGTGACAGGGAAGCTCCGTCCCTCTCCTCCCTTCAGACTAAACTCTGCGTGACAACCTTGTTGCTCCAGGAAAAGGATGTTCTTACAGAGAAAGCAGAGCCCACCCTTTTTGCTGTGGCAGTGGGTGATCTGTGCACTGACGTGTGAAAACAGATGTGAACATTTAGTAGCCACGGCTGATGATGCATCCTTAGCTCATGAAAGGGCTGTTAACGTTGTCTAAACAATTGCATCATGCTTATTGGTGTACCCTGTACGCAAAAGAATAGAAAACATCTGCTTCAAACAAGAAAGTCTGGACATTGGGTTTGTTATGGGATCCAATAGGAACAGACTGGTCTAAGTTCTGGAGCCAAACTCATTCCCAGTTTAATTTCATTGGTATGATATATATTTTTATTTTTATTATTTCTTTGAATAATAGCAGAGACAAGTTTGTTCTACAGTCATTTTATGACACTATGGTTAGTGGCAAATTTGGAGGCTAAACATTTTCTCAGAGATCTGCAGCACTTTACAGCTTTTGGGGAGATGTTCCTCGAAACTGCATACACTAAAGCATCAGGGGGCCAAGCATCTGACAATGGATATTTAGTAAAAACAAAGTCAACAGTGTGATCACCTCTTTTTTCATTCTACGAAAATCTGTGGCAGACAAATGGAGATGAAAAAGTTAATTTTTAAGGTGTATTTCTCTTCATTTGTTAGTACTGACTTTAAGATGATGCTGGGTCTGTGTGTAATGGTATGAAGTGGAAAACAGCCTGACTATCTAAAAGGAAGATATGCCAATTAAAATGATACAGAATAAGTCAGATTATTTTTTTCAAAAACATTTAAAAATAATATTACATCTTTGTACTAAGTCCATAATCACTCCTTTGCTTGCGAAAATAAAACTGGTTCTGAAAATTTTAACTCTTTTTCTTCAGCTTGTAGAGCAAAATGAAAGTCAAAAGCTGAATTTCTTGATATCAGTGGGATACTTTCTTGTTTTTAAGAAAATAGCAATTTCCTTCACAAAACTTGTCACCCTATTTGACCCCTTCCCTTTGTTTTTATTTATTTATTTTTATTTTTTATTTTTGATGCACTTATAGGAATAAAAGGAGAACCAGAGGGAAATGTTTGGAGTTATGGTATGTCTACCATGTGTTTTCAAATGCTCTACCTTCCTTTTGAAATATGAATTTCTTTTCAGATGCCTCACATAAAAATTAACATATGGATTTACAATACTTCTGATTTTACAGTGAAAGCAGTAGCACACAGACACTTGTGTCTTTCAAATTATAATATATAGTCTTTAATAACAGACGGTGATAGCTGATCTCATTTCAAATAATATCTTGGTTTTGTACACAGAAAAGTACATCTTGGCTTCTCACAGCAATTTAAAAATAGATGAATCTTTGTTTACGGACAGGGAAAATGAAACACGGAAGAGTGGAAGGATTTGCCAGAGGGATTTATATCCACAGCAGATCTGGAAATAAAACTTAAATTTCCTGACTGAGCAATGTAACCAAAATGTATAACTTTTCCCACTTCTGAATGTTGATGTTTCTGAACTGAAAAGCAGAAACCATTGACAGAACTCCCAGTATTGCAGAGAAAACTGTAATATTGGGAGTTCAAGGCAGGTTATGAAAAAATGTCATATTCTGTGGAAAAAACACTTCCCAAAACCATGGAGTTAGAATGAATTTTGACTTCGAATTCTGCTCTGAAAAAGTAGCTGAGCAGTTCTTTGGGTGCATTTCTCATAAAATAGCGTTGCTTCTCCCACACACACCTGAATCAGTAACTTCGCAGAGCAACAGGAGCAGCTTAAATATACAATATTTAATTATGAGTTAGCTAAATAAATACTGTGATGATCTCTCTTGATATGCTGCACTGCTTCCTTAGTGGTTGTTCCTAATGGTCGGGCTATGCTTTTTATTGTTTCTGTTTCCTCAGCTTTTATTTTTCGTCATGCACATGCATGGTCATTTTCACCGTGTTTTCTCAGCTGAGAGGCAGGCTTGCTTGTCTCAGCTGCAAAGCAGCAAGACGGGGCTGGGACATTTCTCGCAGACTCGACATGGTCACTGCAAGGGACATGATTTCCTGCCCGCTAATCTCCTCCCCAGGCATGGAGCCTTCCCAGGCTGGCCGAAAGGCAACACACTGTCTGGCAGTGGAGGCCTGAGCACTGGGTTGCAGAAAGGGAAGAGCAGCCCTTCGCAGACAGCCTGGCAGCACCAGCAGCTGCAAATCAGAAGCAGGCCTGCGCTGGGGAGACATCTGTGGTACGAGAAAGTTCACAGGTTCACAGAGGCCTCATGCCGAACCCAGAGGTGGAGGAGGCAAAGAGGATCTCTGGGAATTTCCCAGGTGCTGCCTGGCAGATGACAAAATACATCCCAGTGACCCTGAGCCCCAGGGCTGCATCCTTGGCCGCCACACCAAGCACACACCCCTGCCTTTGGGGCAAGGGCAGACGCCCGGGCCATGCGCCTGCAGCTGGCAGGACGTGAGCAGATACAGGTTCAAACTGGCTTCCGCAACTTGCAGCTTAAAAATAAAGCACAAGGCAGATGTGGGGGGCTTTTGGGAGACATGAAAATCACCTTGGGACCTGGTTTTGTGAAGGCCCATGAGGTGCCCAGCAAACAGAGGTGGGCCCTCTGCCTGGATGCCTGGTGTCAGTGCCCTGCACGTACCTAGTCGGTGCCTGTGGCAGGCCCACAAAATAGGCTTTACTTTTTCCTCAGTGTTTTTTGGCTTAGAGTATTGGAGTTTTTATGATTCATTTTGTTTAAGTACCCAAAAGAAATGAGTTAAATATTAGATGGAAACATATTTATTTCCCCTTTCATAAGAACATGTGCATCCCTGCTCTCTTGTGCTCTTTCTCTTTTGTGTTCATATCCTCCCAGGCAGTTCTCGTGCTCACAGCTTTTTTTAACAGGACTTTTTTATTTTTTATAAAATTTAGACTTATAAAAGAAATAAATCTCTCTATTGTTCTCTTGGGGTGCAGCTGTGTTAAACTGTAATCATGGGAGTTGAAACAGGTTTTGTCTCACAATAACATTTATATTCGTTTCCTGACACTCTTTCCTAATAACATGAGTGTCTTCAGCTGACCAAGGGGGAAAAAAAACCTCCACTGAGCACTTCTGAAAGTAAAATAATACTTGCACAGCACAGAATAGTTACTGCCATATTACAGTATTTTTAAAATTTTCTTGCATTTGATAAAGATCCATTAGATCTCTATTTTCCAAGTTAATATTTCCATTTTCCCCTGTTAGTCCTCTGTCAGAAGTTTCTCCTGCTACTTGTACTTCTTTTGCATTGAAGATTAATTAAGCCAGGTCTCATCATCTACCTTATCTGCCTCCTTTTATGCTTGGTTATTTGTTTGTTTGTTTGTGTGTGTGTGTGTGTGTGTTTTCTCCCCTCAAAGATGAGCACAAAAGAATGGATCAAAACATCTGCGAAAGAGGCAAAATAAAGCTTGCGAAGTCATGAAGTTGGGTAAATGGGAGATGTCCAGCTCTTTGGCGCACTTACTCTCACTTCTGCAAGGAGAGTAAAGTGGATGTCTCTGTATTTCAGCTTTTCCACCTGCAAAAGTTATTACTGTAGTAAAAGAATGTTGTCTGCATCTCCTCTCTGTGCCCAGACCTTCAGACAGAATATTAGTCTAAATATTAATCTAATTTTAAGCAGTGATACATGCACAAATGCAATAATATTGCTTTGGAGAAAAGATGCTAGACTAGAGATTCATACCTTAGTGGCTGAAAGCTGATGTTAACCCTCTATAACAAAAAGTGCATTTTCCTTTTTTTGTGTGAGTGTGGTTTGTTTGCTTGGTTGGTTTTATAACATACCATTCAATAAGTGATGCTTACAAAGGATATAAGATATTACAAATATTATTGAAAATATGAAAAAGTTAGCTCTTTTCACTTTCTTTTTCATTTCTGAAGATGTTGCTATGGAAAGCAATAGTCTGCTTCAAATGAGTGTGAAAAGCCATACAGAAAGCTTGTTTTTATGAAGTTAATATTTGTAACCAATAACCTATCTTTGTTTGTATATGAGAGAGACTTCCAAGCCCTTTAGGAATGCCTGCATAAGTAGGATATAAACACAAAACAGTCCCATGTTTTTGTTTGCATCTTCCATGTCTGCCCTGAAGCTGACACATACCCCTCTATGCCTTAATGAACACTAAAAGCACTGTGAGTCTTTGTTATTATAACCTTTCCTTTAGCACAGGAGAGAGTCTGGATCCAGGACTGAATAAGTAAGAAAATAACATGCCTTTTTTTTTTTTTCCTTCTTTTTTTTTTTTTTTTTCTTTTTTTTTCTGTCTTTTTTTCTTTTTTTTTTTCTTTCACAAGCAGGGTTGTGAAAGTGATAATCTGCAGGATGCAACGGCTGGGTAAACTGCTCGCATGGAAGGAGCTGCCAATAGGAAGAACATCTGTAAGGGTCTCTGTATTATCTCAGCCTCACCGTGTCTCTGTTATTATACACCAAAGAGTACTTTTGGCAGAGTGTTGTCACAGACCTTTTCTGAATGTAATCCTCAGGGGCAGGGTAACAGATCCAGTGAGAGGATATCTGACCCAGCTGGTAAGTACCTGCTGCAGAAGTGACTCAGAGCTGCTCTTCTCTCCCACGTCCTCGTGTCCGCAGCTCTGTGGGAAGTTAATTGCTTCCAGTGGTTTGCAGTGTAATTTACAGCAAGGTAGATACACAGACCTTGCAGATGCCACCCACAGATGGCACTCAGTATAAATCTCTCCTTGTAATTTGACTATATGAAAACCAGCAGGAAGGAAAAGTAGAAAAGACAAGTGTTGTGGTTTAACCTGGCCGGCAGCTAGACACCACACAGCCGTTCGCTCACCTTCCTCCCTCCCTCTCTGGGTTGGGGGAGAGAAACAGGAAAGTGAAGCCTGTGAGTTGAGATAAAGACAGTTTATTAAGACAGGAAAATAATAGTAGTAGTAGTAGTGGTAGTAGTAGTAGTAGTAGTAGTAGTAGTAGTAATAGTAGCAGTAATAGTAATAATAATGTGTGTACAAAACAAGTGATGCACAATGCAGTTGCTCACCACCCACTGACTGATGCCCAGCCAAGCAGCCGCCCCCCCCACCCCGGCTAGCCACCCCTATATATTGTTCAGCATGACCCCATATGGTATGGAATACCCCTTTGGCCAGTTTGGGTCAGCTACCCTGGGTCTGTCCCCTCCCAGCTCTTGCTGCACCCCCAGCCTGCCCGCTGGCAGGACAGAGAGAGAAGCTGGAAAGTCCTTGGCTTGGTGTAAGCACTGCTCTGCAACAATTAAACTCTTCTTGTCCTAAGCCAAAACATAGCACCCTACCAGATACTAGGAGGAAAATTAACTCTGTCCTAACTGAAACCAGGACAACAAGTAAGTCCAGGTTTGAAGAGAACAGCCATCCAGCACAGAATCTCTATCCCACCGCTAATAATTGCTTTATTTCTTGCTCCAAAGCAGGCAAAAGTGTAGGAAAGGGGGTTCAAGAGCATATTGGCCACAGCCCATATGTTTAGCCTAAGAGAAACACCATTTAGGATGAGTATTCAAAGCATGGGTCAGCTAGAGGGAAGGCACTGGGGTGGCTGCAGCCAGGAACAAAGCATTTTGGACTGGTCCCTTTAGAAACAGGAGGACAAAGTACAACCACTGAGGCTGCAAGGGCTTCTCTGCTAGTAAAGTGCTGGAGGAAAAACATATGAAGGATGAAACAGATACAATAAAGGAGAAGAGGTGACTGGAGAAAGGAAAACAATTTTGGTTACAGAAAACTGCTTTTTTGTGAATTTTGCTTCACCTAAAAAGGAGTAGGAAGGTCAGTAGCAGCATTTGCCTGCTGGAGAGTGTGGCTGTTTCTGTTAGCACAGCATTAAGCTTAACAGTCAGCAAAGCCTGACTTCAGGAGTCGTCTTTCATGCTCCTTGCATGCTATACAATATATACATTGCTCAAAGACAATTATCAACAGTGTAGTGAAGGACAACAACATGTTGGAGAAAAAAGCCTGGCCCTGAAAGTGATGTGGTGGGGCTTCAATTCCGTACAGCTTCAGCTTACTATGAGGTCTTAAGAAAGACATTTAATGCACACATAATGTGTGTGTGTCAAGTCCTTCACCATGACCAACTGTTTTTAACATCTCTCAACTTCTGTAAGATATACAGAGGAAGAGCCCTTGGGAAGCTTTATGTATAACTCTAGCCAGAGCCCCCGAGTCAGTTGTCCATGTGCCCCTGACATGGCTCTGTCTCCTACCAGCCTGAAACTTGTGCGTGGGCTTTGAGTGAGGCTGAATTGTTGAAAATTCTGGAAGAAAAACAGCCATGCCATTTTGAAATGTAATATAAGAGGAAGGAGGAAGATCCCTAAACAAACACAAATGAGCAAATGAGTCTCAGGGATTTTATGTGAACATGTTGGTAGTGCCAAAGCCACGTAAGGCCAAACTCTGAATAATCTAATTCCAGGAAAGGACTTAGTGAGTTTAATAAGCACTACTGATTGTCTCAGTGAAAGATGCCCAAGATTTAGCAAAAATGAACCTTTGAAAGGCATTATTTCAGTAGTTCCAACCATAGCAATGTTTTAGTCATGCTTTGCCAACTTTTCTGTTCAGATGCTCTGCGCATGCCTGGATAGCTAATTAGTCTCCTTGCTAAAAATATGCTAAGCTAAAACAGTTGCCCTTCATTCCAAAAAAGCTTCTTTCTTTAATTTTGGCCCCAACCTTACCAAAGTATAAGCACAAGGTCATTTTAATTACAATCACCCAAATAAAGGTGTTTACAAGAAGGCTCAGATCTTTAATTCTCTGCTCAATCATCTCTTAATTGTTGATTGCTTAATGACAGAGAATGTGTTCTCTGACTATAACACAAAGAAAAAATCTAATTTTAGAACTCGTGACATCATTCTTTCTCCCTTCAAATCACAGAAGTTAAGTCACAGAAAGCCAATGTTATCTGATTTGGACTCAGAATAAGAAGATTATTTTTTTTGGTCTAAAAGCCAAAATCTGTCCTTGGATACATACACACACCTCTGCAGTTCATTTAAAGACCAATGGTTATAACTAAAAATAGAATGGAGCTTGCTTGGTTTGGGTTAAAGTTCAGTGCTGCTGTGCCACCGATGAAGGGATTATCATAGACTACATCATTGATGATCCCCTTTCTCAGCACTGACTCAAAAGGCTGAAAAAATCACCCCAAATTTATCGGAAAAATAAATACATAGCTGTGTGTTTTGAGTGGTATAATGGACTTTGACTTACTAAATCATACTTAGAGGAAAGAAAGTATTTCTTGTAGTAACTATAAAAGATTTCGTAGGAAATACTTGTCTGGCTAGAGAAAGTTATCACATTAATATTGTTACAGAGGGCTTGTCTAAAAACTCTATAAATCGCAAATTTGTGTTTTTGTCCTGTCTGTGCACTTGACCTGTGCAGTGTCAACTTTGTGTACTCCATGTTAACTTAAATCCATATAGCTGGACTGATACCTCACATCGGCTCTATCGATGTTCATCCATCTTGTGCCAGGGCATTTTTCACATAAAGAGCAAATTAGCCAAAGAAAGAAAAAAAGAAAAAAATTAAAAAGTGCCTTTTTGTGTGGTGCTTACACTGGGAAAAGATGGGCAATAGTTAAATACTTTCAGAGAACTGTGCTGTGTATGTTGCCAGCATTTTTTTCTGAATTTAGAATGAAATTACTATAGTCTTGTTTCTCTCTTAAAACTTTTTCTTCCTTTTGAAGCTTCAGTGTCTGTGATTGAAAATACATCTCCAAAGATATAAAACACGCACTGATCAGATTTCTGTCCCCTCTGCTATTTTATTTTACTTTGCAGATGTGTGTTGAAAATGGAGTTGAAATTCAATATACATACTGGCAGGAGGAAGGTTCATTTTCTGAAATTTTCCTTTTAACTACATAACAATACTGCTAAAAACACTCACACTATCCATATGCTAACAATGGATTCTGAACCTCTGATGACGTAAGAAAATAGTAGCATCACTGATTTCAGTCTCCTCTGGATTTATATCGGCCTAACAAATGCTTCACCTTTCCCAAGTACTTTGTCTTGAGCTGAGGTGCTAAAGGTGGTGCAATGACTGCTGCAGTGACATGGTCTTCGACAGAATTAGAGGGTTTTTTACTGAATGGTGTCAGAAGGCCAGTCTGTGGGACAGAATGTTTGTTACGTGGGAGGAGTTCTGGAACTGAAAACTTGGTGTTGTTCAAACTGCTCCTATGGCTGATTTCACATCATTAAAAAAAATTCTTTATGTGCTGAACCATCTTTGCTATTTGATAGTGCACAGCATTCAATTTTCAGAGTCACTGACTCAAAGAAATAATAGTAAATTGCAGTGGGCACACTTCTATTCTGAAATGTGGTAACAGGGAAATTATTTTTGTCTTGTCCTCTGTGAAAATCAAGAAAGATTTGACTTATTTGAATGATGCAAAGCTGACTGGATTTTGTATAACAGCATAGTGCAGTCACTTACACTGTGTGCATGCAACTAGTGACCAAGTTTAGAATAATTCTCAATTTAGGCCAAGCAGGAGCATTCGAACCCACTGGTGCTTTGTGATTTTGTTGTGGTTTGACCCCAGCAGGCAGCTCAGCACCACCCAGCTGCTCACTCATTCTCCCCAGGTGGGATGGGAGAGAGAATCGGAAAGGTTAAAGTGCAAGAGCTCGTGGGTTGAGATGAGGACAGTTCAATAATAAGTTCTGTCCCAGCCAAAACCATGTCAGCTTTTTACCTGCAGAGCACATGAAGAAGGGGTGGGGTGGGGTGGGGAGGATTACTATTCTCCAGTCTGCCTTTTTAGGGTGGATTAGTCAGCAAGAAGCCCATTGTAAGAGAAAAGTGAGTGAAAGTTACAGGGCTGGGTGGACGGAATGAACTTGCTTGTTAATGCAGAGTTAATTTGGATGTGCATTGGAGAGAGACCGCAAAAGTGTGAGACATCCGTATCGCCTGGGTGGGCAAATGGTGATGACACCAAGAATCCTCTGCAGGGACAGGGTTTGTTTCTGAGTCACTGAGCCAGCACACTGTAGCTCTGCTAAGTGGTTCACACCTCCCAAGTGTTCACAGGGTGTGATTTTATGTGATCTATTGCATGTGTTTTATATTCAGCAGATTATGATCAACTTGTTAAATTGAAAATTTTAAAGAAACCAAATGTTCTTTTAAAGTGAGGTTTCAGAAGTTTTGGTACACTTAGGTAAAAATCCACTGCCCAGCAAAACTTACCCACTACTTGCAATAGCAATGCTAATTATACTGCTTATGGGAATTGGAGCCAAATTACCAGCATGGTAGCAGAATGTGAACTAATTAAATGATCAACATTTAATATGACACTGCTTGGTTCATTGTAGCTGTATACACACACGCAAACACACACAGACACACATATACATGTATGTATTACTGACAGCTGTAGGGGTCGGTGACAAGCTAATCCCAGACTAGTTATCCCCAATCAGCCAATTAAGGATGCTTGTTTTTGTTGATGCTTGTTTTCTTGTTTTTGTTTCAGTGAAAGAAAAGACTGAGTCTTTTGGAGAAAAAGTCTTTTGGAAAAGCTTTGTGTTTTGTGGATCACTTCAAAAATCTATTAGAATCAGAAAAGAGAGACCACGGCCACAATTATTGCTGAATGCTACCACATTTACTGTGACGCAAACTCAGCTCTAGGATACCTGCAATCCAAATAGGCAAATGTGAAGGAAAGAAGCTCAGAAAGAAAAAACATGTCCATAGCAGATAGGAGCAAAACCCGGGTCTTTTAACAGCTGTCTTCATGCTGATGTCTGCCTGGCCACAAAGCACCTTGAATTTAAGCCAGACTCAGAGCTAACAGGGATGTCTCTGAGGCAATGCACCATCTGTATGTTACAGCAGTACAACATGGTATGTGCCATCTCACATTGGTCATTTACCTGTTTCCTTGCACTGTGTTGGAATGATGATTATCAAGCCCGTCATCAGACAGGCAATTTCTGAGTGTCATTTGCATGCTTTTTCAGGAGCAACTGAAGTGCTTCGAACTGTGTTAAGCAGTGAAAAAATTCTTTAACTCTTCACATATGACAATATGTTTTGATGGCATGGTTTTGCTCTCAGGGCTTGTTACTCCGGATCCCCAGCACTCTTGTTTACAAACCCTTGTGGTCTTCTTGTTCCTTCATTCCACTTACTGGACAGGATAGGGCAAGACAATGTACAAATTTTGCATAAACTTGTATATAAAGCTTGTCAATTTTTATGTTTTTATAAACTATGAGGCTGTTTGGAGTCGTGGTGGACTCTGCCCTTGCACGTCTTCAGTCTGGACATGGTTCTGGACAACAAACTCTAGGTGGCCCTGCTATACCTGGAGGTTGAACAAGATGAACTGCAGAGGTCCTCCCCAACCCCAGCCACTCCGTGACTGTGTGAAACTTACAGAGAAAACAGGTTAGATTTGCCCCTCCTAAACTGTATGTGATGTATAGAGGCAAGACTGACAAGAGGGTAAGGCAGAGAGAGGGTGAAGCTTCATTTCTTTTGTATTTACAGAGAAATGTCATGATTTACTGAAGGTTGCTACAAGAAGCCCATGCAATTCTAAGATGGAACAAATGAGATAAGGGTCCTCACCAGCTCTTTACAGAATCAGACTCAATGGGTTAAAAAATAGCAAAACCACCTCGTCACAGACAGAAATATCTATGTATAAAGAGGAGCAACAGAGCTCTAGACTTTAGCAGTATTTGTTTTCAATGACTCTGAGATCTTTATTTTTCATTCCTCCTAGTGCCATTCTTTTAACTGCATTTGGACATTAAAAAGTGATTCGTGTGAGGTAGTCATCTATTTTACAGGAGGTGAAGAGTAAGAGCAATAGGAACCAAAGGAATTAGGGGTAGAATCTGGAAACCATGAAATGTGGTGTTTGTGTAAACCTGATGAGAACAGATCCTTTAATCAGAAGTAGAGCATGAAAAATTCTGTTGGAAGCAGACACAAGGAAGCTATGCTTAAGCTCTTGCTTCTGAAAGATTTTTCCCTGAAGCAGATTTGAAAAGGAAGAGGAGGGAATAACAAGTGGTTCCATATGACTTTTTTGGAATTTATTTATTTATTTACTTATTTTTCTTCCCCAAGACCATCTCTGCTGAAATCAATTTCCCCTAATGGAGCTGCCCCAACTACTGTTCTATATTAAGGAGCCAGGTGTTCTGCTTAGTCTGTTTTAAATAAACGGCAAAGTATTTCTAAAAGACAATTTTTCATCTCCGCTTTGTCTTATTTATTTGTTCTTTTCCTGTTTCAAACTGTTGACTTCGCTAATCTAAAATTAAAAGGTCTATGCTGAGCACTTGCAGCTCTTGTTGGCTCTAATTAGAATTTTAAAGTGATATTATCTTCCAAGACATGGTTGTTGTTTACAGCATTTGAAATACAGAATCATGAACAAGAAAAAAAAAATATATATATATATATATATTATATATATATATATATTTATATATTTTTTTTCCCTTGGCCAAAGAAGCTGATCAGTTTTTATAACAGAAAGTGTAGTTTTTGTAGAGTTACATTATGAATACTTTGGTTTTCCTAAGTTTTAGTATGGGCATGTTTCACATAGGCTTAGCCCACATGGCTCTCTGATATTCCAGTTCCTTCAAACAACTCCAAATATTTATTTCCTTTTAATTAAATTTGAATGTGTTTCCCTACTGTTACAGGCCACTCCCTGGGAATCCTGTCCTGTTTGGTTCTCATGATGTGGAGTCATCTTCCCGTCGGCTGAACAGCCCACTGACATCTGACCACAGGCACAGCTGGGGGCATGTAATATGGCCTATAAGGACATCTAATAAACCACAGCCCATGTGGTCAGCCACAGAACCGGGCTACTCCTATAAGCATCTGCATGTGTCTCTGGGTGTGTGAGTAAGTGTCTGAATATGAAAGACAGGAGGTCTCTGTATGTTCAACTCCTGGATGTTTACAGTGATCTATACATTGGCTTACAAAATGCACTAGAAACAGAAGGGTAGTATATGAACTGATTGCCTGGTGCTGAATGGGTAGGGCTGTACCCTTGCTGAGATTATTTGCTGTAGTAATTTCAGTGCCTCCTCCTTTTAAGAAAAGTTGGGGATAACTTGCTTCCAGCAAGGAAATCTTCTATTCTTTTAAAGCATTAATTATTATATGTAAAACAAGATTTATTCTAGTTTGAACAGTGGTAAATTTTAATGTTCAGATGAGCAGTAGCAATATGGAAGCACTCAACTTTAATCATTGTCTGATATACAGTCAAAACTGTTTCAATGAAATATGGTCTTGGATTTCTAGTATGGCAAAAGAAGTAGGAAATGATGGAGAAAAAAGAAGTCCAGGACATTGAAGCTTTATCCTGCCAAGTTAGGAATCTTTGCTTCTTGCTGCCACTTTTCGGAAGTGTTTGTGAAGAACAGAATTGGAAGACATCCATGGCCTGCTCTGAACAACAGAAAACACATCAGGAGGTGCATTAACAACCCTGTATCTAAACACTGACAGTACGTTTTTTGGTGGTCGATCCAAGGATACTGGTTGTAGTGGGTCGATCTTGGCTGATTGCCCCCACCCATTGGTGGGAATACAACAGAAAAACACTTGTGGGTTGAGGTTGCAGTTCTTCAAAAATTGTCTCAGTGTGAGTCCACACCACTGAGTGCAGTCCTTAGGTACAGGTTGCTCCAGTAAGGGCTCCTGTCCATGGGCTGCAGTTCCTGCAGGACCCTGCTCCTGCGGGGGCTCTCCCTGGGCCACAGCCTCCTCCAGGCCACATCCACCTGCTCCACCGGGGGCTCCTCCACGGGCTGCAGGGGGAGAACCTGCTGCTCCATGGTCAGTTCCACAGGCTGCAGGAGAACTGCTCGGGCACCTGGAGCACCTCCTTCCATCCTTCTTCACTGACCCTGGTGTCTGCAGGGCTGCTTCTCTCACTTTTCGACAGCAGTCTCACCAGCTGGGCTGACAGTCTCAGCCTTGGTCAGGGGTGGGTTCATTTCTCTTCAGTCATACAGGATGCTAGTGTCCTACGCTCAGGGTATGCTTTCCTAGTCTTCGCATAAAAATTGCCATAGTTCTTGCTGGAAACCCCTGTTTCTCCATGTAACGACCCACATTGTGTGCCCACAGAGCTCTGCAGCTGCAGCTAACACTGACAGGCAGTTTTGTTCCATGTGGCTGCTGTGATGAGGTGCACGAGCATGGCTTTGGGTGACATGCACGTATTAAATGGTGTGGTTTTGACAGATGATAAGCATGTGGGAACTCAGTGAGTGTTTAGTATTTTGAGGTACAGGAAACAAGGCCATAGGCACTGAGACACAGGGAATTTCCCTGGGCACTGCAACGATAAAACATTGAGCTCTTATGTCTGGAAAATATATTGTTCCAAAATGGGAGATAAGGATGCTGTCTAGTGTTCTGAGTGCTTGCTCAATACGTACAGCCAACTCACTGCTACGCTGCTACGTGTCCATTCCCACAGCACTGGAAGTCTAACAGCACTGGCTGCCAGCCAGAGACTTAATTTCAAAACCGAAAGCATTTACTCATTTCTTTATCCACCTGGGATATTAAATCAGGTTATTTTCAGGTGTTTTTTTTTTTTTTTTTTTCTTTTTTTCTTTTTTTCTTTTTTTTTCTGTACTGCCTCATAGTAAATCAAAGTGTCTAGATTTGATTCTTTGAGATCATGGATCATGTCCAGGAATGTCAGCATGCACACAGAAGATTTGGGGGTGCTTGGGTGTACAGCTAAATCCTATTTACTGCTTCAAAACATGAGAGAATCGACTGTTTTAAGGAAAATACCAGGCAGTGAGAGCTGATTTTTTCCCCTTGGCTTACTCAGTTGACATCTCTAACCTTTCTAAGCTATACCGTTAACTTTATCTTGTTTATCACTCCCCAATTTCCCATTCTTCTTCTGTTATTTGTTCATTTTGTTTGTTTTGCTTGTTAGTTTTGTTTTTTAAACTTGTTCCATTGTGCTATAATGTAGGCTGAATTGCAGAGCAGAAGTATTTGTAAGGAATGTGAAAGTGGGATAACATTTCTAGAAAAAACGTATTTAGCAGTCCACAGCTCTTTGAAGTAACATGCGTCTTAGAAATTAGCTACCACGAATCAGTGAGCACAAACTAGAAATTCACTTTGCACCACCATTATGCAAAGCCTAAGGCCACCACTTATTAAGACAGAATAAACTCATGTCTAAATGGGGGAAAGGCATCTTCAGTAGCTTAGTGAAACTCCTGGTCTTCTGTAACAGAAACACACAAGGTACACAGTCATGTTGTCTCCATTAGCAGCAGTCAAATAATAAGCATTTAGTGGGATTCTGTTGTATTACAGGAAAATATCTCACGGTAACTTTAACCACTGCAGTCGTTAAAAAGAAATTCCTTGAAATATCAGTCCATTTTTATTGTTTATATGTTGACTTAACTCTGATTAGAAGGTCATACTGTCCAGATCACTTTTCCTTTCTGTCTTAGTGAAAGATGAATAGCTTAATTTTCCAGCTAATATTTTTAGTTGCATGACCCCATGGAATAGTAGCAGACTGTCCAGCCCTTTCCTCACCCCTGCCTCAATGTTATATTCATTTCCTGGTCATTTCCTGGCCACCATTTACTATGTTACTTAACTCTGTTTTCTTTTCTGTTCCTCAGGCAGAGTAAGTGCAGGATGCTCATAACTTTTTTTTTGGCTAAATGGTGGATGTTAGTGGATCTTTCCTATCCCTCGGTTGTTGCAATGATGCCAGAAATGCTAGACTGCGTCCAGGGACTGTCATTTCAGCTGGAAATTCCCTCTGCAGGTCAGAGTGTTCTACATCCACTGGGATAAAGAAAAAGAGCTTGAATTGCAAATGCACTGAAGTGAAAAACCTTTGTTTATTTGTATCTGAGGCATTTATATTTGAGGCACTTCTCTGGTGCTCCTTTCAGTTACGTATGATATACGTGCTGCACAGAAACTGCATATATTACTATCACTGAAGGAGAGCTTATAGTTATACACAGCCATAAAGCACGGGCATGGTTGCAGAGACTTAATTCATGACATAAATAACATGCATTAGAGAGCTTGGCTAAAGTCATGTTAATTTCTTAGGAATAACAATTCACGTGAAGTTTATGGCCACTGCAGAAAATAGGAGATGAAAAGCCTACCTTATGTCTTATCATTCCCCAGAATATAACACAGTGTCTTCATTTTTCCATTCTTTGATCTTTTGTGCCTGCGTGTTTCCTTCAGTGCTTCCTAGGCTCTTTGGTCAGACACCAGTTTTATGCATAGACCACTTCAACTGGGGACCAGGATTTTGTAGAGCTACCCTTTTCTTTCAAGTGTTTACAGACCACACAGACAGATTTTTATTTTTATTTTTATTTTTTTCCCTGTAAAGCCTTCTTGCCCGTGTAAAAATACTTTACATATTTCAAGGAATCTGCTCCTCTGTGTGCTCCTCAGAAGGGAGCGGATGAGTTAAAATAGAACCGCTGAAAACTGAAGCAGTCGAACACAGAAATGTCTTTGCTCGCCCATAAAAACACTCGCAAGAAAGAAGAGGTTTATTTCCAGTCTGAAATGACGTTCACACCTTGTTTGCTTGGAAACGTCTTGCTCTTTCAATGGCACACTTCGGCTGGTAAACAACCATTAACATTCCGAGCAGATCTGCATAGCTTGCAGGAAAACCTCTCAAAACAGCTGCAGCCTGCCTTCGGCAGATGGGAATTAATAACAGCCTTTGTTCCACCGTCTGCACCCGCAAAACGGGGCAAGAGCCGCTTCTCCCTGCCCGTGCCACCCACAGCAGCACCCCGCGGGGGCGAACAGCAGCCGGGACGGGGCGGCGTGTGGGGACGGGGTCTGTGAGACCGACCCCGGGGCCATTCCTCGCCCCTCAGAGCCCGCTGGGGATGCCCGCAGAGCCGGCGGCGAGGCCCAGCCGCCACCCAGGCTCGGAGCCACCCGCCGGGGCCGCCGCCTTGCTGCAGGCCCCTTGGGCCGGGCGCCTCTCCCCGCTGCCCGTTAGGGGGTGCTCCGCGGCCGCCATTCCGCGGGGCCGGGGCCCCTCGGCCCGGGGCGGACAGGGCGGGCGAGGCCGCCCCTCGGGGCTCCTCAGGTGCTCCAGGAGCCGCCCCGTGGCTCCCTCCTTGGCCGGGCTTTGCCCCCGAGTGAAGGAGGCTCGCCCGTGGCAGAGAGCTGTAGGCTGGTGTCCAGCCTAAACCGCCGGGGTCTGCCCAATTTCTTTCTTGCTGCCGTTCGACTAAAGAAATAAAACGCTTCTCCAAATCTCTTTCTAGTAATCTACTTTGCGTTGTTTGGGATTGTTTAGGTTTTCTTATTTTCATATACGTGTTGATGACATGTGCCTAGAAGCCTCTATTCCAACTATTACCAGGTGCCCAGCCGCAGAGTGACAAAAGTTTTAACCCCGGTGATGATCGAAGTGCTGCAGGTGAACAAGAAGAGCTTTTCTGCGTAGTGAAATCTCAAACTAACATCATTTTCCTCGCCTCCTCTCCTTAAGTACCGCAGCTCTGATAATCTGATAATACTTGAGTCCTTCGTGCCAATAGGACATGAGAATTAACACCACACATACCTGCTCTTCTTCTTTCTTTTCTTTTTTCTTTTTTCTTTTTTCTTTTCTTTTCTTTTTTCTTTTCTTTTCTTTTCTTTTCTTTTCTTTTCTTTTCTTTTCTTTTCTTTTCTTTTCTTTTCTTTTCTTTTCTTTTCTTTTCTTTTCTTTTCTTTTCTTTTCTTTTCTTTTCTTTTCTTTTTTCTTTTCTTTCTCTTCTCTTCTCTTCTCTTCTCTTCTCTTCTCTTCTCTTCTCTTCTCTTCTCTTCTCTTCTCTTCTCTTCTCTTCTCTTCTCTTCTCTTCTCTTCTCTTCTCTTCTCTTCTCTTCTCTTCTCTTCTCTTCTCTTCTCTTCTCTTCTCTTCTCTTCTCTTCTCTTCTCTTCTCTTCTCTTCTCTTCTCTTCTCTTCTCTTCTCTTCTCTTCTCTTCTCTTCTCTTCTCTTCTCTCTCTTCTTCTTTCTCTTCTTCTTTCTTTCTTTCTTTCTTTCTTTCTTTCTTTCTTTCTTTCTTTCTTTCTTTCTTTCTTTCTTTCTTTCTTTCTTTTTTTTTTTTTTTTCTTTTCCTTTCCTTTCTTTTCCCTTTCATTATGAGATGGAAGCAGGAAGAGCACTTTAGCTACCTGGTGACAGGTTGATTGAACTATCAACATAAGGATAACAGATTGTATTTTTATGTACCAGCATGTGGTACCTCAGTTAACACCTATAGACTGAGTAGGCAAATATCCTGTGTTATGCTGAGGAAGGAATACCTCCACTTTCACTTTCTAGCATTCAGTGTTTTGCAATCAGCTATGGCTATAGCCTCCAACATTAGACCTGCAATGTTTTGGGAATGTAAATTTAACTTTCAGATAAAACTGGTTATGCATATTGCCCCATGAGCAGCAAGGCTACTCCCTAGACAAGTCCCAGTTCTCCTCCAGATGCCAAAGCTTGCAAGGGATCAGTAGGGGGCCAGTAAGCAATTCAAGTTGAGTACCATCAGTGACCATCTACCGCTGTTGCTTTTTCCTGATGACTCATGTAATCATTTTGTTTGGCTCCATTTTATAGAGGGAACAAACATTGCTTCACTGGCAGGAGCAGAAGCAAACTGAATGTTTCTGTGCTTTCTGAAGGGAGAAAAAAGTCAAGAGTTTGTCTTTCAAGGATGACTGCTCTTCAAGTACCCTGAGTGGGATCCAATCAGGTACGACATCTGAAGTGCACTTCAGATAAACTCAAGATAAATTCATATTAGGCCTCAACTGTTCCCAAATTTGTAAGTGTTTAGCTAAAGTTAGAGTTTAGACACATCTCTCAGCTACCCAAGCCATAAGTTTTGAGGTAGAAATAAATTAAAAAAAAAGTAGAAAAAAAACAAAACACCACCAAGTCTCTGCAAATTACATCACAAGACATATATTGCAAGTATGTGCATAGTTTCCTTGTAATCAGTTTGCTGAAGGGAGAAATATTTGTGAAAATGCAGAGTACTTTCTTCCACACAGCAAGTAGGTAAGAGGTAAATATTCCTGTCAATTTCAGTGAGACTAGTTATAAACAAAGGTATTCATGCAATACTTACAGTACTGGACATGTGTACTATAGCTTGTCAGGGACTTCTTACTGTGAAAACAGTTGCAAAACATCTGCTTTGCTTTACTGGAAAACCTGCTCACATTTCAGGGAAAAGTCCCAGAAGTAATGGTACCAAAGAGATGAAAGAAGGAAAAAGTATATTCTTTGTATTTTTGCTTCTGCCTGAAAACTAAATCAAATAATAAAAACATCCAAGAAATTACACTTAAGTGTTAAGATTCAAGATCACAAATAACAAAATCAAGTAACCCAAACTCCTGAATAGTGGTAGGGGAATGAAGGAACCCATGTAGGCAGAGTAATTAGGCAGTCAATGACTTCAGAAAATAAAAGAGGACAGCTAAAGTGAAGTGAATTGCCTCCATGAAATAACTTGAGGACAAGTGGATGGGATTTTATTGGTATACTGGGCAAGTAGCAGTACTTGGTAGAAAGTCCATAATTAATAAATTGGAATGGAAATCGAATTAACAGATACTTAGCACGGTTGAAACACTGAACATACTTGTGCATTCATCTGAACAAAAATGATAGACAAAGTGGGTGGAGAAAGCAGTAAATGCAACAGGGAATAACCTAGGAATAAATAAATAAATAAATAAAAAATGATCTGGGAAATCTGAGCACACATGGGTAACCTGGATGACACACTTCCTTAGGCGTTAAAGATACAGTTTCCTGAATAATTTTCTCCCTCTGACAGCTGTTGGAAAACCATGGGCAACTGTGGAACTGCTGAAAGATGGAAGGAAAGGAAATACGACACTGCTTTTCTAAAACAGAAAGCAGTACAATTCCAGCAAGAGCCACACTGCATATTTGGATCCCAGCTCTCCCCAAAAGGTAGAGCCCACAGGGCCATTCCTCCTTCCTTTGCCCTTTGTCTTTCTCAGCGCAAGGAAGCACCTCAGCCTCTTACACCCAAGCTTACCTTCAGTGGTATGTAAGCTTAGGTGTAAGTGCTTACTTGGATCTGCGCCCCTGAGAATACTTTCTGAATATCTCAATGCAGACTCTTGGCAATGGAAAAGAAACATGCAGATACACAGGAGATGCTGGAGAAAGAGATGAATGGGATATAAATACTATTTAGCATGATTTTAAACATCTGGGATTAGCACAGCAAAATGTAGATGATCTGAAAACTTATAGAGAGAAAATATATTGGTGCAGCACATCACAGTTTCAAGAGTAAAGCCAAAAATCTGCAGCAGTATAAAAAAGTGCAAAAATAAAAATAACCCTATTCCTCAGGCAGGATGCCATTGATTTTGTCTTTTGTATGTTGAATAAACAGGGGAGATACAACAGAAATCATGAGATTCATTTGCTATTTTTAATATACAGCAATGAATTTCAGTCCTTAAAGTGCCCCAGCGGGTGTGGATGTGGATGTGGAATAAAGAGATGCATGGATATTCAAAATGATGAACAGCTCAACAAAAACGTGCAATCTCCTGGCATTATGAAGAATATCAGGATATTATTAATTGCAGTAATTTTTTCCTGTTTCAAGAGAGAGCTCTTCTCTGCTGGGAATGTAAATATACTCACTGCAGCTTTATTAAAGGGTTTCATAAACTAAGTTTCATTAAAGGGAAGATCTGCAGCATTTCATCATGCCTCTAATGTCTCGTTTGGACAGATCAGCTCCTTGATCTAAGCTTCTGATACTTGTGGAGCCCTGATTCAGGGAAGCATTTATATTCAGAAGCAGCCCTTAGTATCAACTGTAGACATAAGCGATTTTCTAAATGGGAGAGGCCTCAAAGACATATTTAAATTCTTGCTTGGCTCAGGGGTTGCTTGCGGTCTTTTCTGATGCCGTGAGACAAACAACTGTGGCTATTATGAGGTGTGAGATGTGAACTGCAGCAATTTCAGCTGGAGATGCCCTTCTCCCTTAGTTTATGAATACCCTTGAATAGTCTGAGCCCAAAGGAACTGGGATCCTGCTTTTTCTAGGTTTGTTTCATTTTCTTATTTGGAGAACTAGAGGTGCATTAAAAAAAAAAAAAAAAAGTAAGAAAAAGAAAAGAAAAGAAAAAAGAAGTTATGCATACACATTTTTGGTTTGACTGTTGAGGAAAAGCAAGTATTTGCAGGTCTGTCTCAGGAGAAGTTACATCTTGGGGGAATGTTGCTGTTTCTCGGGAGGAGGCTTTCGTTCAATAGTGCTATACTCCCATGGATAACTCAGCTGACGTCTGCAGAGCCAGATTTCCCTGCCTTGAAATCCAAATTCCCCTTCCTTGAAGCCAATAGCAAAACTCACTGAGACCATTTGTTCAGGATGCATGCAAAGGGATTTCTACTGGGTGAGTAAGATCAGGTACTTCTGCTTATTGTGATACTCCTTGAGGATTTCTTTTGGGATCTCATGCTATTTTCTTTTTGATTTTTTTTTTTTTTTTGTAATTATTGTGTCCTTTAATTTTTGTCCCTTGTGTTTTAAAGTGGTTTGTGGGGTATTTTTTGTGGTTGCGTTTTACATTTCACAGAAACTTGGTATGCAAGAAGGTTTAAAAATACTCACTTTAAAATGAATTCCAAATGAAATTCATCTTCAGCAATTTGGCTGTTGGGAATGAGTACATAGTGTTTCAAGAGGAATGCTTTCTCGTTAGCCGATTAGGTGGGAAAGCATTTCGCACAGTCAAACTGAGTTGCAAATCTGCTCCCCATATAAGCTCTGCCACTGCTTTTCTGTGAGTATTTTGGGCAAGTCACTTTGCTTCTCAGTGCTTTTTTTTTTTTTTTTTTTTTTAACTCTTGGTGTGTTTTGCCTGTCTCGGCTATTTAAATTGTAACCTCTAAGTGCCAAAAATTGGTATGATTTTTTTTGTTTTAAGGATGTTGCACACATACCTACCCTCCCACTTCTTCAGCAGGGAGGGGAGGAACCCTAAGACAGACGGTATTTAAAATTGCCTGTTTCAGGCGTCCTTACACTGCTGACATCAAAGTTTCACAGCAGGTTTTGTTCCAAAGAAAGGAAATCAATACTTTTGCTTACCTATCCTGGAGCAAATGAAACTTTTAGCACAAAGAATCTGCTAATCTACATCAGCTATCTTATTTTTCAGCTTTCCTTCTGCCTGTGACAGCCCTTTCTTATAGGATCACAACGCTGGCAAACCAGACTTTTAATCCATCTTTTGGTATCCTGATCTGTTGGACCCCCAGTAAGATTTACGGGGATGGAGGACTGTGGAATGAAAACCAGATCTTACTGGTCCTAAACTAACACTTGCCATCCGTGGGTGGCTTGTGGTGGTTGTGTTGCACAGCTCAAGCATGCAGTGATGGAGATGGAGCCCTGTCCTCTACAGCACAACATCCGTCCCCATTGGGCAGCTGCAAGATGCCAAAACTTGCATCTTCCCTGCTATCTTGAGGCAGCACCTGTGCCAGGAAGAGGCAGACATGACATGGCAGGATCCTGCTGGTAGCTTAGGTTGGCATCTGCTGGGCATTGGGAGCCTCTCTGCAGGGCCCCAGCCCAGCTGACAGCAGGTCTGTAGGCCCCGCTGTAGGGCACAGGGCAGGCCAGGAACACCCACGTGTGGGCTATGGGGTCCTCCTGCTGCAGAAACCCAGCAGAGGGGGTGCAGGACCCTGGAAGCCATGCAGGTGAGTGGAGTGACGGGGGTGCACCTCTGCTCCTGCCTCTCCTTTCTCTCTGATTTCCCTTCTCTTGTCATCTCTTCTTCTCCTAGGAGCGTTTCTCCCTCAGCCCCCGCAGCACCACAGGAAACCTCACCCACTCTACCTATTTTTGCCCGCTGGCATGTGGGCAGGTATACCTGCCCTGTGTGCCTTAGCTCAGCACTGCATCATGGAGCAGGCACTTTTGTTCGGAGCTCTTTTTAAAGCTATTAAAAAAAAAGAAAAGGGAGAAGAAAAGAAAAGAAACACGCACTCTGAAGCCTGAATAGCAGCGTTTCTATCATCTGTTGTCATGACACACAGCTGACGTGGGAACACGGCAGTAAGGCTGACTGCTAGATAGGTTTAATTTTGGTGCAGAAATTTGCTAGAAGAAGCTTTCAAAAATATCTCTGGGTGGGAGGAAAACAGGTGGGTGCTGGTTATGTGTACGTAGCAGGAGGAAATAGTTGTCAATCTTAACCAAGCATTACTCTACATCCATCAGCCCTTTGGTACCCTCACTACTCAGCAGGGGGAAAAATGATGCTGTCTCTCACTGTTCTTCTCTCCTGGTACTTCTGGAGAAGGTGCTGGTGGGCCGCAGAGTGCAGGGAGACTCTGCATGGGATGACTAAATAGCACCATGGTTGGCTTGGCCAAACCACACACTGCCCACTCAATCTTGGTAAAGATATCCATGGCCAGCACAGGAAGGCAGTATCAGTATCATCCACTGAAGACAGGTGACAGCAAGACCCTCACAAGAGACTCTTCTGGGCCAGTAGTGGCTAAAGTGACAGCTGATGTTGGAGATGGGTCCCACATGGTGAGTAGAGTGCTCTGTAGGAAGTTGTAGCCTGAATATAGTTTCTGTGGTTGTCCTTGCTGGTGAGTGAGAGGAGTTAGTAGCCCAGGTGGTCTTATCAGCACTCTGTTCCCATGCCCCATACACACCATTGTTTCAAAAATGTTTCCCCTTCAGTGTCCCTAGGCAAGTCATACCTAGTCTGGTTTCTAGGTGCTCCTAAGCAGTCACAGCTTCTGCTGGCTACTGAAGAGTGTAGGTGTTCAGAAATATTCTCTAAAAATCACTCTGCTAACCCATTTGAAGCTCATTTTCCTCTTCCACAAACTACCCTGTATTAGCACATTTCTCATCTCTGTTAGTCATCTTGACTAATGACTTTACTCATCTCTACTAGTTTACTCACCCATTTCAATACTTAGCTAGATCACAGGAACATTCTGTGACTTAATTAAGTAATCAATTAGAGCTCAGAGGTCTTTGAATGAAGTGTTATGTTTTATAACAGCAAAATACTATGATTACACTTCTTGAAAATGTAATTCAGTGTCAGGATTTGCTTTCTCATCCCCAGTTGGTGTTTGGACATTCGCAGTAATGATGGTGGTGAGACTGGAACTGAAGTCTCCAACCCCTAGCACTGAAAATTTTGAAAGATGAACGATTGTCTGAAAGAGAAGAGTTTGGCAGAGAGCCATTGCAAATCAGTTGTATGGACTGAGATGGAGGCAGAGAGGAGGAAGGTCTTTTTTGGAGAGGAGGTGCACTAGAACAGAAACACACTTAAGTCTGTGTTAGCAAAGGAGTAATTCAGAGCTCCTCTTGCAGAACATAGCTTGTACCTAACGTGACCATAAACCCAAAGGAACTATACCTTCTTCTTCTATCTCATCCTCATTGTATCTCAACTTGGTTGGAAAATCTGGGTTTTCCCATACCACTGCTGCAATTTTCTCAGCGCATCAAATGTCCCCTCCCTGGTTCTCATTAGGAGCCCCAAATGAGAAGTCCTGCTGAGTGAAAAAAAAAATGTTATCTTCTATGTATTCATTCCATCCTTCCTCTTTTTTTTTTTTTTTTTTTTTGGTTTCAGTCCTCTCTTTTTCTCATGCTACTTTCTGTTTCTAGCCTGTACTCTGAATATCACATAATGTGCTCAAAAATGTTGAATAGTTTCCACTTTGAATTCTAAAAATGGTTTACCATTCCCAGAAAGTGTCAGCACCAGTCTTTTATGCAAATAGCCACCTTGTTGCTACTTACCAAAGTATCTCATTCTGCTCACAAATCAGGCTCTCAGCCCTTCCACTCAGACACCCTGGGACTGCTGATCTTTCTTCTGCAGATGCCCAAATCATTGCTGTTCACCTTGATTCTGGCTAGAGCAGCTATTGAGTATATAAAGGTCAGGAGTTGTCCAGGGAGGAACTGTTCTTATGAAGCTCCTCCTTTTGCTCCAGGGCAAGTCCACGTGGTTCAACCCATCAGATGTGTTCAGTGTTCAGACCCAACTTTGAAAGCAAGTCAATGCTTGTTGGGTGGCATAAGGTCTATGGGGTGAAACTTGGACATCCATGCTATCTACACTTGCATATGAAGTGGTGACAAAAAAAAAAAAAAAAAAAAAAAAAAAAGAGAAGTAGGATGTTTTTTCTGTATTCTTGTCACTCTTTTTTTCTTTTTTTTTTTTCCTCTTTTCCTTTTTCTTTTCCTTTTTCTTTTTCTTTTTCTTTTTCTTTTTCTTTTTCTTTTTCTTTTTCTTTTTCTTTTTCTTTTTCTTTTTCTTTTTCTTTTTCTTTTTCTTTTTCTTTTTCTTTTTCTTTTTCTTTTTCTTTTTCTTTTCCTTTTTCTTTTCCTTTTTCTTTTCCTTTTTCTTTTCCTTTTCCTTTTCCTTTTTTCTTCTTTTTCTCATAAATTCTAGGGGACTAGAAAATAAATTAATTTGGGGTTTGTTACTGAGGGAATAACCATCTGGGAAAAATATAGGCATTAGCTGGAGGGGAAATCTAGCTTCTCATGCTAAACAAAGGTATTGATTTTCCCTTTGTCCTGTTATCACACTTCAAATAATTTTTTCTACCCACCTTGAAAAGGCAGCTTGCAATAGCATTCTTCCTATATAAACAACTCTGTCTTTAGTAGAAAGGTTGTTTTCCTGTGCATGATCTGCAGCCATGAGCTTTCAGCAGAACACCCTAAACAAGAAAAGAGTCAATTACATTTTTAAGAAGCATGTTTTCTTTGTAGGCTCTCCTCTGCCTGCTCCAAACTGAAGACAAAATGACTGCCTGTCTGAATACAGCAGACGTCTCAGAGATGTAAATGTTGAGCACACCTGAATCAAAGCCACAGCACAGCTGAATACAGTATTGTATAAAGAAAATTTTGACTGTCTTTGTGTTTGTTTGTTTTTTTGTGTAGGGGGTTGAAAATACTAGTGATGTTTAAACACCTCTTTAGAGTCATTACAAGATATCGTGCAAATATAGTAAATTTTCTACAGTAAACAGGCATGAAATACACGTTTGCTTATCAGAATGAAACAGTTCCAGGGGAGGCCTTGAAGTCTGTCAGGTGAATCATCTAATCTCCAGCTTTAATGTATTGAAGGTGGAAAATAAGTCACTTTTTAGAGATGTCTAAATATATATTTCCCTAGGAGAGCTTTTTCAATCTCTGTGATAAATAAATCATGCCTATATAAAGATTGGAGTATTATTATTATTATTTAAAAGATGTGGTTGCCTGAGTAAATAGTTGTGGCATAAATATGTAGTGCACATACCAAACATACTTAATAACATACATTCTTCACTGCAAAAATGCATATTGCCAAGCTGTATCAGCCATTTGGGATTTAATAATCTGCTATAAGATATTTCCCCCTCCCACTTTGGAAAGAAAGAAAAGCGAAAAGAAAACAGGTACAAATTTCACAATCAGAAAAATTGCCATACCTTTTAGGAATGTTTGAGTTACAACATAACCTGCTAAAATAAGGAAATTAAAATGCAAAACCGACACTGTATCCTTAGTTCACCCTTTTGTGCTTTTTCTTATTATCATGCAGAAGAACACGGCCATTTCTCCTGTGAATCTTTGCAACAGTGTGCTTCCCTACTGCATTTTCAAGATGACTTATTCTTGCTGTTAGCTACCTCCAGAACTGTTACAGTAGGTCATATAGTACATCACTGCCAAAGTGCAATTAATCCCTACTGCACATTTAAAAGGGTTTATCCTGCCTAATGTAAGTGTCCCATGTGACCTGGCTTTCTCTTTTTCTTTGTTTTAGTATCAAATTATTTTTGGGACTTGGAATATTTAAAAATATATCTTTATAATATATAAAATATATTATATCTTTATATAATATATAAAAAAAATATATCTTTTTTTTTTTTTCTTTTTTCTTTTTTTTTCTTATCTGGATCTTTCTCCTGATTTCATTAATTTTGCAACAGAAATGGGCATTTGGTCTTTACCTACATCTGCACAACATACCTCACTGTATTTTCCTCTCTTTCCCCCAAGACAGCATCTAGAATTGTTGTCCTCTTCTCTGTCACTTTGGAGCAGGCCATGAAGCACTGCCCATTGGGCATGAGGTCATGGACCCTAGCTCCTCACTGCAGGGACGTTCTTCACTGCTGCCTCAGGAGCACTTTGTCCTCAGTTTGTCAGCCTGGCCAGGCTCTCTCACTTTATATCACCAACAGGCTTAGTGATAAAATACAGCCAAGGTTTATTCAGAAAGTGATTTAAGGTCTGTCTACAACTTTAAGGTGATCTTTAATCACTTTAAGGTGATTTAAGGTCAGTCTACAACTTCCTCGTAAGGGGGTGTCGAGAGGCAGGAGACCTTTTCTCCATTAACACCAGCGACAGGACCCGCGGGAATGGGGTTGAGCTGAGGCAGGGGAAGTTTAGGCTTGACATCAGGAGGGGGTTCTTCACAGAGAGAGTGGTTGCACACTGGAACAGGCTCCCCAGGGAAGTGGTCACTGCACCAAGCCTGACTGAATTTAAGAAGAGATTGGACTGTGCACTTAGTCACATGGTCTGAACTTTTGGGTAGACCTGTGCGGTGTCAAGAGTTGGACTTGATGATCCTTAAGGGTCCCTTCCAACTCAGGATATTCTATGATTCTATGATTCTATAAGGCACCGTCCATCTCCTCCTGCTTTATCTTTGCAGCTCCTACCTTGGAGATCATGGCTGAATCTGAAAACTCTCTTAAAGACTTCAGCTGAAAGCGCATGCCTCAGGTACTCATCCCATCCTATATTCTCTGAAAAACACCCAAACTATTTGGCTTTTGCAATTTCTCCCTGGGGTGGGGTACCCAAAATATGAAAGCCCTGTTTCTCCAGGATGCCTGGTCATGCCAGCAGCATTACAGAATCACAGAATCGTCTAGGTTGGAAGAGACCTCCAATATCACTGAGTCCAACCTCTGACCTAACACTAAACAGTCCTCCACTAAACCATACCACTAAGCTCTACATCTAAATGTCTTTTAAAGACCTCCAGAGATGGTGACTCAACTGCTTCCCTGGGCAGCCCGTTCCAATGCCTATCAACCCTTTTGGTAAAGAAGTTCTTCTTAATATCCAACCTGAACCTCCCTTGGTGCAACTTTAGCCCATTCCCCCTTGTCCTGTCACCAGGCACATGGGAGGAATTGCCACTGACTGACCCAGGCTCTTCACATGAAACAGACAAGACACATCTTGGCCATGACTAATGCTGATAATACCTTCACGCAATTGACTGATGCCGTGGTTTACATGTGCTGAGCTAGGCACCGATGTTCTAGAGAGATCCTGTGTGGTAGAGTCTCATGTAGCCATGTTAGAGCAAGCCTATGAGAACCATTCTCCTTTGCCCATTTTGCTGTGTAACCACTTAGCCAGGCCACTCTTTCTCAATTAAGTAAGTGATTCACCAGCACTTGCTCTATGTCTATGTTCTAAGTGGTTTTCTGCCTTTACATTTAAGTTTTGCTAATGTGGGGAGGGAGAATTAAAAGAAGAGCCAGAGAAAATATTTGCAGAACTTTTATTTTCATTCACATGATTTGTATAATAAGTAAATCGCAAAGAACACTAGTGGGAACTTGTTTATTAAAGGTAAGTAGCAGTATGACTTTGTACAGCCAATCACCAAGAAAGATGAAGGTGCATTACCATATAATCTACTCTGCTCTTATGAAGCTGGGAATAAACTGCAATGTCTACTAACAGCCTTTAACATTTCCTTTGTTTTATTTCCCTTACCTTTAACCATGTTGTGAAATGGAGACAGGAAGGAACTGGTTATTAGCCTTGCTAAGTGGCAATTCTGCACAGTTTTGCCAGCATCCAGAGGACTGAAGCAGGCACAGACTGTTTTTGGAGACTAGGGTAGAGAAAAGTAAAGCCTTGATCCCAAATTTTGCCTGAATCAGAAAACAAGTGGCTGGAGAGCCTCCATTGGTTTATGCTTGAATTACCAGATGCCATTGATGGTACAAATATATAAATGCTAAACACAAACATTTATATTGTTAATAGTAGTATAATGAAGAAATAAAAGTAAAAGAACTAAATTACTTATCCTTATTTATACACCAGAACATTTTTTTTTTTTTTTTTTTTTTTTTAACCTGGATCTTGCACCCCTTAGCACTAGTTTATGAGCATTTTCTCATAATTTACCCATTTTAGAAAACAGTAGTGTCCCCATTCTGCAGGTGAGTAAACCAAAGACAGAGACTGTAGCTGTTTAACGAGCGTTCAGGTAACCAAAGCAGAGGCCAGGACTGCTTTCTCTGAGAGAGCAGCAGGGCAGAACAAAACTAATTTCAGCCCCCCAGTGCCAGAGAGCACCACAGGAGGGAATATCACCATCTTCCAACCACATCTTGCTGTGCCTGTGCTATGATCTGGGCCTAGTCTGTGCAGGGACAGGACCTTCAGGAAAGTTAATCAAATTCATTTTAAAAGGCACTGCTTAAATTGCATTACCTCACTGTGGTGACATTTTCATTTTGATTTGAAGGAGGCTTTAATTCTGTTTCTTCTAATTCACTTTGGAATGTAATGTGGTTTACCTGATCTAATTTAAATTCACACCTCGAATTAGCTCAGCTTAGCTTACCTCAGCATCCCCATGTAGGCAGGACCTAATTTTGTTCTCTGAGTCCTGAAGCTGTGCTCCACCTTCTCTTCTCAGTGCCACTGGGATACTTCTTGATTTGTGCATTTCACAAATTGCTGCATGTCTTGCCATCACAGAGTTAATTTAACCAGCTGTTAAAAGGACTGTTATATTAACAGTTTTTGTCTATGAGGAACTCCTTTAAAAGCTGATGATTAAAAAGAAGGTGAAAGAACAGGCTGAAATAGTAATTTGCGGAGTAAAAATGATGAAGTGATGGAGAAATTACAGCCTGAAACCCCCCCAAAAAGCCATACAGACCACCTACGGGACTTGTGGCAGTTTCATTAAGGTGAGGGACTGAGGAGAGGGCAAGATTATTGGCTTTTAAAAGCCATTCTCCCTGCATGGGGGATGTGGAGGAGCTGGCTTTGCACTTGGTGGCAGTGCTCTCCCACACTGCCGGCAGCCCCGCTGCCCTGGACTGCTGCTGTGTGCAGAAGATGGAGGGGGAGAGATGGCTCTGCACAACCTGGAGCTCATTATCTGCCTAATACTGTTTCCTTAATTCATTTTAAATACTTCTCCTCTGCTGTGATGGAGCTCTGCTGTTTTATAGCTTTGATTACTGTATGAAGGACCCCCTTGAAAGGAAAGAGAGGAAAGGAGCCAGTGGAAACGTGTGAAAATGTTTTCTATTCCAGGCTAGAGGGAGCCTCTGTTATTCAGAGTCCCTTGAGAGTAAGAGTAGGTGGTGGGGGAGAAAGGGACGGGATGTGTTAGCCACACCTGCTAGCACAGCGCTGACCCTCATGAACCATCCTTCCTTCCTTCCTTCCTTCTTCCTTCCTTCCTTCCTTCCTTCCTTCCTTCCTTCCTTCCTTCCTTCCTTCCTTCCTTCCTTCCTTCCTTCCTTCCTTCCTTCCTTCCTTCCTTCCTTCCTTCCTTCCTTCCTTCCTTCCTTCCTTCCTTCCTTCCTTCCTTCCTTCCTTCCTTCTTCCATTTCATCCTTCCCTCCCTCCCTCCCAGCTGGCTTTACTCCTGTAAGGAAAATGCCATGCCTTCCCCAGCCTTACCTATGACACACCTGAAAACCACCACAAGGAGACTCACCAGCCTCCAGCAAACACCCGTTGGGCAGGAATTCATTGACTGTCCAAGAGCTCTCCAAGAGGAGAGGGCAAACGATGGTGGAAGTGGGGTTTATTGCAAGAGTAGCATTCAGTAAGAGCACCACAAGCCAGAGACTGCTCTGGAGAAGCTCTGGTTCCTATGGGATTTGCTAAAATTACAAGGATTGAGCACACAAAACTCTCCTTCAACAAGACGACAGTAGCATCAAGCCTATAGAAAGAAAAAATGGAAATAAAATGTCCTTCAAATGCCATGCTCTTGTGTAGATATACTGAGACAAGTGCAATGTATGGCATGCATGTAGATACTGTTTTCACTGTGTCTGCTGGTAACAAAGAGTTGCCTGTCATCTGTTACCATCTCACCTCTGTCACCATCTATCTATAGGATAGCCTTGCAGCATGTTGCAACACAGACCTACTGATCCCTCTGTAGATGTAGGAAGTCAATGTATGGTCTGACATATTTTTATCTGGAGAACAACAGAGAGAATGTGGTGTTTTCAACTCATAGTTTTATTATGATTCCATAGCGTTAACTGCTTTTCTCAAACCTTCAGTCTGAATTTGTTTGGCATGTCAAGAAGCTCATCTCCAATCTTCTTTAGAAGGGAATGAGTGGTTTTCCTGGTTGTATGGAAGAGCATGACAATGTGAACAACAAATACTTTGAGAGCAGAAAAGAAGTTCCCTCCATTTGTCCAAGAATATGCAAGGCACTTTTGACTTCTGATTTTTGACGATGCCTGATGGTCAATGCTGAGTGAGTTTCCACCATAAAGCATTAATGAGGGTGGATGAAATTACTAGGGATGTCCCTGCTGCAGCACCATAGATGCATTCTTGGCTTAACAAAGTAAAATGTGGGAGATGGTGCAGCCACTCCCTTAAGGTATGTTATACCCTGGTGGAAAGAACTATGTAATCAAAGGACAATAATGTTGCCAAGGGGGAAAAAAAAGATCCAAAATGGCCATGTCAGTACAGGATGGAAATGGGAAGTCTTTGAAAAATTAGAATATGGAAACCTCCCCACGGAAGCAGTAGGAGAGAGAAAATAAAATATTTTTTAAATGCAGTTTGACTTGTTCCTGAGAAGGTGAGGTTGCTTACAAGACTAGACTCAATCACATAGGACAGCTCTTTATATACTCAGACTTGGAGGTTCATTATGCATCACATGAATTCATAGTCCATTCTGGGTCCAGAGGTTAAACATTCAGTGCTCAGTGGGGCCCAAAGCACAGAAATCATCTTCCTTCAAATAACCCACAATAAAAGGCAAGGTTAATGTGTTTTCTATAGCTAGCTGGGGCTGGTTGTTCAGCAGAAGATGTCATTCAAGGATTTACCTATCAGCAGAGATAAGCTTCACTTTTTACTGTGTGGTGGACCTCCTGATCCACCCAAACTCAGTAACGAATAAAAAGTGTGAAATAACTTGTGTCCTCTATTAGAGACAAACAAGCAAGAACAACACCACTTAAGGAAGCAGCATAAATAATGAATGAGTAGAGAAATGTGGTCCTTTCTGACAGAAATGATGCTGGTTTTAATTTGTGTTTATGGCACCTAAAGTAATGGGCACATGAAATATGCATGGAGAGAGAGAACCAGGATAAAAATCCCCACAGAACCCAACCACAGTCACCTGGACTCGGACCAAAATTTGCAATGGGAAAAGGGTAACGAGGAAAAATAAAACTCCTTTAGGAAGACAAAATAATAAACACTGGGAAAATACATTGTATACCTTTCTCTGGTGCCAGCTGCAATACTAGAAAATCAAAGCACTGTTTAGGAAACAAACTTCGAGTGTAAAATTGCTGAGTGAGACAAGACAAGTCTTTGGCATTTGGCATAACAGGCCCAAATCTTCATAGAGGGAAAGATGCTTCTTGTATATATAAAGTCTTGTTTAAAATATCTGACTCCCTCTTTCAGGACACATTCAAGAAAGTTTTCTTCTAAATTTAAAGGTAGTATGCCAAGTATCAGATTAAAATAAGCCCATCATCTTGAATCTTTCCCTGGAAGGCTTAGTTCAGTTTAGATTGAACTTTAGCATGTCAGGTATGTAACAAAAGTCTCTTAAAGGCTTAAAAATATTTCAGAAAGATCGGACTCGTGGGAAAGATCCTGACAAATTATCAGGAATCATTAACAATTTTTATAAATTGAGTATGTCTTTGGCATGAGCTGTTGCATGGATATTTTTCTCTGAAGAACATTTAAAATGGGTAAAGTAAGGACTAAAATGATTTCAGCTTTCACAGCTGAAATTAGCTCCTTCTTGGACTTTGTACAGGAAATCTACAGAGGTGCTAATGTGTCTGAATATGATAAGTAAAGCTATGAAATTGTACATTTTTTGATTGAGCTACTGAATGATAGTGTCCCAAACCTGCAATGAATCAGACTGATTACAGGATTTTTTATCCTGAAACAACAGTGCAAACATTTTCAATTGAGCTTGAACATAAAATCTGATTGACCCAAAGTAGCATATTTCATTTTCACTCCAGGAAGCAAAGGGCCAGCTTTTTCTGCAGGGGTTGAAATGGAATGGGGTGCAGGTGTTACATACTTGAATTTTAAATGTGGATTTTTCTAAATGGATTCTTCTGCAAAGGTGAAATGATACCATAGATTTGATTCCTGGACTTCTACATATCATAACAAAGCTCCTGTAATTTCTTTTCAAAAACAGCCCCAAACCAGGTGGTTATAACACCCTGGTAGTTGTGTGACCTAGGTGTTAAAACCACGTCTCCAAAGACAGTGTCTGATCAACATTATGATGCAGTTATGCATCATAAAGACTGAATTGAAAATCATTTGTCCAGAAAGGGGTGAAATATTTCAGATAGTTAAAAGGTTATGGTAAAGAGAGAAAAATCCTTCATCCAAAGAAGAAACTCAGAGAAAAGCTTTCCAAAGGTAAGGATAGCCAAATGGTAGATGCCCTGGTTATGGAGTACCCACCACTGAGGTGTTAGAAGAACATCATAGTACAATTCATGTCACGAATGACTTTGGCACAGACAATTCAGCATGATCATAACACTGATGGGCATGTGGGAGATAAAGGAGGAGGCTTCCTTGAGGTCCTTTCCAGTCCACCAGTTCAGAAAGAAAATTAAACAACCCCAAGTCTTGATGGTTCATGGAAGTGCTCAGGTTGTGGGACCTCCCCAGTGGCACTTGGTCAGATTAACTCCACATCTAAGTCAAACAGGGGCTGTAATGTGCAGTGTCCTATCTACAGGCTATATGTCAGTCCTTGTATAAATCCTCCATATATTTTCTTCCTCTCTGGCTGAAAGATTACATGCATGCAACGTGGTAAAACATCAGCTGTTGAGAGGGAGTACAGGCCACACTGTAAGTGAGAGCTGTAGGACAGTGCAGGTAGGCAAGGGCTCTTTCTCTCTCTTTCTCTTCTTCTTTCCTTCTCTCTTTCTCTTTCTTTCTCTATTTCTCTATTTCTCTATTTCTCTATTTCTCTATTTCTCTATTTCTCTTTCTTTCTTTCTTTCTTTCTTTCTTTCTTTCTTTCTTTCTTTCTTTCTTTCTTTCTTTCTTTTTTTCTTTCTTTCTTTTTTTCTTTCTTTTCTCTCTTTCACAGAAAAAAAAAGAAAGAGGAAAGAAGGAAAGAAGGAAAGAAAAAGAAAGAAAGAAAGAAAGAAAGAAAGAAAGAAAGAAAGAAAGAAAGAAAGAAAGAAGGAAAGAAGGAAAGAAAAAGAAAGAAAGAAAGAAAGAAAGAAAGAAAGAAAGAAAGAAAGAAAGAAAGAAAGAAAGAAAGAAAGAAAGAAAGAAAGAAAGAAAGAAAGAAAGAAAGAAAGAAAGAAAGAAGGAAAGAAGGAAAGAAAAAGAAAGAAAGAAAGAAAGAAAGAAAGAAAGAAAGAAAGAAAGAAAGAAAGAAAGAAAGAAAGAAAGAAAGAAAGAAAGAAAGAAAGAAAGAAAGAAAGAAAGAAAGAAAGAAAGAAAGAAAGAAAGGAAGAAAGGAGAAGGAAGGAGGAAGGAAGGAAGGAAGGAAGGAAGGAAGGAAGGAAGGAAGGAAGGAAGGAAGGAAGGAAGGAAGGAAGGAAGGAAGGAAGGAAGGAAGGGAGGAAGGAAGGGAGGAAGGAAGGAAAAGAAGAAAGAAAGGAAGGAAACAAAAGAAAGAACATGGTCCACCTCTAATAATAATACAATTTGAAAAAAATTCTCACAAGTAGCAAAATAATGCCCTGTTAATACATTTGGGGCAGATCATTGCATGATACAAATTGGAGTGTTTTTCTGTGCAAACCGGTCTTTCTCTTTTACAGATATTTTGGAGATTCTCTTTGAAGTGCCTCCACTTGCACAGAAAAATGGACTGAAGCTGTGATGATGCCAAAATGTTTCAAAAGGATATAGGCTTAGATCTTCAGCTGGTGGAAGACAGTCTATCTTCATGATTTTGAATAGATTACATAAACATTATCTGGGCAATATATTTCACCTAGGGCAAGGAAAGAGTTTTTCCTAGGGCAAGGAAAGAGTTCAAGATGCCTGTCCAAGGACTCCCTGACAGAGACTTCTCATTCTTAAATGTTCTTTACTCCAAAACAGCCCATGAAAGCTGTTTTGTGAAAGTTAGCAAGCACTTGAGGGTGAGCACTATAACAGAAAACCCATTTCATGAATCTGTGGTTTTGTGCTAAATACCATCAAGACATCCTCTGTGTTGATTACTACAGGTAACCAACCATCAAGGTAGAACAAACCAGCAGCAATGGCCAGTGGTGCCTCAGTGAGCTTGAGATACACCAGCAAGGTTGGGAGGGCTATCCCACTTCGGGACTGGTGGAAGCTAACATAATGGTTGGACTTGATGATCTTAGAGGTCTTTTCCAATCTTAATGATTCTATGATTCTAAATAATTCTATAAACAAGCAAACTTTTGCTCACATGCTAACTTTTGACTATGGATTTCCTATTCAAAATTCCTTTGAGCAGAATTCAGAATAAATGAAAAAATGCCAAACTACCAGTAAAAATTTACAAGACTGTTAGTTGTTGTTCAGAAAGGTCCCTGGCAATAAGCATGGATCATATCTTACTATGAGATGCATGTACCATGTGGGAGTATACCTGCTAATATTTCTTTGTTCTTTAGACAACTAGGCTGCATTTGAATGTCTGGGAAACCAAACACTCCTTCCCAGCACGTAGGACCATATTTTATGTTGCATTGTGCTCTGCAGGAATCCTGAGCTTAAACCAAAACAAGAGAATTGTTGCTCAGCAAATCCCAGGTTGGCAGTAAAACCGACAAAGCTAAGTAACAGAAAGAAAAAACACAACTATCACTGCAGTATGTGTGCTGTTTGCAAAAGAAAGCAGCTTTTTTTTTTTTTTTTTTTTTTTTTTTTTTTCAGGGCTCTTCCTTTCTCTTCAGATATGTAGTAGTATATAATGGTGGTCTCAAGATAAATGGCAGTTTTTCACATCCTCAGAAACTTCTTAATGCTCATTAACAGCAGAGCCAATGATGAGCTTACAGAAATATTTCCAAATGTAATGGGGCCAGGTAGGTTTGGGCTAGGTGTGCTCTGAAAATGATTTCAGTGCAGTTGTGGCCCCTCTTACGTGCATTTTGTAAAAGATAAGCTGAGAGTCATAAAACCAAGACATCACTGGTGGTCGGCTATGTGAGATGTCCTCAAGGAGTCCTGCTATCTGACATTTAGGTATTCAAACATAATATCCTTAGTAGGGATGAATTCCCACAGAAACATGTGATGTGTGATACTTGCTGAAGGTCTAGTCTATTTCATGGTGTTAGAGTAATCCTGCCAAGGAAGAATATGATCCTGGAGGGCAAGGGCTTACTGCGAGCTAACCAAACTTTCTTAGAAGTACCTGCAGTGTATCCCCTTCTCTTGCACAAGACGAAAGGCAGCATGATAGACTCTGTACTACGGAGTACAAAGTGCTCTATCCTGATAGGATGTTCCAATGCCTGCAAATTTTTGAGCAAGTGTTAACAGCTTCCCAATCATTGTTAAAAACAAGACCACACACCATTTGGAAATGTAATTGCTTGGAAGAGCTGCTTAAGTAACTTTACTCTGTGCTTCAGCTGAGACCTTTTCAGATAAAGCTAAGAAGTAAAACACATATCAAACTTGTACAGAGACAACACAGCTCCAGTTGTATCATACATAGTTCTAAAGTAAACAGATCTTTCTTTGATAATTCATTTTGGTTAGCTGAGTATTGATCAGTAGAGCTGGACTTCATAGAAGAAATTACTTTTTCTTTCCAGTGGAAAGACAGAATTTCCTGAAACATAGGCAGGCCAAGAGCTAAAATCCCTGATGAGTGTTATTAAGGACATTGTTATTCAAAAGTAATACATGTTGGAGCTCTTTGGAGTAAGGATTTTTCCTGCCACAAGAGACTGTAGTATTGTAACATTTATTTTAATGAAAACATGCCCAAATGTATTTGTTTAGACAATTTTATTTCTTCATCTAGCAGGAAGTTTCAGGATGTATATTTTTTGGGAAAGTCCACGTGGAAATTGCAATGAAAAGACTTGCTTTGAAGTACTGGCATTTTTATATTTTATCATACTGAAATGTTGAAATACCAATCTGAAACACAAGTCTTCACTTCCATATGTTGGTTCAACTGATTTTTTTTTCTTAAACATTTTATCTACCAGCAAAGGCAAAAAATATCCGAACTTTCCCCTAAAATACAAAATGTCCATGTGACCCCATTCTCACTGTGAAACTGTTTCAGTGGAAAGTAGTAGTAATTTCCAGAACTCGTTAAAAACATTCTTTTTGCTGACTTTAACTCCTCAGCACTTCTCAGAACAGAGAAGTACATATCTTTTGCATCACACAGTAGAGCCACCACTGTTCCTGCTCTAGTTGTGCACAGAGAAAATTGAAAACGGAGAAGTTTCCAAAGTCTCCTGAAGTTTTGGAAATCAACAGCGAAGGCTGACCTTTTGCATGTGGGATGAATATATCACACAGCAATTTCAGACCAGTGCCAAATCCAGCATGATTTTTTTTATTTTTATTTTTTTTCAGAGCAACTTCTGGCTCTGAGCTGGACCAAGCTGCCAAATTCATCTCCCAAACACACCCAAGTGGCATAGGCCGGGACTGGCCCTGGCTTCATGCAATTGCAAGGATGTAAGGATGTGAGGTGTGCATGCTGCCAATTCAAGCAGGCCTGCTCCCTGGAAACTTGCCTGGCATTAGGTGGTTTAGCACTATCAAATATTCATCATATTGTCAGAGGATAAAGCAAGGGCTAACTGACAAATTCCATAGCAGGGCTCAACAATGTGGGCTGTTTATTGCTCACTGAGAGGATGTTGTAGGCAATTTAAGGAAAGTTGCTTCTCAGATGAGTTTCTTCTTATTGATTCAAAGTCCCATTCACCTAAACAAAGCTGACAATCTGTGTGTGGATATCTGCCATGCATACAACAGAGCAGAGAGGGAGGCACAGCAGGCTGGCAAAGCCACCCTCATCAGCCATGCAGTACAGGCGTAGTCAGGTCTGGGGACAATTACCAAAAATACATTGGCTGGTCTCTGTCACAGCAGGTGTAACAGGAAGCAAAGAGACATTGTTAGGACCTGAAACATTTTGTACTGAGCTGAAGTGGAAAGGCTCTGCAATCTTTGGAGAGAAGAAGCTACAAGCAGGTCTGGCTTCTGGCTGCAAGAAAAATATCAGAATAGTGTTTTCTGTGATCATCATGATCACAGAATCACAGAATAGCTTAGGTTGGAAGAGACCTTAAAGATCATTTAGTTCCAACCCTCCTGCCATGGGCAGGAACACCTCCCACTAGGTCAGGTTGCCCAGGGTTTCATCCAACCCCGCCTTGAACACCTCCAGGGATGGGGCATCCACAGCACCTCTGGGCAACCTGTGCCAGTGCCTCACCACCCTTTGAGTGAAGAATGACATGATGATGTATTTGCTCATGTACAAGTCATGCAGAAAACATAAGAAAATCCAGTGAAAGCACTAGATTTAAGTTCAGATTGTACATATTTGAACTCAGATGATTCATTTTGTCTTTTTCTTCATCCATACAGGTCCTTATAATGAGATTTTTACTGCAAGAAGAGCATGGTGCATTTAAAGGAATAAAAGTGTGGGGTTAAATAAATGCTTAGTTAAATTTTTGGCTCTTCCACTACCTTGCACAGAGATTCCAGCCAACTAAGTCATTTTTCAGGGCCTTAGACTGTTCATCTGTAAAAAAAAGAAGGACACCAATGTCTACACAGAGTAAGTGATCAGAGGAATAAAACTGGGTGCCTAAATGTGTACAGTAGTAAAAAATAGAGAAAATACAAATGAGAAAAATATTCTTATTTGCATGATATAGTGGCAATAAATATAGATAGTAAATATCTGCGATCTTTGCTAAGGGATACAGCTCCTTTTGGCTTTGCAGATTCCAATTTTATGTTAGTTACATGTTGACCACTATCAAAGATAGCCATCAGGGTATATATATTCATATAGCTTAAGATTATAGAAAATGACTTTGTTTTGATGTTTATGTTTGAAGGCTATTTCAGTGGTAGATTGACTGTAGTGTGGAACGTAAACAGATAGGCTTCTGTTCATTAGGTTATAAATACAGAGACCTGATCTATGGCCAACTCTTCTGAGTAGCTTTACAAAGCCAAAAAGAAATTAAAGACTCAGTTGAAGAGATGTTATTCATGGCCAGTGTTAAGTGAATTTCAATAAGGGATGAGAGAACTCTCCCTCACACCTAATGAAAGGCTTATGCTGTCCTTCTGGGCATGAATCTTCTTCAATGTCTACTACAGTCTGGGAGGGCCTGAACTGTTGGGCCAGAGCCTTGCATGAATGTGGCCAATTTTGTTTTCATGTTGGCCTCCAATGCTGTTGTGTGTGGCTTTGTTTCCATTCATAATATTTCTCATGATGTTAGAACTGAGCTTTAATTTTAATTTTTATTTTTCCCATGGAGATTGATGCAAATATTAAAAGCAGGCACAGATAAAATAATAAACATTCGAAACATTGAACTTTGAATTATGCTTTGTTTTGGAATAGATTCCTCCACCATGTGCAGATTCAGAGATGTAGGAATTTTTCTTGATATTGTAAACCAGGAGAGTTTCCACAAAGTATCTGACCACGTGGTATAGTGTGTGTTGTTCAAAGCTTTGCCCATGATACGCTGTTGGTAAAGGTCTCCCCTTGACTCTGACACAGTTATTTCAGAAAAAACAAAGCCCTGGAATTCCTGGGAAGATTTCTGTTTCGGAGAAGTGATGAGCTGACTGACAGCTGGGAGCATGGTCATTGTCTTGGGTTAGCAGGTGTGGGCTGCCTTAAGAAAACAGAAGAAAAACACATGGAGTTTGTGTGCCTTTGTTCATCCTGAATTTTTGTTGTGGTGAGTCTGGCTTTCTGTCAAACACATCTCAGCCTGACTCTGACCTGTTATTTCAAAACCTCTTCTTGGTTTGCACAGAGTTTGTGCTAACAAGTAAAATCTACTGGTACTCACCAAAGTCCCTTCAGAGGGGACCCCATGTGGCAAATCTTTGTGGATTCACTCTCTGTGGGTTACCCTATCAGCAGGAGCCTTGGTATTCAAACATACCTTAATCTCCAGATGTATTTTGGAAAAACACTTAGTAAGACAAGGTCACTGAAGCGCCAGGGTAAGTTGTTGCTTTTATAGCTTTCCTGAACATGCTTATTTTCGTGAACTGGTCTCTGAATAACAGCCTTAAGTTCTCAGCACTTTACAGAAATTGGAGATATGGCAGAGTATTTCAGCATATAGTTTCTATGTTCAGTAAATATAGTACAATAAATGTTATAAAATGGTATAGGCCCTGTACAAATGGCTGTAATCATTTTTGTCCAAACAGATGTAAAAATCTAAGGAATTTTAAAAAGGTTCTTATGTCACCTTGTAGATTATTCTACTCCTCTTGCTTTTAGTAAGAGGTATTTCCAGAGAAAGAAAACTGTGTTCCTAAGATATGTCCAATAGGACTGATTATGAGATAGTGAGGTGTTAGCTAAAAACATACTTTCCACCTACCTCTCTATACATTTGTTTCCTTACTTTGATTCCCTGCACAGCAGAACTAAGTTGGCTCCAGCTGCCACTCTGCAGCCTGTTTCCATGCTAAGCCAGTCACTGCTGTTGCTTTGCACAGGAGTAGACAAGAAAAAAAGATGGCAACACTGTTCTCCAGCTCTGCTGGCCAAGATCACACTTCCAGAATTCCCAGAATTCATCCCTAAGCCTTTCCCTAAGAAACCAGCTTCTCTTTCCAAAATGTGTGAATCAGCAACATTAAATCAACAAGATTTGTGGCCTATCCTTTGGGAGAAACCACTGCAACAGTACACGCGAGGAGTCATTGGATGATAAACAATTCTCATCATACATCATTTTAACTTTAAGGAGGAAGTGTGTTTTTATATTAAAGCATTGGGCGTGAATGCGGGATTATCTATTGCAATTTATGGTCTCTGCTGTAATCTTCTACTGTAGGTTTTCCAAAGTTAGCCCTATTCTTCACCTGTGAAAAGCAGAAAACTGGACAGTAAAATACCCACTCTCCGGTGAATCTATGGAAAAGTGTATCCATTGATTCCTCACAGGGTGTAAGAGAAAGGCTCCATATTTGCAATGTCTGAGCTCTATTATGCAGGGGTCACTAGTTTGCCTGAAAATGTTGCTGTTATTGCAGGAAGTATGTGCAAAAGTCTTATAGAAGAGGCTGTATAATTGCATTTTTAACCCACAGTATTTTAGAGCAGTCAGCTTCTTTTGGGGCTTGGCAACATCATTAGTCTGCTGGACTCTAATAACTCATAATTGCATAACCCGTGAATTGGGCAAGAATCCAGTTCTGAGGTTTTCAGACTCAGTTGATGAATTTAATCACAACTGAAAAGCTTCACCAGATGAGTATAAAGAGGTTTATGCAGTGCAGCACGTGTCTGCCTGCCCAGCTGGTTGTTCCATGTTTAAGTATCGTAACTGCATCAGCAGCTCAAAACCCTTGAACTTTGCTTTTCCACTTAAAACTAACCCCAGGTTGCTGCTGGCCCACAGGACCTCGCCTAGAAAGGGGCATACCAGTGGAAGAGGAGAGAAAAAGAAAAGAACAAAAGGCTTTTAACTTGTGCTGTACATGATAATGATAGACTGCCTTCAAAGAGCGCTGGGGTTTTTGAAAATCACTGGAGTGCAAAGAGGTCACCCATAGATATTTGAATTATTAACACATGTTTAACCATTAAAGAAAGATATATTGATAGAATATCAATGTGATTAATTATTTAGCTACACAAAGTATGGCATAGAAAACAAATTAACTATTCACCACTCTTTAGGAAGGACGAACATTGAATAAATGCATCATAAAAGGGCTTGTTACCAAAAGCCTTGTTAATAACAGATGATCTTAGAGTATCATGGAAAACGTGTGCGTGTTGGTTGTGTTTATTTTGGTTACAAGATGAGTCTTCATAACTTGATCTATAGTGAGATGGAATGGAGAAAACCACAAAGAGCCAACATTGTGTTTGACAGGAAATGTGGCAGCTGTTTAGCTTGTGGCGACCTATTAAAACAAATAGGCTTTCAAAGGAATTGTGTACAGCTATTTGAAAAAATGAAAATCCACCTGGTAAGATATCTTACACATGCCGTTTTCAGGGTCTGTATTAAGCAGCTTTGCCTTCACTGCTAATGCAGATTCTGTGGGAAGGAGAGAACATCCCTCTGTTAAGATGTGCTGGCAGGAAAAAATATTCTGTTGGGAGCGGTAGCTCACTCCCCCTCTCCCCTCCCCCCCTTTTTTGGTGTGTATTATGGCAAAGAAAAGCTTGAAAAATCACATATCCACTTTGCAATTCTCTAATGGCTGAAATTCCTTTTAAATTTTGATTCTGTTTTGTGTTATTGCATTGTTTCTTCTGTTTCTGGCCAATTATTCAAACACTTGCAAGCAGATTTTTAATATCAAATTCTTAGAAGTATGGTATTTTCTATATGTATATGAGTATTATAGACTTTGAATTAGATAACATAGATTTAGGAAAGCCTTTTAAGGTCTGTCTTTATTCTATTTATAATTTGTGGACACTCAGTGGAGTTGGATGCTCAATACTGAGCACAGTGTTGCATCAACATAGCAGTGGTAGGATGAGGTCACTTTACATGCTTACCCACGTGCAGTGTCGAGGGGCTTGCCTTAGCAGGCAGGCTATGTGCTGGTGCCATACATGTCTAGAGAGAAGCAGGGTAAGGAGTGCTGGTGTGTGTATATATATATATATATATATATACGTATATATACACACACACACACACATATATATATACATGTATATGTTGCTCTCTTGGTGGAGGCAAAGCTCAATTGCTCTGTTTTGTAGCACGTCCTCTTCCCAGGCACCTGAGGGTAACCCCTCTTCTGGCTGGAGCCTTGAGGGGACACTCATGATGAGCAGGAAGCAAACCACTGCCCACAGCCACCAAGGGGCAGAGGGAGGTGAAAGTCCAGAGTCCTCCCGGGGCTGCCAGGGTATCTGTGGCACAAGCTGGCACCAGCAGCCTTTGTGTATGGCCAAGCATAATCTCTGCGGTGAGCTGCACCAGTACAGCAACACTGACTGATATACACCTCATTCATGATGACTCCAAGATGGGAAAAGAAATCTAAAGAATTTGGATGTAGTATTTTTATATCACTGTATTTTTCAGATGCCAAAAAATCTACTTTCCTTCTGGTGTAAAGACATGAGATATTATTGTACATGGCCAACTGGATAATCCATCTGGAAAGGTAGTATAAAAGAAAAAGAACAAAAAGGCAGGAATAATAAAAATTGTAAAAAACACATTTGTAACCAGCTACTGTTCAAGCAATTCTCATGCTGGAAATTGAATGGAAAATTAAACATCAATAGAACTAAACATCAATACATCACATGACTTCTAGTCCCTATCATGTCTGGAGAACCATATATGAGATATTTTTGTTGTTTTGTTTGTTTTTTGTGTGTCAACTGAAGATTTCCAGCTTGTCAATTGTGTGCATAGCGTCCAGCTTATGTACAAGTATAAAAGTATAGCAATCATGCCGTAAGTCACGCAAGAATTTATTGCTCAGTTTTGCCAATTACAGTTGTCCAGAAAATGTGGGATAGAAAATCATAGCAGCTTTTCCACTTGGCAAGATATACGCCAAGCAGCCAAGCTTGGAAAAAAATCAGCATTTCCCCACCACCTCTGTCCCCTGTGGAGCTTCCCAGGCTCTGTCCCCTGCCAGCTCTCCACTGAGATAGCTCAGCTGGGTGCTACAGCAGCCAGGAGACCCGCTGGGACTCAGTGGGGCAAGTAGGCTCCTTTTCTCCATACTTCAGGCACTTACATTCACAGAGAGGGAAGGCAGGCTGACAGTTAAGCTGTCATTTAGGCATGGGTGAATTTCAGAAGAGTCTGATATTTATTTTTGACTCTCATTCAACCTTCACTTCAACTACCAGAATTTAAAAAAATTATCCTTTCTTAAAGCTTTCCCTTGGACACCCCCTCTGGGGGCTGTGATCGTGCTACAGTCACACAGCTGTGCAGGATCCCTCCCTTCACATAGCCTCTGTTTTTTGCAATAGCACAAACATTCACCTGCACAGTACCCGGGAGGACAGCACTGGGGGCCCAGGGAAACTGGGCTACATGCCCGCTTGGAGGCAGGTCTCCCATTTATCTGACTGGGAAAAAGAAACCTGGGAGAGGTACTGGGGTATAATTCAATCTGCGACCATGTCACAGAACAGAAACCTGTCCTTATCCTGGCAGAGAGCCAACAATGCTCAGTTCAGGCCGCTTTGGCCTTGTCCTTGTCTTGCTGAGGGTCTCAGTGAACTCCTCCTCCTGCCTTCCCTCAGGATGTGGTGCTGAGAAGGCCAGGGTAACAGAGGCAATTTGGGATCCCGGGCCCTGGGGTGCGAAAGGCAGGCTGTGAAAGTGGACTCGTGTTTCTGAGGGAGAGTTCTCTGCTCTGCCCCGTAATTTTGGGGAACCTGCTGAATCATTTAGCTCCAACAGACTGTAGAGACCTCTTGCATGGAAATCTTCTACCAGTTAATAATACTTAGTGCTTATATTGCTCTTTGCATCTGCATAGCACTTTGCAAACATTACCTAATTAAGCCTCACAACACTCTGGGGATGTAAGTATAAGTAAGTTATTACTGTTAAGTACAGAAGGCTCTTGGCTCTCTTCTGCGTGGAAGCCTTGGGGAGCATCCTAATCCTCCATGCTGCAGCTCTTTCTGGTCTTTGGTTCTCCATCCCGTTACATTGCAGAGCCAATCCTGAAACAAGGCCACATTCCTGCTCCTGTGATGCCATAAGGGATGTTTAACTGCTCTGCACCTGGTTGCTCACTTCTCACACCACCACCGACAGCTTGGGCCTTCTTGGGTCACATTCCTCCCAGAGGACCCGAGGCCTTGGAGGCCTGCAGGGGTGATGAGTATAGTGACAATTTTCTTGAAGAAGTCATAAAACTCTTTGGGAAAAACAAAACAAAACAAAACAAACAAAAAACAAACAAACAAACAAAAAAACAAACAAACAACAAAAAAAAACATGCAGCATTTTAAGAAGAGTATGGGATGAATCACATGAATCTGTTACCTGCGAAATTATAGCTACTACTTTAAAAGCTAATCTCAGATAGTAATAAACCTCCACCAATGTCAGTTGGGCAGGAACAAGCCTCTACCAAAATTATTGGGAACCCCTATATTTTCAGCAATGCACAGGATTTCAACACTTACCAGGAAAGCCAGTGGAAATCGAGTGCCTAGATCCTGCACATCTAAGAAGATGGTGGCATTTTATTGGGAAATTAATCCCCAAATGCAATGCAAGTAAAAGAAACAGGGCATTTCCATTTCTTTCATCTTCCAGAAGATTATCCTGCAAAGCCTGGCCCTGTTTCTTACTGTGCAGGATAGCATGTCCCCCTGAATTTCTGACAGAACATTTTCTGTGGTTCTGAGGCAGCTCCGCTGGAAAACCACATCCACAGAAATCAAATCTTGGCTCACTAGAGCTCCTCATGAGGATTTGGGGTGTAATATTTCCACTCATGATAGGGCTGTTAATATACCACATTAAACAGACACTATGAAGCTCTGACAAGGGGAATGAGAGAAAGCAGAATGGCAGCTGCTCTTTCAGCCACTTTCTATTCTATGGGAACCAGCTGGTTGTTATTATCACTTATTATTTACCATTTAAGCTAGATATGTTACAAAAAAAAACAAACAAACAAACAAAAAAAAACCAAAAAAACACAACAACAACAACAACAAAAAGACCTACACAGCCACAAAAAAAAAAAGCAAAACTGGCCTTTGGGGACTTTGGAAACTTTCTGTGGTCTGATATATATTTAAGCTGATGGTTTTCCAATAAATCTCTTTACTTCCTTCTCCTGCCACCTCAGCTGCCATATTAAAGTGATCAAGTTGACCACAGATTTGCTAAACGGAAACGTGCAGTTCACTTAGTCTTTAAACCACATAAATACCTAAGAGGGATTTCTCCAGTTTCCAGCATTCATCTTGAAACTACTGCTTAATATTGAGTCATTAGACCTCAGGCTTCTTTTGTGCAACCCATAAGCAAGCACTTAAAATCTCAGTCATCTTCCACTAGAAGGGAAATGAGCATTCTCTATGCAGTGAAATACCAAGGGCAAGTTTTTAGTAGCACTGAAGAATCTCAAAAGGTTTAATTATTTGGTTAAAGGTGAAAAATGCCTGAAAATAATCTGACCTTTTGGAGACCCATCTGTTTTTTAGACCTGTGACTGCTCAACTCAAGGGAACACCGTGTTTTCAAGGGAACAAGCCCGTGTGCACTTCACTGAGACATTTCTTGACTTGTGTGCTTTACCTCTCCATATAATCTTGTATTTTCTGTTTGAGGGGGGAAGACATGTGCACATTAGTGTGTGTACATTCAATTACCCAGGTGTTTTCTGCAGGGGAAAAGGAAAGAACCAAAGAAAATTCTTTTACATATGAACTTTTGTTTCTCAAAAACAATTTAAAAATGCTTTTGACTGCCACACATTAAGCCGCCAGGGAGCAGAACACAAGCACAGCCATCAGAAGGGACCATCTTGCACCTTCTCCCAGGTACTTTGTGAATGGAGTAAGCTCCCTGTGAAGACACCTCTCCCTTCCATGCTGCCCTTTGGCAAATCCATCCTTAAAACTCTCCTCCTTCATGACCCCTGCAACACTCAGGACAAGCACTAAGCAAACAGCAGGTATGGGGTAACCATTGCTTGTTGTACTCATCAGTGTTGGCTTGCCAAAACCTTCTGCTCCTCCCATCTGCTTGTCGCACCCATCTGCTGTCTAGTGTCATATGACTTAAATCAGACCTTGGATATATGTGTGTGGAGGGAAGGAAATCATTTATTTGTGTGGTGGTACAATTTCTGTAACACCTGGACAGTATCCATGGGTAGTAATGCAAGATGGACAAATGATAACAATCAGTATAGCAGAGAGATGAAGGAACAAGCTGAGAAGACAAGGAAGCAGTAGGCCTTTTTGCTCTGGCTAAGGTCCCCAAAATATCCAGACTGTGGACCTCATCAGCAGGGAGGGATAGTTAGCCAACAGCCCAGAATCACACGTATATGAACAGAGGTAGCCAAGATGAGCACATCTTCTGAGGTCCCTCAAGGTACATTTAGGTTCTCTCACTGGCTTGGTTCTGTGATTCATACTAGAAAAAGCCCTTTCCCATGCATAGGTGGAGGGTCAGATGCTAACAAGTACTGCTATGTACCCCAAGTAGCCTACAGCAGATTGAATTATCTTTGCAAACACATGTGGCTCAACAGGCTCTGTCAAAGAAACCCACAACAGTCAACAGAAGTTTACTGCCCCTCTGTTTTAGTGGGGTTTGGAAATTCAATACACACTTACAAGTCAGTTTTTTAAAGGGTGCTTAGAAAGTGAAGTTCAAAAAAGCCCTGCTGGAGTGAAGTTTTTGCTACTTTTTTTTTGCAATGGCTGTTTCAAACAGCATAAGGGCAGCAGTCTGCCCTCATTTTCCTGGACTTCGGGGAGACTACAAAAGGATGTCTAGAGAATTCTTTTTGCATAAGCAAAATTTATGTTTTGCCTTCCAAAAATGTTTGTACTGGAACCTGTGTTTCACTAGGGAATCTTTCATTTGCATTTCCACTTTCATTGTCCTAGGTATAATAAAGTATAAGTTTATATCTGTTCCTGCTTTTCTTCAAGGCAGCACCATTCTTGAATACCTAACCTTTTGGGTTGGCGGAGTACCTGCAAAGTTATTGTCCTTCATTCCTTGTTCTGATAAACTAACTTTTTCTCCCCTGCTCTCACATTTCAGAAGAGCTTTAAGCAACCAGTCAAATTTTCTGTCCTGTAAGGCAAACTATATTCTCATGTTGAGTGTGTATGACTTCTGCAGGTGTTGCATGTACATTTTTCACAGTAGAGTTTAGTCTGGCTGCAACCTTCTCCATTTGACTGTATGTCAGAAAATGAATTTATATTGTAAAATAAATTTGTCTCATTTAACACAGTGTAGGAGTGTTTCATGCACACACCACTTCACCACTTATTTTTGTGATCATGTTTTCACTGAGAGGATGGTAGTGATCTCTACAAGTGCTTTTTTTTTTTTTTTTTTTTTTTTTTTTTTTTCTGAAAATCATTCTTTAGGCAAGATTTAAGTATTTATGAGAAATCCATGGGAATATTTGCTTTGAAAAGCCTTTGTTTTCTTTGGGAAGTGTGCTTCTGCCAGGACTTGTAACTTGTAGTCAAGCACCATGCACAGAAAAAGGGAAGGTGCAGTTCAAGTTTGTGATTTATATTTGAATGATTTTCAAAACTATCTGGTTTACTCACACTCAGAAATAACCATCTTTTAACAGCTTCCTCATATAAAACAGAAGTTTTAGACTTATTATGGGGGGAGAAATGGTTGTGCTTCCATGAGACAGGTAGCAGGTAAATGTTATGGTAATGGAAGGGAAGTAGTGGGTCAAGATGGACACTGAGGTAGCCATAGATCCATAAGTGGGAGGTTTGAAGCTGCCTTGAAACACCCATGCTGAAGCGTTGGGCTGGACCCCTTTTCTGAGCTGAATTCACAGGGCAGATGAAGCTGTTATAGTCTTTGACTGCAAAGCCCTAGCAGAAGGTACAGTATGTCATGCTTTTTGCCAGCAAGGAGTCCTCTGTGTGATTTCTGTGTTGCTGCAGAGGTGGAGACTGTCACTTAGGCTTGCTGGTAATGATGTTGTTCCAGAGCACAGCTACAGTCAGGGACAAACAGCTGCACTCATTTTACAGGTTTTACTTATTCAAAGATGACTGTTATTTAAGGAGAAAAGACAGTATTTTAACATGGGAGCTTTATATTCAGCAATGTAAGAAGAGAAGCCTCATGATTTGTCTGTACCAGCTGAATTCTCCTGCAAGTTCTCCCATGACTTCTTTTGAAGATCAGTCTGGGAGAATTCCAGGAATCATGTCCTTATCTTCGAGTTCAGGAGCCCCAAACCTAGACTGTAAGACATCTGCAATTCCTTGCCCACCTACTGATTTTTTGTTAAGTTTCAAGACAATGGTGCTGCTTCAGTGATCATAATTTATTGTATTCAACAGTTACAGTAAAATGTTATTTTAAATAGAGTAGCTCAGAGCATGGTCTAACAAAAAGAACAGAGAGTTGTAAATGTCCAGTAATAAAAGCAGTCCTCCTAATCTAATCCTGAGGTGAAGTGAGCACCACACTGTTGACAAAGCTACTTGCTGCTCGATGCTCTGCCAGCCCAGCTACCTGATACATTTAAAGCCCAGTTGTTTATAAGGTTATTATTAGAACTTTCTCTCCCTTGGAAGCCAAAGGAGGGAAAACAGTGACTGAGGTAAACATTTCAAGGCCCCTGAGATATATTTTTGGTTGTGATTTACAATTCAAATGCAGACATCCGGTCTTGGTAGAAATAGCCCTGCTAGTGCACTTGACAGTATATTTTGTAGGGTAGTTTTTAAGGGGAGCTTGGAAGCAAGAATAAGGTAGAGGAGCTCCTGAGGACTGAAAAACAAGTCAGCCTGTCAGTGGCATGCTGCACTCTTCCGTTCCCCTGAGGAGCAAGCTCTTAGTGCGTTTCATCTCCTACAATGACAGTGATGCTATGTTTCAGGTTTCTCACAGCACTGTAAATCACATTATATTAAAGTAGTGCCTTTGGCTAGGAATATACAAGTGGAAAAAATGCATTTGATTAGAAACAACTCCTACTATTCATTGCAAAATGGTACATGATTGCAAGCAGTATACCTACAGTCAGTGCTACTCTTACCCATTGCTACTTATATATTAGTTCATTGAGTGTTCCATCTTTTTATTCTGTGTAATGGTAGTATAAGCCTGTCTTGGCCCTGGTATTTTGACACTAGTTGCATGCCAGTAAGCATAAAAAATGTATTAATATATTCAGTGTAAGGCTGCTCCCTGATATAAAAAGCTCTCCTCAGATCTTCAGTCTGGTCTTCCGGAGGCAAGAGCCAAGTAAATGGGGCAGATAGCAGAAAGCACTCTCTGAGAGCAGTCACATAAATTTTGTACGTTGATGGAGAGGGTCACAGCATAATACACCCTGGTTTTAGAATATTTACTACCTATCAATATGATGGTGTGGGAAAGAGTTCTTTTGGATGGACTTCTTATCTGTACCAAAAGAGAACACTAGAAATTTGAAAATGAGCTTGGATAATGATAAATAAGTTTAATTGTATTATTTTCAAATGACACTAGATAACACCATGAATAAATAAATATTAGCTCTAATACATGCTGTAGACACGAACCATATGCTGTCCAAAGGATGGAGGAAATGATCTGAAGCATTTTTTTTTTATTCCATCTCTGAATTCTGGGTATGCAGAGTAGTTTGCAGTGAACCCGAAATAACAGAATTACAAAGGGAAAAACATTGCTATGGCAACAAAATATTTCTATTTTAAGTGAGCTTGTTTTAAGAAAAGAAGCAACACTATGTTTTTAAACAGAAACAGACTTCGTAAAATAAGAAATGCAATCATTACTTTAAAACTAAATCATAATTTAGCTCCTTTTGTGCTGGCATATCTACCTGTAACTGTCTTTTCTTTGGTATTTTCTGAGCTTACGCTATCACAGAGCAACCATTTGCAGTTTTAGAAACTGAGACAGAAGTTACCTAATGTCAGGATACACAGCAGTTCCTTAACAAAGCTAGATACAGAGTGTGCATGATTCAGGATAATAGGTCAAGATTACTCCTACCTCATATTAGGCACCAATCTGAAGGTCCTAAATTCGGGGTGCCGGAAGATATCTCAACACTCAGGAAGTACTGTGCTCCCAGAGTACATGACTCTTTGGCTGAATTGCCAACGGTGTATTGTAAGGGTCTATTTCTCCTCTGGTTTTAGGGATTTAGGAAAACACAGCAGATGTGTTTCCTAGTCAGCTATCTCAATTACATGACTTGAAGATGGATCAGGACCAAAGCTCTTAGTTCAGTCCACTGGTTGATAAGAACTGTAAATCCGTATTCCAATGTGAAGCAATGACGCTCATGTGCTATGCTCCCAGCTACAATAAGATCTCTGTGACTTCTGGTTACTGCAAGTAAAGAAATCTACTTTTGCTACAGGCTTGCTGCAAGATAATAATTTGGCTGAAGGATAAAATTCAGACTCTTCCTCTGATAATTAAGAGCTTTTCTAGTAAGTATAGCAGCAAGAAGCCATAAAGAAACTCCTTTTCTCTCCCCAACCTGTTTTACAGCCAGCTGACTTGGCTATTTGGTAGTTATTGGTTTTGTTTGTTTGTATTTTATTTATTTATTTATTTATTTATTTTTCTAGAGGACAGAGACTTTTCCAAGAAAAAATATGTGATAAAACTACTTTTCATTTCTAGGTAATGCTTTCTTTTGCACCACCCTCTCAGTGACTTTTTGTCTGTTAAAGGCTGTCTGCCAAAACTCCAGAGAACCAGAAAACTCTGCAAACTTCCAAAAATGTGGCTATTAAAGTAACACACATGAAAGAAAGATTTGCACAGATGATTTAAGCAATTAGCTTTTTTTTTTTTTTTCCCCCCTGTAGAATGACCTTACAGAGGTTCAATGTAGCTGCTGATTACTGTGAGTTAAACTCCATCTTCAAAAGGAGCAGAGATAAAATTCAGGTAAAACTTGTATCTAATGAAAGGTGATACTACCTGCTTGCCAAAAAAAAATAATTCTGTGCCTTGGATGTGCTAAGTTACATAGCAAGGCAGAGTGAGCGTGAAGTACTGGTGGTTACTCAGATTCACACCAGAAAGCCATCTACACACCTGCATCTAATTTTACACATGGGCTGCTCTGAGGCCTTCAGAGAGACTCAGCTGATGGGAAGCACCAAGAAAGGATATTTAAGTGGAATTTGACCTGGATTATTCTGGCCTTTAGCAATGCAGAAAATCTGTACAGAAAGTTAGAAAAGTGTCCCAACATGAAGGTCCCAACTCTGTGGCTTAGCAATATCTATGAAATGCCACTGCTTTAAAGGCACATGTTGTCAAGTACCCTAGTGCTCAAAAATTTCTCCAGGCTCTATGACATTTTGGCAATGTCCTACCCTCCAGAACAGGTAATTAGTATGTGTGGAGGGGAATACTGACTGGTCAGTGAGTGACCAGGGATGCACTGTGCAGACCAGTGCTGCTGCCTGGAGGGACATGGTCTAGCTGTCGCTGGCCCTGCTACAAGAGACAAGGGAAAGGTGGGGGAAGGTGTACTCAGAGAGTACACCTCATCTCGAACACGTTGCCTCCTAGTGATCAAAGGTCTGAAAGGATGTAGCAAGGAATGGATGTCATCTTCTCAGCTGTACTCATCTACTTCAAAGGCTTCTGCCTTGCCATTAAGGCAATCAACAGTTTACTTTTCAATCTAGGGTAGGGTAGGATGTGTAGCATCTTGCACAGTCTTGTGAACTTAGCAGTAAACCAGATGAGTCAAAGGCAGTTATTTGTGCCAAAAAAGCAACTGATAGCTTAATTGGCCAATCAATTCAGAATAGGCTCTGCAGTGAAATAAATGGCAATTTGATTATGTGCTGCTACCACAAAACACAATTTGATTTGACTTCAGGAAAGTGATGGCTTTTTCTTTAATATTTGGTTACAGCCTTTCAATTGAGTGTATCCAGGGGAGAGCACTATGCTGAAATATTATGATTTCTCCATGTTAAACTTGAACATGTTTAATACTTATTAAAAGATTAAATGACTTTTAAAATCAAATTGAGTGATTCAAGTTTGTAGAATAAGACTTAATCTTTGGCTGTTCCGCCTCTGCAGAATCAAATGAACCCTGCAGTGAAAGTGGTCTTAACAGACATGAGATGCAAGTCTTTTTTTAAAAGTATATTTATTGAGCTTTGTTATAGCTGTCTTCACTACCTCTCTTTTTTGTTGTTGTTGTTTTGTTGTTTTATTTTGTTTTTAATTTGTTGGTGTATTTGTTTATTCATTTTGTTTTGAAATGATTTTTTTGTTTGTTTGTTTGGTTAGAGTTTTTTGGTAGATTCTTTTCATCTACTGCAGTGAGCAATTCACAGCTGGACACTCTTAGAAGAAGTAATTGTATTCATGTTGTTCTTCCTGTAAAAGATTCGCCTTAGTAGGTACATTATTTTGAAGCAATTTAGATTTTGATACCAGAGTATTTACTTTAACAGAACCATAGATTTTTAGATACTGAAGGGACTAGTCATTCCCTGATCAGACCTCCTCTCCCTGTCCCAAAATTTCACTCAATAGTTCCTCCATGAAGCCCAGTGATTAATGGTTAGGGGTAGAATAGACTTTTCAGGCAGATACCTGATTTTGGATAAAAAGAGATTTTGCTGCCAGGTAATATACAGTGTCGTTGAAGTTCTTCACAGAATAACTGTTTCCTGGAATATAGGCTTCTGTCATGTAAGTACAAACATATATTTTCAATAGTATGTAGGATTTGCATTTGACTCTATTTGATTGACTTGTTTGCACTCTTTACAATATCCTTCTCCCATGTTACTTATAATTTCTCAAGTCTTTGAGCCATTATGAACTTTATCTGCAATAACTTCAATTCTCCCCAGTCATCTAGGAATTGACCCTTTTCAGACTCTAGCCAAATGATGAAAACTCCTTACAAAAACTTGTAACGGGAGACCAAAAGTTTAGTATGAATTATTAACTCATTGAAGAGATGCAACATTGACACATTTGGCTTGCATAGGACAGTATATTAAAGAATATTTAGCCTCACAGAAAGTATCAGTTTACCTTTATCAGTCAGACTTGTAATATTTTGGGGAAAAAAAAATAATTCCAAGATTATCAGAAGCACCTGTTTTCTACTTAATTACGTTGATGGTCTCAAGGGCCTGGTGCCATAGACTGTAACATATTGAATCTCTTTTCATATTTCTGCCTTCAAGAAAGTCAGCAGGAAACAGTGCATATAAAAGAAATATCAGGATGATTTCATCCAAAAGGTTTGCTTACTGGTGTCAGTGGTGTTAGAGGGAGTTGACCAGGGTCCAGCATATTAGTTCTACTCTAGATTGACTGCTCAGAAAGATTCATATTTCTATAGGACATATTTTATATTTCTGTCATGTGGAAAGATGCAAACTTGAAGAGCATCAGGGAACCCTCAAGGAAAAGCATTTTACAGTAAAACAACTCCCACTGCAGATTATTTCAAGTTGAAATATGTATTTGTGCCACTCTCACTAATGGTCATTTTTAATGTACTTCTCATGGAAAAATACCTTTTGAAGATAAGTTCTGTCTGTGAGCAGCATTCTTGAGATGAAAGGGATGGATGATAGTAAAAGGAAATTTATGAACAACAAGGAAAAATGGTCAGGGAGAAAGATTATTATGTTAACATCCTTAAGCTAAAGGTGATTTTTTCTTAATTAATTCATTACCTAAGAGTATAAATGTGTTATCTGGCTCCCATGCAGGCTCCCCTATTATAAGGCTGCCTTAGAAGTGAAAAAAATAAAATACTTGTGATTGTGTCCATCTTATTCTGCAGAAGCAAATTCCAAATAGTTGAATGCTGTGGTTGGAGTCCTGAAAGCACATGGATCATGTAAACCAATGATGATTCTTGTGCAGGCACAGGAAGCTGCTCATGGTTAATGAGAGAATGACAGACACAGCAGGAAGAAATTGGATCAGAGTGAACAGATTTCATAAAACGTTTTCCATTGCAAACTCATATCCAGGTTTCTAGCACTATGTCAAGACTTTTCCACTCTTTGTAAGAGCAATGATAAATAATATAGGCAACATACACTGTTTTGTCTAGGGCAAGAAAGATTTGTGGGAAGTTGTCCTCATCCATTTTCAATGTTCAGCCTTCTAGAAGACAGAGAGAACATTCAAACATCAGCAGAGGTCACTCTGAGGTTTACCACTGTAGGCAATGGGAAGACTTCTACACCATAGATGAAGAAGATGAAGAGCTATATGTGTTACAGTTCATAACACTTACCGCATTGTAAAAGACACTTCATAGATATTGTAATACTTAGCAAAATATCCCAACAAGCTTGTATACATAGATCTGAAGGTTGCAACTTACTAAACTGAAATGCTGAAATATCTACAGGTCTAGTAAAATAGGCATGTGATTTTCAAAGAGTCCTTGAGAATTACATCTAAGAATTTTTGTGGATTCAGGAAAGATATTTTGATGGTGTGGTGATCTGATATATCTCTGGGAAAGGAATACAGTCTTTCCTGAGGTTCAGCTGGGGTGGCCTGTTTAAAAAACACTATTGGCATATTTATCTAATTTACTTTTTGTCATTTCCATTATCTTCCCCCTATCTCAAATTCTCAAATTTACTGCCTCAAATTCAGCTGTTTATCTGGTACAATACTCATCATTTCACCATTTCATACACTATTTCTCCTGCTAGTTGACTGTTCTGAAAAAGTCATGCCTATGATAGCAACTCTGGACTTTGCTTTTTATCCACACTTCTGCCTTTGTCCTCTTTATAGCACGGTATTGAAGTTACTCCCTTTTAGATAGCTCTAGAGACTGGACTCCAAGACAAACACATTTGATGCCCAGGTTGGACCTGACAGGGTAAGCAGTTCTTCCATTCTGGAGGATGTGGCCAAGGGGAAAGAATATGGTAGGCCAAACAGCTGTCTTAAAATAAATATTTAATTTTAGCAGCAGGCATAAAACAACAACAACAACAACCAAACAATATAAAAGTAAAGATTTTTAAAATTGCAAAGGAGCTATCTTACCTAAGAAATCAGTTTTATGAGAGTTTAAATGGGGACTAAATTTTCAAGTACTCTCTAAACTCTGGGATTGTCATACTACACTATTAGCATTCCTTTTCTCCATATTGGACTTCCTTTAAGCCTAACTGAAATTCCTTGCTCCTTGGACCATAAATAAACTTGTTGAACTCTGCAGGGAGTTGCAAAGAGCATCAAATTGAACGGTTCTTGTATTGTGTCTGAAGTATCTTCTAGGTATTCAATTCTCATTCTTCCTGGGCATATCTCCTGACAATCCAGTTATCAAATTAACTCACTATATGAATACATACATGTATGCATGCAGCAGACAGCTCAATAACCAACCCAACATGTAATATTCCTAAATTACTTGAGGCAAGTCCAAATCTATTACATAGGCAATTTCAATCTCTCTCATATTTTGTATAATATGAGGGATTTTGAAAAAGCTAAAATGAAGAGGATAATTTACCTTCTATTACAGTACACACATATGAAATCATCTTGATGTGCTCATTCAATGAAGATGATACATATTATATAGAATTGGCTTGAATTGCTCACTTGTTGAGGGTATCTGTCACAAATGAGAAAACACGCATGCTACACACAGAGCTATGAGAACTACCTCTTGGGATAAGTGCTCTTCAAGAAGGGTGCAGATCTAGCATGTTACTCATGCGTGGTAGTATGCCTCCTGCATCTCTTGCTTACTAAAATTTGATATCATAGACATACATGAACCCTCAAGTGTGCTGGAACTCTCAGTCAAGAGGTTTATCACTAGACTGCTTGTTAAACTTTCTCACCAACTTCTTTCCCTACCTCCAGCCTCCTCACATCTCTGACTCCCTCCCCATCCTGTGTCCCAACCAAACCAAACCAAACCAAATCACAACCACCACCACCAACAAAAACACTATAGGTTTCACACCTGCAAGAATAAATCCTGGCATCATTCAAATCAGTAGCAACATCCTCAGATAAGGATTTCACAGGAATTTTAATTTACTAGAGAACATCACCACTTACTAAATCACTTCATGGTGTATCAGTTTTGTCTGCTCTGGCCTAAGATGTTCACAGCAATTTGACATAAGATTAGGTATTGCTACAAGACTATTATGTGCTGGGGAGGCATCTGCTGGAACAGTTCCAGTTCTTATAAGCTATGGTGTCTAAATGCAAAAACTTGCTACGTTGGGATTCTTTTATAAGTCAAAATATCAGCATTATACACTTTTTGAATGTTACCATTCAATGGCTGGTAATACACCTAAAAATAAATGAAAAGAAAAAAGAAAAGTGTGACAAAAATAACAGATAGAACATGATAGAAAGAAAACATTAATGAGAACAGATAGGTAGATAAATGTGTTTAACTTTGCCATAGAACAGCCTGAAACCCTACTTCACTGGAGTAGGAATAATTACCCCTCAGGGGGTGGAAAAATATGAAGAATGAAGGCAAATATGAAGTTTGAATGTAGGGGAAGCTGGAGTTAGCTGGGCCAGTAAGTGTTCCCAAGGTTGTATATATCTCACTGTTCCCTGACCATTCATTTCACTGTGAATTGGGAAGACCATATGGTACAAAAAGGAAGTAACACTATTTGTTCCTTGATAGCTCCCACAAAAGCCAGTATTTCCCGGTGACCATTTACTGAAGCTCTGGGTGAGCAGCTATTGATTGCCCGTATACAAATGTAAGTGACCATCAGGACTAAAAAAAAATTAAATAAAATATGACATGTAAAAGAAGAAAAGAAAACAGCAGAAAACCCTACTGCTGTGGCAAATACCTTGGTTATGTCCACCCATTTCCTCCTGCATAGCTGTGTACCTTCTGTTTAAAACGTAGTTACTGTAATATTGATTTCCTAGATAAGTTTTTAAAAGCATTTAAAATTGGGCAATTAGTTACTGCTTAATGCAGAATGTCAAAACAGAGCTATCGATCCAACTAATTGATCAATTGATTCATTATTTCCTTCATGTGGCTTGAAGTGAACCTAGTCCAAAGGAATAAATGAAAGAAAAAGAAGTCAGCTTTTGTGAGGAATAACATACAAAAAAAGTTAAGAAAAGATTTATTATTCTTGAAAGAAAACTGTTTGGGGATAAACATAATTTTCCAGTAATTGCTTGTTTACTAAAACAACCACTCATCTTACAACAGGGCAACAGAAAGAAGAAATGCTCAACAGTGCACACACTGAAGTATATAATATTGTATTCAGGGCAAAGTGTATGCCTGTAACTAACATGTCATGGTAGTAGTTTTGATACATATTTTTTGTTTTGTTCATGATGATACAAAACATAATAGTAATCATAATAAAAGAATCATCTTTGACCCAGAAACCCAGAATAGTGGACTTCACCTGGAACTGGCATAAGGACAGGGCTATGTGCTACTTCATCAAACCACTGAGGTAGGAAAGACATCTGCTGATCATCTGGTCCAGCAGCCTGCTGAAGCAGGGTCAGACACAGGAGGGTGCTCAGATTGCCCAGTCAGATTTCAATATCTCTAACGATGGAGACTCCACAACCCCTCTGGTCAACTTGCCCCCTCCTTCTTGCTTGTTTTTCCATGCTGTCCCCAAAGACGGTGGTGGGACTTTCACTGTTGATTTCTCCACACATTACAAACCACATAGACAGCTCCAGGATCCTGGCACTTCTCCTCCATCAGCAGAAACTACTCCTAATCTTCTGCTATACTGACACAGCTAGGGGACACACATCTGCACAGGGAAAATGCTTCATCTGGATGTTGCTTTCTGTCTCAGTCTCTGTTAAGAAAGAAACAAACAAACAAAAACACACACACAAAACCCACATTGTTTTGAAAAAATATGCTGCACAGCTTCTCACTGGGCCATATTTACTCCTGCACATGTTGAAAGATTAAGGCAATAAACAGCCAAAAATCTAATTTCATTCTTAGTCCCAGGATCCTTTTTTTTTTTTTCTGAAGATTTTTGTCCCCAAAACATTAGAGATAGGCAGCTGTTTTACTAGAAGGCCAAACAAAATACCATCAGAAATGATTAATTAAATAATGATGAATGTAGTTCGTGAACTGTAACCCATTAATAGCTATTACAGAAAATTCTGACCAAAAATATTCTACAAAAAAAAATCAGTTAAAACAAATCTGTAGCACAGGAGGCAGTTCAAAGAAACTGAAACCACAACAACATATTTAAACAGCTGGAGAAAACTAGAGGTGCCAAAAATCATTCTGTTAACTGCATGCTGTCATTGGATTAAAAATAAATATGAAAGGATGATAAACACCCAGGTTAGCTGCACAGTATTAAATTAGACCTTTGGGAATTAATTCTGCTTTCAGTTTATTGGTGGGTAACTGATGTGACCACTAGTGCAAGTACCTTTAGCACAGAGATAAATATACGGTTTGCAAGAAAGACTAGGCTGAAAAAAATAAATAGTAATTTAGAAGCATTCAAGGTAAAGACACTTCTGAAATTCATCCTAAAGAAGTTCAAGAGTAGCCCAATCATTTTCTGAAATATTAGTTATTAAATTCAAGAACTTGTGAAGGACAGAGAAAAATCGCTCAAGACTAGAGGAGGTCAAATGCAGTACTTACCACTAATAAAAGAAAAACAGCATGACCTGAGAAACCGTAGACTTATCAAGTTAAGTTTAATACCTGGAAGATGCCAAAAAACCACAGATGATTATATATTCATTCTGTAAGCACCTAGAGGAGAACAAACATGATTAAATACTTCCAACATTGATTTGTGAAGAATGTATCACATCAAGCCAATCTGGTCATATCTTTGAGGAGGTAACCAGCCAACTGAATAAAGAAAAGCAGCAGGTGTGACTTTAGCAAGGCTTTTCCACAATATTGTGCCTGGTAGGCTCTTTAGCCAAGGGAAATACAGAATAGAATAAAACACGACAGTGTACACAGCTGGTTGGTCTATAAAGCAAAATTTAATGGATTGCTAACTGACAGCTTATTCTAATAAAGCTGTATAGGTGTCTGCAGTTCGCTTTATTCAATATTTTCTTTAATGACTTGGTCCAAAGAAGTGGAATTCATGGACAACACTACTCTGGAATGGTTGAATTATATTGAAGAATCTTTTCATGACTTGAAGATCAGAATAATTAAAGCAATGGTCTGAAATTAAAGATGGAAATCAACAGAAGCAAGTGCAAAATATTTTGATGAGGAAGCAGGAAGCACAGAAATGAAGAGGACTAACTAGCAAGCTATAATAATGCAGAAAAGTATTTGTGAGTTACAGCTGATGTCAAACTAAACCTGAGTCAGCAGTCTGATGTTGCTAGGGGAAAAAAAGTACTGCTTATTTTGTAATACGTTGTTGTGTGTAAGATTCAAAAGGAAATTATTCCTTTCTTTCCATCATCTGGGGGTCCTCAGCTAGATTTACATGTTATATTTAAGGCATTATTCTTTAGGAAATTTGTAAGAAGGAGTAGAGAGTAGCTAGAGGAGATCAATTCAAAAAAATGTAGTGGTCTGCAGAACATGACCACTGCAGAAAAATTGAAAGAATTGGGTTTTCTGAGGTTGAGTAACTGAAGGAATGAACATGATAGTAGCCTTCCATCATGTAAATGATTTCTAGAGTGATTTATATACTACCCATATGCTTTGTTTGAAACAAAGAATATTTCATTTCTGTAACAGAAAAAGAGTCCTGGCTATGAGGGATAGAGGGGATAGAGTCCAGATATACTAACTCAGATACAGCTCAGGGAGAATGGACTGCAGGAAGTCCTCGTTTTATTTCCAAGAGATGCTAAGGACATTTTTGAATGAAAATTAATGACTGGACCTCTTATACATGTATATCTCTTTTTATGTGAAGAAATGGTATCCACTGAAATTAAGCCATGCCTGTGCTCTCCTTGTGTCAAGAACCAACCCCCAGTAGCCCCACCAAATAAAACTCTTCCATTTTGTGAGACTGACCCCTGGGGAACTCCGTGCATCATAGCAGCTTCTCTGGGATGTGGTAGGCAGCCACATGAATTGAATCACACAGAGCAAGATCAGGTATCAATAGCATTCCCAGTTTGTGAGCTCACTCCCTGCCATGCCCATCCTATTGGTCATGATACCAGACCAGTTGTTGCCAAGTCATTAAATAAAAAACAGTGAATAGAAAAGCTTTTTGATATTTTTGTTGAACTGTTTTATCACCTGCCTTATCAACACAGCTAAATGAGCAAATCAGAAGCAACAACAGTCATTCTGCAGAGGTATGGTATATGTCATTCCTGGTGCTGAGAATGGAGATTTTCCTGAGTGATTTAGCTACAGCTGCAGCTTTTTCAGCTGAATGCTGCAGCAGATGGAAGAAGCCTGCCTGTTCAGAAAATGTGGTGGTTTTTCAATACTAGGTGATTGCATGGATCAAGTTGTGCGTTCCACCCACAACATACTTTTCTCTATGCACTTGTATGGTGCACTTATGTAGTTAATTGCACACCTGCTTACACCATATAAGAGAGGAAACACAAAATATATTTAGACCCATTTGAATTAAGCAAGTTGTTTTACTGAAATTGCCCACAATGTTTTCTTTGATTTTCAAGATGTTTGAAGGAACAAGCTATTTGCATGCCAGAAATATTTGAAGTTGCGTTTCTCCGTGTTTCGAGGATCAAATGTGAAAGTATTATGAAGGCAAGAGAAAACAGCATGCTAGAATGATGGATCTCAGAAAGAATTAAAATGAACAATGCTCTCCAGTTACACTTTCATCTCCTTTTATATAGACAGTTATGATATTAAGAATCATTCACCACTCATCATGTTTCTCCAGCATTAAAATGAAGATGACTGTGATCATTTTTGCCATTTCCTCCCGCAATGCACTAAAGATACACGTTAATGTTGCTACCAATGGAAAAATAACCCGTTTAGCTGAGTGCTGTTTAAGAGATTGCATTCACAACTTTCATTTCACACAAATTAACCAAGTAATGATTCCTGATGTCTGATCAAGTATCTGCCATACTGTGCCATCTTGTATTGAGATTTACAGGCATGCCTCACAGTATTCTGTCTCCATTATTTTCACTTCCTATATAATGAACTGATAAGAATGGTAGATAAAGAGTGCTATATTTAACATTGACACTGAATTAATAAAAATGTAAAATTGGGGAAAACACTTTTAGTTCATGAGAGGCCACAAATCCCAAAGATACTAATTGGTTATTGTCTTCATAAAAAACACTTTCATATTTTAGTAATGAAGGGGGCAGTTTTAGCTGCTCTGCATTTTTTTCTGCTTTGACACCAACTAGTAATCCTGTGCTTCAGTGCAGTTTACTAAGACCACACATAACATAAGGGCTATAAATGCAAAGGGTATTTTGCTCTGTCCCAGGAATTCTAGAAACAGTAGTAAAACTTGATTTGAAATGATGAAGCAGACAGAAACCAAAGCAGCTCAGATAGCTAGACCTGTGGAAAACCAACCTGGGTGCCAAACCTGGCCCCAGGATCATACAATCGGCAGCACCTCCTGCTCCTTACCACAATTTCTGTCTATGAAGGTGCATTTGCTCCCAGTTCCTCCATGCCATGCTCCTACCAGCTGTCAGCACATGCTGGTCTCTCTGCAGCTACAGCCTTTGACATCAGCACAGGACTGCAGTCCATGGCAGGACTTTGGCAAGCAAAGGATTTGAGTCACTTGATGGATTTAAACCAGCTACTTTCTTGGTAACAGCACAGGTCAAAAAATTTCTTCATTTAATGTTCTTTAATTGGGGAGCACAGAAATGAAAATCAAACTTTTTTGAAGCAAGTATGGCACACTGACTCTTTCTTTGATCTCTGTGTTAATAGCGGGCTCATACTCTGGGACTGGTTCAAGAAAATAACTCCCAGTCATTCTAGTGGCTACAGGTATCACTTGCACTGTATCAAAGAGTGTTACCTCTGACATTCTGGTTACTGTCTGGGGAAGCCTGTAAGAATAAATCTTGTTTGAGGATGACTGTGTTTGGGATTTTCTGTTTATGTTCCTCAACAGCAAATGTTTGTCTGTATTTCAGGATATTGAACAAAGCAAATAATGCAGTTTCAATCACCCAGTCACCTTTGAGCATACCACGTTACCTAATAACCAAGAAGATGGTATTAGAGTAGTGAATTTATGTAACTGCAATAAGGTATAATAATATCTGAGGAAAGATGGGAAAGGGGAAATGAATTCAGATATAGTATATTAATAGGGACTAGGGATTCATAAAATTGAGCCAGATCACTCAGAAGAGATTCAAACCTCAGTAATACAATTGTAAACCTACTTTATTAACTTCTGGCTGCAATACACAGATCCTCCACAGAAGTGAAGGTTGCAACTCTTCTGTGCTTGTAATGGGACAGCTGAGAATGAGATTTGTGGCAGATGGGAAATTGCTGCTTTTATATTAGACTCGGTCACTGGGATATGCCTCTGTTTTGGTTCAGACCTCGGCAACACATTCAAACACCTGGAGGTGAGAGGGGCTGTAGCATGGGCCCTGTGTGTTCTGGGGTGGAGATTTCACCTCCTATTCACTTTTCCCCCATGAGTTTGACACATGTGCATCTTCATCTCCTGCTGTCACCAGTTGGTGCTGGTCTGCTAGCAAAGCATGACCACTGTGAGTCCAAGGGGCTGTGGTACCTATAGCCACCTATGTAGAGATGTGCCAAACAAATAAATACATAAATAAATAACCACCATGGGATTGTGGTGTCTCTCTTTTTGTGTGTAAACATGACCAAACTAAATCAGCAGCACAGAGGAGTCCTGCTCATGCCCAGATGGGCAGGCTGGGGGTTGCAAGGTTGGGCAGGGATTTGAGGGAAAACCAAGACATGGAGAAGATTGTGCAGTTGTGGAAATGCTAAAGAAAACCCATGCTAGCCACTCTTTTCCCCTCTTCCATCTGAGCCACAGTTGTTGCACCCTGCCTGCTCTTGCAGTCCCTGTCAGCCTCTGACTGCAGCAAGCCCTCCATGTGGAGCTGCTCCCAGCAAAACTTGACAAGAGATGCATTTTTAAAGACAACACTCAATTTCAGAGCTATATATAGTGCACCAGCTTGTGTGCAAAGAGCAGGCTGGAAAGGGGGAGAAAGCAGACAAACAGAAAAGAAGTAGAAGAAAGGCAACATGAAAGTCATTATGGAGTGTTAATTTATTTTTATTTTTTGGTATGAAAATTTGTATATGGGTACAACCTAGATATTTATATATATAGGTATAAATGTACACACATTTTTTCTTAGCAGAATTTACATTTTTTAAATACGGGAATGAACTGCCCCCCAAATGGCCAGTTGGCCAGATCTTTTAAGTCTGAAAAAAAAACAACAACAACAACAACAAAAACAAACAAACAAACAAACAAACAAAATGTATTTTTCAGAAGACGTTATTTTAATTTCTCATCTAGTTCAGTAGAAATCTGTTTTATTGGGATACTAAAAATGGGCATTTCTTCTTTGACTTCAAGATAATCTTTCCTCAAGATATAGTAACTATGTATGGAAATTTCTATGTATACATCTGTATAAACCACCATGCTATGCAGCAGATATGTAAAATATTTAAGTTTCTTCTTTGTTACTGTGTGGAATAATTTGCTGAATGCCTGTAATTGGTTGAAACTTTTGCCGCTGATGCCAACAAAACTATTAATTTAGCCAGTGAGTTTTTTCTTGTATGCATTTCATTGGGCCTGAGTTTATACTAAAAACAACCTAAAAATGCTTTGAGATTTACCCAAGCCCTACAGTATTCTGAATAATTTTTAATATTGTATGTTATACCTGTCAAATAATGAAGAGCAACTTTCTTCTATTAGATTTAATTTATATATAAGCAATATATCATGGCCTTATGCAGTGATTGTCCAACAACTTTTCTGTAACTTTACTTCCTTTTCAGAAACTTCAGTAAATTTATTTGTTTTCATTAACTTATTTGTATTATTTATCTTGAAATAAACTTGAGTCATGTTTATTCTACTCATCATTGATAGTCAGCACAGAGTATAGATGACTTTCGTAATAATAGCCCCAATTTATTTTTATTTCTCTTTGTTTCTTAAGCAAGACATATTTCAGCTTGGACATTTTTGCAGAGAAGGTGGTGTTTAATCTTTTCAACCATCTCCTTGCAGTCCATCTCAAAATTCTTTAGGGAGGCTTAAATCTTCCAAGAACTTGATGCTCTGATGAATTACAATTGATCTGATGATGCTGCTGATTTTTTTTTCTTGTTATTCTGTCTTCAGTTGCTTAAAGGGTCAAGTTAATTTGGAAGATACAGTGGGCTATCTGGAAGATTCCAGACACTAAAGAATGTCACTGAAAGTCAATAGAGAATTTTCCTAGAAGTAGTGAGGCAACACTGAAGAAAGGATAACCGCTATGTATATGGGCTTTTTCTACATGTATATATATAGACCTATGTATGTATGTACATATACATGGCCATGCAAATATATAAAGTTAAAGGAAGTAGAAGAATAATTCCTTACATGTAAAACAGCTGTAGTTGCAGAGAGGGAATATCCATTCTGAGGAAAAATGTGGATGTTTGAAATTCAGATGAAAAGACCATGCATTTTTTTCATGCTTCCTCACATAAACTTTGCTGAAGGGCCAGTTGTCCCCATTTCTCTACCTGTCTTTCCAGACTGCATCATCTCAGCCAAGTTGCTCAGTTATCACCCCATATAAGTAAAACTGAATGAAAAGAAATTACCATTTCCTCCTGTGCCTCTGGAAAGTCCAGTTCTTGAGACTAACGTTCTCCTAAGGAACCTTATGAAGAAACAAACAAGAAATACTGTTACCATTTGTTTTGGGAGAAGCTATAGCTATTTGGTTGTTCCTGTGTCAATGACCAGAGGTGTGCCCAGGTGATCAAGAATGCCAGTGGTATCCTTGCCTGCATCAGAAATAGTGTGACCAGCAGAACTAGGGAAGGTCTGTGATTCTGTGGTTCTAAATTCCTCTGATAAAGCTGTCTATCAAATAAAGTTGATGAATTACAGAAAAACAGGAACAACAGGAAAACTCAGCAAAAATGGATACGTTCCGCCTACTGCCATTATGAAAATACATGATTTTATCCAGAAAACAAATAGCACAAAGGCTCAACAGATCAACTTCCTGAATCAGACTTGCCTCACTGCTTCAGAAAGTCACCCAGCATTTTAGAAAAGCTGTGATATTACCCCTTCCAGTTTCTAGGTCCAACAAACCATCATGTTGGGGCATGCTGCTGTTTTTGGACACCTTTTTCTAGACAAAATGTCATACCCCATATTTGTCAGAAAAGTCCTATGTTGCCTTAAGGGAGATTTTGACCTAAAGCCACAGCAGTTCCTATTTGTAAGCTTACTTATCTGACTCCCACTAAGACGTTAGGCAGATATGATGCTCTCACACTAGGGAATGTGAAATTTTCTGGTATACCCTGTTAAAAAACGTTCTGGGAGATGTAGGTGTGTTTTAGTGAGAGTGAAGTGATTTGTGTTAGTGTCAGTCATGAGAAAGGTAGGACACACAACAGAAAACACAGCTGTTGTATGTCCATTCTCATTTCTAACCAGACCAGAGCAGGGCAGAGCTACAACCTGGCTTTGGAACAGGTATTGTTTATTTCAGTGCCTGCATTTTTTTTTCACATAAACTTTTTTTTTTTCTTTTTTTTTTCTTTTTTCTTTTTTTCCCTTAAATGAAATGAATTAAGGGCAAATTAACAAAATCTGTGTGGGAGCTTGCATTTCAGCCAGGATCCTCAGGCACTGCTAATCTTGGCCCTGTGCTTACACAGGAGGCAGATGTGCTCCCTTTGTCTCTAAACTCTTGTCCTAGAAAATGTAAATGAGACCCCAAATCAGGTGTCTATGTCCATCTGCTTGGTTTTCTCCTCTGATTATTGCTTTTCCAAATTAAACTTTGAGTCCTTAGGTGGAAATGTTCTGTCAAACACCATAGGGTCTGAGTGGAGGGAGTGGAGGGAGCAGCTGGGGCTTGAAGACCCTCCTGGGACCACGCTCCTTCCTTCCCTAGTGCAGGGCTGCTGGCTCTGACCCAGCACAGGACACAGGAATAGGGACGGCAGAGGGACATACCTACCAAAACACAGCCCTTGCTCAGCAGCAGAAGTGAAAAGCAAACTACGTTGGAAGCAGTTTGCAAAGGCCAGTTTGGGAAACAACAAAATGTTTAATCACTGAACTGTGAATCAGGGTACCTTCAGTCTAGCTCCTTGTCCTCACTGTGATGACTAGAGCTGGTGTCCTCACTGGACGTATTTTTCTTCCTATATTGCAGCACAGAAGAGTTGAGCTAAAGTTACATTTGCCAGTGCAGGGCTGTTTTTGAAAGGTTTGCCATCATCTCACTTGCTCTCCCAACCAACATGGGAGAGCTGCAATGGCCCTTATTCTGCCCGTGTTGCAAGAGTTAATCTATTCACTCCACCAAAAAGGTACATGTGAATTGTCAGGGCATCACTATTAATTTACAAGGGCTGTGATGCCCCAGCTAGGATAATTTCTTGCTTTTTCTGGCCCTTTGCCACATGACTTAATAACATACTCCTCCATTCCTTTACCCACATCTAAGTTCCAAATGCATTATTTCTGCTATTAAGCAGAAGGAAGTTAACCCATACCACCAAAATTATCACTCAATTTTCTTCCTTCAGAAGCAACTATTCTCTGGTCTGTCTAACACATCTTTATCTTAGTGCTTTTTACAGCTAATGGGAGGTTACAGAGAGAAAAGTAGCCAGACTTCTGAGATCCATGGTGACAGGACAAGAGACTCAAGCTGGAAAATAAGACATTCTGATCTGATATAAGAAAAACCTTTCTCACAGTATAGCTAGTCAAACACTGGATCAGGTGCCCAGAGAAGCTATAGAGTCTACATCCTTGGAAAAGAGACAGTCAAAGCTAAGCTGGACAGGGTCATGAGGAACCTGCTCTGACTGAGCCCATACCAGGCAGGAGGTTGGGCTGGATGACCTTCGGAGGTCCTGTTCAACCTAAATTATTCTACAATTCTACCATTCCACTTTTCTTGCCAAGGTTTTTTGGCAGACTGTGTACACTTCAGCATGGATTTCAGACATGAGTTTCAGCAGATTTAGCTGTTAAACTATGGCAAAGAATGTGCACAGATAGTATTGTTTCCTTTTTCAAGGAGATTTATTTCAATTTAACTTTCCCTCATCAGGAAAAGATCTGTGCTGAAATTAAATGAACTGTCTTTGAGCTGAATTGCATGTCCACAGGAGGATTTGTGCTGGTTTTGTCTTATATATACACAGACTTCCAGTTGCACATCCTGCCTGAACTCACAGCCGTCACTATTTCAGTACGTAATACTGAAAAAGCTTTGGTATCTCCTGCAATCCTCCTGTAGGTTTTGTAGCTTTTAATCTTTCAGCTTTTTTATAAGGAAGTGTTTTATGGCCTTGTCATTTAGAGTTTATGGGGATGACCCTTACTGCAGCTACAGAAAAAAAAGCTAACTATTCCACGTCTGTGGGGTAAATTGTATTTGCAGACCTGGTGTCTTCCAGGCCCAGGTTCCTTTTCTGAAATAAAAGACATCTGGTTTGACTATTGCTTATATCTGTTGCAAACCACAAACAAATAACACATTGATCTAAACTAAATCAATATCAATGAAGGGCATTTTCAGTCCACGGTGTGACCACGCATTTATGGTCTATTTTAAAGTTTTTGTTTGTTTGTTTGTTTTGTTTTGTTTTGTTTTCTCTGTGTGTGTGTGTGTGTGTCTTTATGGTACAAACCCTTGATAAATTTGTGCAAAATATTGCACTTCTTATGAAGTTCTCAAGTGTGACTCTACCAGACAAGGAAGACAGAGAAAGCTATGGAATTATGAGAAGAGCTTTCATAAACCTGAAGATTTGGAATTCTCCTTTCATATCCCAGAGAAGACACACTATGATGTACTACAGCTAAAAAAAAGTTATTTGTATGCAAATATTTCTAATAGACAAAGATTGGTGTCACCTAGTTGTATGTTACAGTAGCAACCCAAAAAATTAATAGATGTAACTCTTATAATTATGATTATTCATATACCTAAAGGTTTGTTGGCTAATAACTGTCATAAAACACCATGCAACAAAGAACAACTTGCATGTTTAAACTGTACCACTGAACTGATATTTGAGAAGTTGTGGTAATCAAGACAGTTTCTCATTAGATTTAACAGCATTTGGGGGTAACATGCATGTTCAGATAAAAGAAGATCTTAGACAATAGAATTTCAACTAGCTGAGTTTTCAGTGTAGCAGTGTCCAAATCAATTGCCAAATGAAATCTGTGTGTTAAGATTTAAATAGCGACATTATTTTCAGAGGTTATGTGTGTGTGTGTGTTTCCTGTTGGAGAAGCTCCTGTTTCTCAGTAAAGATGAAAAACTCTTGTAGGTGGCTAAATATGTCTTTAGGTATTTAATTTCAATAATTCTTGTTGAAAGTAAATGTCGCAGTGCTGTAGTAAGGCAAATCCCAGGGCACTTAGAAGTCATTTATAAATAACCTTTTCCTGACTATATTTTAAGTTACTTTGTTATTCCTCTTAAATCATTTGTACTATTAGAAAATAATCTCTATTTATTCAGAACAGAGGTCAACTGGAATAGTTTTTGTTGGCATGAGTATCCAGAGCGCAACTGTTTTCTTATCTTTTCATAAATACAGCTGAAACTGTTCTAAATATTCATCGTTTTACAATTTTGTATATATATATATATTTTATTCATGTTTGCCTTGCAAAGTGAAGAACACTTAAAATGAATTTTCAAAGAGATGTTACACACATCAAATCACAAATCCTGTCCTAGGATTGTAAGAGGAAAAATGGTCAGTAGAATTTAGGACCAATACCAGTATTCAACTCTATTTTATTTGTGACCAGCCAGGCACTAGAGCAGAGTTGTGAGAAAAAAAGGCAAATTGCAGAGCAAATGCAGCAGGGTGTGGTCTGTAGTTTCTTCTTCTGCTAATTTTAAAAGGCTGTAGAGATCTGTGTAGACCAGTGTGTAAGTTTTTGTGGTATCACAGTTAAGCCCGATTCTTTCCAACCTTCCTGTTTCTCCTTCCAACTCCTCCTTCTAGCCTTTCAGGTCCACTGCTGTGTAGGCTTTAGCTGAGTGATCTTTGAAGGAAACAAGACACCCGACGGGAAACAAAAGGCCCATGGCAATGTGATGTGCTCTTGACCTTCCTCTAAGGTTGTTTAAATATGGTGACATAAATAAGTGAAGAGTTCAGAGCAAGGCTATTCAGCCAAGGGAGGCTTTGAAATGGATCTGCAGAGAAATAAACTCTTCCCTCTGAATCCTATGTCCTTGCTTCTTTCTAAATCTCTTGTGTCATTTTCCTCCTTGTTGTTTTGGCACTGGGGCTCTCTTGCTGCCCAGCCCTGCTCTTTCCCACCAGAGTTTAACCCCCAGTCCAGTGCCTGGGGGCTCCACAAAGGCTGCACCATCAGTGGAAGTGAAAATGGTGCGTTTGCTCCCAAAATGCACCATATAAAACTGACTTCCTCTCACTACTTTCCCCTGCTCTGAATGACATCTAACTTTAACAAAAATGGATTACATTTTGCCACAGAATACTTTCCTACTGTTTGTATCACATTTACTGGAAAGACTGGGAATTATCTTAAAGTTTTATATTATAAAAAACAATCAAACAAACAAACATAAAAAAAAATATGATAGGCTAGAAATCTATCTGCTGTCACAGTGAGCAAGATTATGAGGGCTTCTGAAATATCCCTCTCAAATACAAAGCCCTTTGAATTATCAGATTGTATTCATCTGCAATACATTACTGCACAGTTTCTGTCATTTGTTCACTTCACAAACTGCTTGGCATTTCAAGGATAGTTTGTCCTTGTGGTAGGAAGACAGAAACAATCTGATATATGATCAGCAATGCAAGGGATAGTAATTCTCCTTCCTTTTTCATAGCTCAGAATACAGCCTAAAAGCCAAGTATCTGGTACTAATCTGGCTAGCTGAAGCAGCCCTGTGTAGTTTGCAGTTTCCTCAGGACTTGGGAGGATATGGGATTTCCAACAATGGCTATGTACCAGTTACCAGTTACCAGTTACCAGTTACCTGCATGCGCAAATTTCCAAATCTGGTTAGTTGTCCCTGTGAGGAGCTGAGTGGTGGCTGAGGATGAAGGTAGTCACTTGTGCATGCTCCAAAGTTTTGCTCATGGGTAGTTTTTGCCAGTTCTCCCAGTTTTACTGAGAATCTCAGAATAACTTACTTCCTTGTACTCAGAGGTCTGGGAAATGAAGATAATAGCAGGGTGTCCACTTTGCAAATTGCTTTGAGACCTTGCCAAGGTGTACAGAAATGGCCAATGTTTATTTTTAAAATCTCACAGATTTTAAACAAATCTCATGATAGTTTGAGGACTCTAAAGCTTCCTCATTTTTGAGTTCATGTGGATTGGCTGGGCTCCTCCACTTTGTTTCTTCCTTCTAGCCTTTTTTTTTTTTTTTGCCCCTTCAATCTGTAATTGAAGTCATCCCACTGAAGGCTGTCTTTTGTTGTTTGTATAAGATGCTATAATGGAAAATCCATGTTTGCCAGCAGTGATCTTATTTTAATTTTGGAGAGAGATACTAAAATGCCTCAGTATACACACACTGCAACAGGCAGTTAAAGAATAGCTTTTGTAGGAGGCAGATGCCTGGGAAATAGACAAGTAGTGGTGAAATACACAGTTGGCTGTTAACGGTAAGGTAAAAATTTCTTGACCTCGATCTTTGTATCCTGATCTAGAGGTGGACAAATATGGATTTATTTTCCATTGGAATTTCCATGATTGCAAACTTCTAGAGCAGATTAACTTCATTGAATGCATTTAATTAAATACAGGGTCAATGCAAACTTTTCCTTGTTCTGAACCTGATGTCAACCCTGGATGGGAGCTGGTGCTGCGGAGTGGCCTGGTACCAGGGCTGGGCATGTGTGCACTCAGCTCTTGGTGCCTGGCTGCTCCAGCAGCTCCCCAGCCCACCTCTGCTGATCAGCTGACTCCATGTGAGGGGATGGGCTGCACAGCTTCTCTGCAAACTGTCTTGTACATCATTACAAGTGTTTCCATGCACAGATTTTGGGCAGCCACAGAGATGCTGTGGGCATCTCCTGCTGTATGCAGGCCAGTGGGGAGGCACCACCTGCACATCTACATGTGTGTTGGATAACATCTTGGGTGGAGAATTTGGTCTTCCAGTGATGCCCCAGGCATTTCCGGCTGCAGGACATGCAAACCACATTGAATTTCAGATACTCAGTAGAACCTTGTCTTGCAAATGCAGGAAAAGTCATTGCATAAAGGAAAAGTCTTTTTTTTTTTTTTTTCTTCCTTTTTTTTTTTTTCTTTTTCTTTTTTTCCCATAGTTAGAGTTAGGAAATGTTTTTTATGTAGCTTAAGATAACCAACAACAAGAAATCATGTGCTCAGATGGGGCCAGTGACTGATTTTGAGAATGTAAATTCCCAGTCCAGACCAGGATCTGTGCAACTGACTGTCACTAACTATCATCTTCAAGAGCTTCAGCTTCCCATGTGACTATCATCCCATGTGAAAGATCCCAATAAATAAGCTGATTTTTAAAATTTATTTCTTTTTAATAAACACTCATTCCATGAACATTGGACAACATAACAAGGTTGACTATGCCCCTCTGTTTCCTCTCTGTCCTATACACCCTCTGTGGTCCTGCTGTGTGCACGTTTAGCAAATAAGCCAATGCACTGCACGTGAAGAGAGAAGCCCGTCATTCTCCTGCAGTCTCTGTAGTATTTAGTTCTTCATATCTCAATTATAATGGCCTCAAGGAATACATTTTATGCTACTTTCATGTATTATACATGCACCTTTCTTGTATCTTTACTCTTGGTCTTATTAAAGGTAGTTTGTGTCTGTTTGTTGTTGTTGTTGTTTTCCTACATTGGCATTACTGTACTAAGTGGAGTGCAACAAAATGAAGTTAAATAGGTTTACACAGTCAGCAGGAATTTGTTTTTGCAAGAATGCTAAAATGCTCAACTTAATATTTCTGAAGCTCTGTAGTTAGTACCTGTGTCTCATAGTCTTCCAGACAACACTGCAGAGATCAAATAAGTTCTCAGACAACCTTCTTGTTCTGTCTGATCTCTCCCACTTTCCTCTCCTCATTGAAGGACTCTGACTTCATTGAACAAAAGAGCAGACCCAGACAGTTTTCTGTCTGGCAGTACTTGAATTGCTTAGGCAATTTGCCTAAGTGAGTGGTTTATCCTCGTGATAATGTGTTTTCATGTAGAGACTGAAATGAGAGGGCTTGAGGAGCATGCTATACATTAAATGCATGAAGGGCAAAGCCTTCTTTCTCTGTGTGACAGAGTGCTCCCTGATTATGGGGAGTCTGTTAAAAATACATTAAAGAAATCATTTCTGGCTGGCTGATGAACATTACAGAATTGTCAAAGTTTTCTAGGGAGTTGTTTTATTAATTTTTATTGGCAGAAACATGAGAAAACAAAGTAAGTTATATTGCTTTCAAAGTTGGTTTCACAGACTTTACTCACTGTTGGTTATTTTAGAAATTATGAAAGCTAAATAAAATTAGAGTGTGAATTTTGTCATGCTGTCAAAAACAGAACATCTTTCCCTATTTTGAAAATGTCCCTAAGAGCCTGCCATGGCTTACAGATCTTTCAGGGCTATTTAGGCTAACACATGAGAATTATACTAAATAGAAAAGTTAAGCCCATATGACTACATGGGAGTTAAAAGTCGTGCATTGAACTAAGTATATCTATGTTAACAAAGACAGGTCTTAATTTTCAATCATTTTATTAGCACTGAACACTTTCAACTTCAAATATGGGATATGCCAGGGGAGTTTTAGGTTAGATGTTAGGAAGAACTTCTTTACTGAAAGGATTGTTAGGCACTGGAACAGGCTGCCCAGGGAGGTGGTGGAGTCACCATCCCTGGAAGTCTTCAAAAGACGTTTAGATGTAGAGCTTAGGGATATGGTTTAGTGGGGACTGTTAGTGTTAGGTTAGAGGTTGGACTCGATGATCTTGAGGTCTCTTCCAACCTAGAAATTCTGTGATTCTGTGATTCTGAGATTGCTTTGAATGAGGTGCTCAAATGATTTGAGTGCTTAAAAATAGGCAACCACGTTTGAAAACATGACCCTTTTCAAACAGGTTAAAATAGAGTACAGTGACTTCTGCCCTCCATGGAACAGAGAATGAAAGATTCACAGACCTGTACCTTAACCATAGCTGCCCAGCTTTGCTTTTTCTTGATATGCTCTTGAGAGTACACCACCTCTACAAACCAGATGTACTGACTGCTTCAGTACAGTGGTACTGCTTCAAGTGCAGTGGTTTTACTCAGGTGGGCAGCTGAGCTCCACCACAACTGCTCTCTCACTTTCCCTCCCTAAAAGGAAAGGGGAGAAAATATGATGGAAAGATCTCAAGGGCTGAGATAGGGACAGAAAGATTACTCAACAGTTATTGTGACGGTCAAAACTGACTAAGTGTAGGGAGATTAGTAAACTTTATTGCCTATTACTAACAAGCTAGAGAAGTGAGAAACAAGGGAAAGAAACAAAAACCAACTTCCACCCACTGACCCTCTTCCACTTCCTCCCCCCCAAGTGGCCCAGAGGAATGGGGAAGCAGGAGTTGCAGTCAGTCCATAGCACTGTGTCTCCGCTGCTTCTTCATGGTCACTCCCTGCCCCTGCTCCCCGTGGGGTCCCTCCCATGGATGCCGTCCTTCCTGAACTGAGCCTGCAGGGGCTGCCCACAGGCAGCAGCTCTCCAAGCACTGCTCCCACATGGCTCCGTCCCACAGGGTCCATCCATCCATCCCCCAGGAGCAAACTGCTCCAGCACGGGTCCCCCACAGGCAGCAGCTCCCCCCAGACCCCCTGCTCCTGCGGGGGCTCCTCTCCACGGGCTGCAGCTCCGGCCCGGGGCCTGCTCCTGTGGGGGCTCTCCATGGGCCGCAGCCTCCTCCAGGCCACATCCACCTGCTCCACCGGGGGCTCCTCCACAGGCTCCAATGTGGAGATCTGCTCCATGTGGGTCCCATGGGCTGCAGGGGGACAGCCTGCTCCACCAGGGGCCTCTCCCTGCACAGGCTGCAGGGGAATTGCTGCTGCCTGCCTGCAGCACCTCCTGCCCTCCTGCTGCACTCACCTGGGGGCTGCAGGTATGGTTCTCACTCCTCACTCTCCCAGATGCTGTTGTGCAGCAGCATTTTTTCCTTCTTAATTCTGCTCTCACAGAGGTGCCAGCAACATCATTTTTTGGCTCAACTCTGTCCAGAGGCAGGTCCCTTTTGGAGCAGGCTGACACCGACCCTTATCTAACATGGGGCAGCTTCTATATTCTTCTCACAGAGGCCACCCCTGCAGCCCCCTTCTACCAAACCCTTGCCTTGTAAACCAACTACAAAAGGGTAGGCATGCCTCACATAAGGATGAGTCCAGGTTAGGTGTCTTTATACACAAAGAATCCCAAAGTGAGTTACTAACAGAGCAGGGAGGTTGTTGACTCTATTATCAGAAAGACTGTGTGGAAATAGTCCTCCTTTAGAAGCTGGAGTCCTGAACAACTTCATCTTTTTCTCCTCTGTCCATCTGATAACAGTGGAAGTCAGAGTTTCTGATAAAATAAGGCTGCACAAACTTTATCAATGATTTTTTCTATCCATATCTTTCAAATACTAGATTGGCTGCACATTATTGTTGTTATTTATGAAATATGTGAACAGCTAAAGCATTTCCAAACTGGCACACAATCTGTTCGCCTATGGCTGATGTGCTATAGGATTGATGTGGAAAGGACATGGTTCTGATTTTTAAAAACTGCACGTATGTTCTTGATGAGACTCAGTCCTAAACATCTAAAAGACAAAACATGGGACATTCAGTCTGGGAGGAGATGCCAGATTATTTTTATCTGTTGCCTCATGTGTGATTTCTAACATGTCCCTAAAATAATTTAGGTATCTTTGAAGCTGCTCATTCTAAGACTGCTTTTTCTTTGCTGTCTATAGGTGGCAATGCCATGCTGTTGACAGCATTACCACCAGTTATCAAGCCTTTGATACAAATACTGTTGCAACTATCCAGTTCAGTGAAACGGGACCTAAATACAATATGTGACAGAAGCACTTTTTTTTTTTTTTTTTTTTTTTTTTTTTTTTTCCCTGAAGTACACGTCTCTTAAAAACAAGGACACATCCTTGGCTGCCCTTCTGTGATTCTGCACTGCACAAGAGCAGCAGTGATGCACAAACAGGTCCTGCAAAAGTAGCTTGCACAGTCACCCTTCCTGATAGCACAAAGAAAGCATTTTTATTGCCTTGTGTTTTGGCTTTCTGCATAAGGGCCATTTCTGGAGGACACGGAGAACAGACAGTAGGCATGTCTTTCTGTGGCGTGGCTCTTTGTATCCACATTCCTGTGACCACTGGGGACTTGAAGGACTGAAGAGCAGGCACATAGCTCAAAATGTTTTAGAAGGAAGCTCTGAAGTGCGTTAAAAGCAAAATATATTACCCTATTCCTGCATTTTATGCTAACACAGTTGCCTAAAAACACATCATCATACTTTCACATATATACTTTCAAATTTCCAAACCAGAGAACAGCTTAAACAGAATATGCACCATCTCCCATTTCCTTCAGCGCCATAAGACAGCATGGTATTACATCCACAGTACACAATTCTGTCCTGTATGCCAAAGTATTTGACTATACACTGAAATGGAAGTGACGTCACTTTGTGCAGGCCACCTCACTATGAGCATTAAGACAAAAAAAAGGCTACTACTAGAGTATGTAAGTGGGCTCTTTGAGTGTGTCCACTAATATGTTTGTACATTAGAATAAACTTCCTGTGGGTGGGTGACTCATGACAACTCTTCTACAGCTTAGGAGTCAACTTTTTGCCCCGTACTTCCAGTGCTTTCAGATTGCCTGAATGTTTCAGAGTCTGAGTTACAGATAAATTGCAGGCAAAATATCTGATGAGTGACCTCAGAAACATTTTGACAAAAGTCAATACAGTGGAAATGACTGTAAGTTAAGATAACCAATTACCCAGCTCTTTCTAACCTGTTGACCACAGCAGGCTAGATCTTTCTGGTGCCAGCCTAAATTATAAAAGGGCCAAACCAGTTAAAGCCAAGCATTCACTTGGGGCTACCTGATGAAATTGATTTTGAAACATTGGCATAGTTTGGAGTGGTTGCAGATTTCTTTCTAATTTCCTCCCAGGCTGACATGGCACGGTGTGAGCCTCCAAAGGGTACATTCTGAAAAGTTTTATTAGCAAATGTACTGATTTTATGTAGTACTGTGTTTCCTGCACGCTCTTTAGAGAGTATCCAAACTTAAAAATGAGAATGACCTCTTCCACTTCAGAGATCTTGGAAGAACATTACATAACTTACCATTAAAAGTGAACTCTATATTCTTGGTGTGAGGGGGCAGTAATAAATACTTCCATAGTGGAGACTTTCCTTGTTTTCAGTTCGATGTCTGTATATATCAGAAATGGTTTATCTAATGGTTTTCTTTCAAAGAGAAGGATGCTGTTCCCAAGAAAGCAAGTGGATTTCTCCAGGGTATCATAGCATCACTTTTGCATTTTATGTAATGTTATACATAAACCTCCTTCAAGGCAAATATGTAGTTTAACCCATACTTAGTTTCTTCTTGAAATGCTTAATTTTGCAGTTCATAAGAAAATACTCTTAGTGTCAACTGACAAGCCACAATGCATTTTTTGATATGTCATGAGCAACAACAACAACTAGAATGTATGGTAATAAAAAGAGAAAACAGTCTTATGGAATCAAAATGTTGTTTTAAAAATCTTCATCCCCTCACAGGCTGAGAAGGTAGAACACCAATGGCACTCCAGTGCAGATAGAAGTTTCTATAATTCTAATAATTCTAATTCTTCATGTCATTCTGTACTCTGATCTGGGATCATTGAATCTGTTTTTTGTGGAGAAGATAAGACAAAGAATAATCTCTCGGTATCCTCTTACCTTAGGTGATGGTAGTTCTTCTCTAAATATAACTCTCAACTGTTCCTACCCTGATGATGGTATCTGTTTTATGAAATATATGGAGCACTTCTTGGAAATGAAAGACCCCTTAAATAAATAAATAAATATTATTAAATGAAATAAAAAAACCCTCCAGCCGAGGTGGTTGCATTCAATCTTAACAGGAGTGAAAACAAGTTAAAAGCATTGACATTCCAAGTATCCTTAACCTGGGAAAAATGCTGGCAGGTCAACACAGTTTTTGACACAGCTTTTTCTTTTTTTCACAGAAGAAACATGGGCCAGAAAATTCAGTGGCCTGCTGTTTCCTTAATCGCACTGCACGCCTGCACCTTCCCTGGAGAATGTTCTTCAGGGACACAGTTTGAGAGCAGATGCAGAGGGGATGATCTAGAGGAGTAAATGGGGTTGCTGGCAAATGTGAAGTTGCCATCCACAGTCTGAGAGGAAGCTTGCCTTTCAGCTTGCTGAAAGGGGCCATGGAAACAGATCTGTGCATTGAATCCATGTCTCTGAATGCGACACCACCGACTCCCTTGCGACGGAGAATTGCTGAGACTATAATTTGTACATTCAGCCCCTGTGAAGAGCTGACAGAAAAGACAAGTGTAGTGTGAGCCTGCATCTGTGCTATTATGCCAGCTGTGTATGTTTACCCCATGCACTTATGCACTGAAGTTCTTGCAAAAGGCGTAAATACAATGAAAGTCAAAATAATGAACTCTGATTCATCATGCTTTATCCTGACTGAATCAGAGCAAAATATGCAGTTACTTCTGTCCTCATCTTAAATTATATCTTTTGAGCTTAGATAACAACCTTTATGAGGCCGAAACTGCCACTTAGAGCTTCACTGAACAAACGTTCAGAAATAACACCAGTATCAGCAGCAATGATAACAAAACCAAAGGAAATCTGAGCGAGAAGCCCATCTAGAAGCCATGCCTGGCCACAACAGAGCAAAGCAGGACTCCGCGTTCCTATTCTGCTCTCCCTGTGTGGGCGCAGAGCTGCTTCTCTGCCTGAAGAAGCCAAGCTTTCTGACTTGCAGAATCCCTACACAATCCTGCAAACCCAATGGTCGTAGCACAGTGAATTTTGCACATGATTCAAAGTCTAGCCAAAGAGTCTAGGCAGATCAGGGTTTTTTGTTTCCCCAGACGGCAGAAAGAAGGCTGTTCTAAAGTGGTATTTAGCAACAACAGATGCTAAACATTAACATTTGCATCTGCATTACAGAATAAGCAACCCCTTTGAAAGCCGTAGAAATCGTAAGTGTATTTGAATTTTTGCTGTCATTATCTTAAAAAGTATATATATATTTAGGTGTACACAAGTTACACATAGTTTGGCTACTTGGAGGAAACAAACACGGAGAGGACCTGAGGCTGTGGTAAAGCTATTTCAAATACTCACATGTCAAAGAAAACAGTGTTGTACTTAATTTTATTAAAATCTTAGCTAATGTCTATTGATGGTCACAATTTTTCCCCATTTCTTTTGCTTTTAAATCCCAGACTTAGCTGAGTGACAATCACATAAACAGACAATAGAATTTCTCCAGGATGAATGAAAGATATTGGTTGGGAGACAGACGTCTGTTACCAATGATTTGTCATCATACTAGAAGGTTATATTGAGTGAGGATTTATGCTAGATGATGGATTTGCAACAACTGAGCAACATGATGGAGCAGAAAGTATGTCTGCAGATAGCACTCAACATGCCAGCAAAGTGGGAGGTACTGCCACCAGCTGGGGGCATGGGATAGGAATTCAGAACAACCTGAACAAACTGAAGAATTTACTTCTGAAAAAAGAAAGGATGGAGTGTGGCCGAGTGCAAGGCACCTTCATAAGTAAAGGGAAGGAGACGGAACGGGTCGGTAGTAGTGCTGCAGTAGTTGGTGTAAGAGTTATAATGGATGGGAAGCCAAACACGAGTCAGCAGTGTTGTGCTATTGTGAATGAGGCAGACATCACAGAAAGGAGTTTTAATTGGCTTATAGCACATGTGAAGTAATCTTTCCAAAACACTAAGCCTTAATCACTGCAGAGTGTCCCATTCACACATGGCACCTAGAAAAAGCTGACAACTAATTAGAGAGAGGCATGAAGAGAACAGCAAAAATGTTCAGAGCATTCAAAAACATGATACGCAAGAACTTGAAAGAAATGTAGATTTTGAGCTTCAAAAGAGATAAGGTGAGTGGAGGGGCATGACAACTCTTAAAAGATATTAAACGATCTTGCAAAGCAGAAGCAAATAGGTTTTCTCTGTGGGAGGACAGTAACACATTGGAAAAGTTGTGCTTTCTCTGCCTAGTGGTAGTTTTCAAGAATAGGGGAGATAAACTAATCTAAGGAATGAGAAAAGCATGGTGATCCAGCACTGGGGTACATGCATGGACAAGATGACCTCTTGAGAGCTTATTCAGATCTATTTTCTAACATTTACAGGCAGTTTGGAATGCATGACTATGATTTCATGGAAATGGAGAGGAGCTACTTGCTCAGCTTCTTTGCAGTCTGATCTGAGTGTCTGGTTATTTTGAATTCCTTTCACAACTCAGACTCTTTGATTTGCTGATTTGCCTTACTGCTAAGCAAGAAAAAAAAATAAAAAATTTCGACCCTCACTAGAATTTTACATATTGGAATAGGATTAAAAATGCAAGGTAGGTCATAGAAAACCTTCAGCTTGCTGTGAAGGAGAGTGTTTTCAAGTTACCAGAATATGAATTCAGGGCATTTAGCAGAGTCCAGATTAACCTTCTTCTTACAATTGGTAGATTAAAAACCATTGATCCAAGAAAATAAAGGACCTACAGGCAGAAGGAAAATCTTAACTGTTAGGACTTTTAAAAATGGGGGGTGGGGGGAATGGGGAGTGTTTTTGGACACAGTGCTTTATGCTAATAAACTCTCTGATATAAGAGAAAAGAATTTATGCAGATGTAGATTTACCAAGGCAAGCTAAAACTAGCAAGGGTGTGTGATGAATGCAATCCTCTGCCCCATGATTCACTGAGGCATGATTCCATGCTTTGCTAAGAGCTAGTAGATAGGTGTGTACCATGCACCTTCAATCACACCTCTCCCTGAGCTGCCATTGTTCTTCCCTGATCCAGATAAGATTTTTTCTTGCCTATCCCACAGTGGCTCTGATGTTCCTTCCCTTCAGGCACATGATCTTACCACTCCTTGCTGAAGTTAGTGAGGAGCAAGGGTGAAGAAGTGCTTCAGTGCTTCTTCTTTCCAGAGCCTGCCACCTCCATGGTTTGTTCATCTTCAGGGCTGAGGGTTGTTTGGAGCAGGGCATCATAAAGTGTCACAGAGATGAACCAGCTCCTTAGTGTTTCTGCTACCATCTCTGAGGTAGCAAGGCCACTGAAAGGGAAAAGATAGCACTCAAACTGCAGAACTGCAAAATACAACTCCATTTCCTCCTTTCCCATCTTTTGCCTCCCAAAAAAGACTTGGAAGATTTTATGTGCCTTTTTCATCCAAAATAATCATACTGTAAGTGAATAAGCTGAATCCAGGGCTCATGCTGCGTAAAAGTATGTCCAGGATAATGTCTGTACTGGACTAAGGTATGACAAGGTAGGCTTTCATTTGCTTAATCCCTCACCATCTACATGTGGCTTCTGAAGCTTCTGCATTCTAGAGAGGTCAGCCCAGACCACCTTACATTACTTAAACAATGAATGGGCTTTTCTGTATTTTCATTAGAACTGCCAAAAATTATTTATTTTTATTTTTTAAAATTAATTTATGGATTTATTTTTTTTCTCGAAGATGATCAAGTATGCTTAGTGAGGCCAAAGCACTGCTATTTAAAAGATGTTTGTTCAATGTGACTCATGGTTGAAGATAAGATGTGAGAAGTTTTCTTAGGAAGACTTTACAGACAGTCTTGCTTTCATTTCTCTGGGCAGAGCTTTATCCTATCAGGGAAAACCACAAGGAAATCAATGGCATTTATTTTTTCCAGCATGTAAGTATGGTAACATATTTCTCTCTGTGTACCATCATAGTTTTCTAATGAAAGATGAGTACTGGGTCCCCATCCATTATGTCACTGTTACTATTAATAGTGTTCTTGCTGACACTGGATTGGAAATGTTTATAGACATTTAGGATATTTATAAGAGTGGTGACATTTATGCTTCCACTAACATGAGTGGTTGTCAGTGTTCATTATCCTTCATAGCCTGCTGTTCTTGTCAATATTTTCTGAATCGATGTTTCTACCTCATGCAAAAACATTTGCACTGCACCAGACCTGTTGCACCAGAAGTATGTAGGTATCAATAAGAAATCTCAGTTCTCTACTGCTTTAGGTTTGTTTGCCTGGCTCCTGCATGCTCTGAGGATGTACTCATCCCACCGGGGATACCCAAGCTGCACCACAAACCAACTGAAGAAATTTCTCACCTGTGAGCAGAAGGGAGCTGTTGAGATATGCAGTCTGTGCTGAGCTATACAACTCTTCTGGCTAAATGCAAATGCTGTCATGCAGATGACATAACTCCCTACCACCTGAAACTGTATTTCTTTGTAAAATTAATCAGAAAATCTTTTAGACTCTAACCTTCTTGCCTGGATCCTGTTTCTCCAGCTAAAATGCCTTAGCATCTTCTACATGGCCCTTTGTTTTCTTGTTTTTCAGTGTTTTTCTCCTTTCTTTGACGGTACCAGCCCATTTCAGCCATGAGATCAGGGCTTTAGGGGAGCATGCCATGATTGTTAAGGCAATGACAATGTTAATGACAATCCCAGATTGTCATTCCTGGGTCCCTGGTAGGTATGTTTAGCCCACGGCATATTGAGCAAAGTCCATACCAATGAACAAAAGCAATTGCTCAAACCTGTGCTTTTCTATCAGTGTTGCAAAGGCACAATTTAATAACTTGATGAATGTGTGTCAAGATAACAGTGGCAGAGGCTTACATTCAGAAAACAGATTATCACTTTGCTCTCCACAGCAGAGCTCCACTCTGAATCCAGAGTGACTCTGCCTTTACAGGAATTAGAAATGAAATTACGATTCCCCACACTCAAGGCATTCCTGTAACACCTAGAACACTCAAAAAGATATTTTTTTTTTCCTTTTTTTTTTTTTGGGGGGGGGGGGGGGGGGGGGAGGAGGCAGTGGAGTGCGTTACTTTCCTTGGTCCACAAACAGCCATCACTCAGTCTCCTCTGGGGACACAGAGTTTTCACATCTCCCTTCTGTTCTGTGTTTCAAAAAGAGATATTAGTTCCTGTGAGCCCTCATGCCATCCATCCACCACAGCTTTATACGTAAGCAAGGTAATTGCTCACAGAAAACCACATCTGTGATGGGCAATGCATTCAGAAAGGCAAGGCCTTGATCTCCACTTCTTAATTGTTGGTGTTTGGTAACCAGAAATTAATGCTGTCATCCAAAGAGTGCTCCTGGGATTCTTCTAGGCAGACTCAGACCGTCTCGTCTCCCAAAAACCTTTCATTACTTAACCCTGGAGCAGTTGTCTCCCACTACTGACTTTTTTTGTCCTTCTACTAAATGCAATTCAAGCTAAATTACAGAAGTTAAATGAATGTATAATGGAAGCTTGTTATTTTCTTCCTGTGTGTGCATAGATATGTGCGAAACTGACAGGGAAAGGCAGAATGAAAGAGAGCAAGTGTGAGAACTCATTGTTATGAAGCTTGTATTAACAATGAAAACTCATGTAAAAATCACCACTGCTGCCTTCAGGAACCAGGTGCATTGCTCAAACACACCAAAGAAACACACACAGTGCTCTTACTGTTCCTGGTAGCTACACCAGAGTTTGGCTCAAAGCTACAGCCCAGCAACAGGGCAGGGACAAAAACCCACAGTGCTACACACGACTAAACACCGAGTAAAGCAAAATCTCTTGGGGGTATGGCTTTGCTTCTAGTCTTTTTACAGATCAGAATATGTCTGTGGGCTTGATCAGCTCATCTGGGTAGGAAACACCAGCAGGCCAGCCAGTGAGATAACCCACTGTGTGGTGCAGGTTGACCTGGTGATATTGAAGGTCTCTTCCAACCTAAATGATTCTGTGATTCCATTATTCTAGGTGTCTGCAGACTGTCTTCAGTCCTTAAAGAAAGGCACAAGCAGCTCAAGGTTGTTGTCAGCTACATCCACACAAAAAGAGTAAGCAATATATTTGCAGTCTGTCGTCTCTTAGAGCTGATAAAGAAAAGGGATCTTCAGTGACTGTTCCAGACAAGATGGGATTTTCACTACCCATTGCACCTGAAGAGGTCAGGAAGCTGTCAGCTGTGGTCCCAGGGAAAGAACAGGGTGCAGACTTTGTCTTTTTGCTCTCACCTGTGGAACACAGGGCTGGAAGCATCTGTGCCAGAAAGGGTAACACTGCAGACTCACACCTACACTGCATCCTGTAAAACTGTATTATTTAGGATTTATGTGAGTGAGGAAAAAATCATCCTGTGTGGAACATCAGACAAATCCTCATCATTTTCTGTCCAAGCTTTACATAAATCCAGATGTTCCAATGCACTGGGAAGGACAGAGTCAATATGCTGTACAACACACGTGTTCCCTCTTTAATCCTCCAAAATTTCAGAGGTAAGACTGGATTTTAGACGAGCATGACACACCTCTGTAAGGAGGTAAGGACATGCAAGAAATCCTGCTTTCCTCCCATTTCAGCATTGTCTCATCCAAGTTACCTGCCTCACATTATCAGAGCCTCCAGTCTCCTCCTGGAATGTCTGGTTCCCTGGGATCCTCTGTGGGGGCTGCAGCTCATCCACTGGACAGTCTTGAAAACAGGTTACTGTGTAGCTTAGGCTGCAGGACATTTCAGTGAAAAGGGATTCTCTTTCTGACTTTTAGGTAAACACAAATATTATGTTCATTAAAAGCCTTATGATGTGGCTTAGATGAAATGCTTTGGATCTCAGTGTGGACTCTTCCCTCTCTCTTGTGTTGTGGCCAAAAGTGGTTTACACCATTTCCTCCTGGGCCATGAGTAATGGTGGGATAATCAGAGCAATTTGGTTTCAGCAGAGTCAGATCCTTAGTCAGGTTTGAAAGACGACAGCAAAGCAAGATGTCTCAATGGGAATTTATTCTCCCAATTGTATCTGTCACAAAAAAATGCCATTGACTGCCAGTCCTTCCAGCCATGCTACCTGCCTTCGATGCTGTGCCACTGACTGTAGAGGTCACACAGTGCCTTCCAGGCAGCCCTGTGGGGCATCTGCACAGCTGGGGACACCTTGCCAACCTTGACTTGAAGTTCATATAGTCAAGGATGGTAGAGATCCAGATATTTCTTTTATCCTCATTCTTTAGAACCTGATACTCAGAATTAGATCTAGATTGTAAAGCATGGGTCTTGTTGTCTAATTTCTGTATGCCATATCAAGGTGAAACAGGGATGCTTTTATGCAGACATGAATGCCCAGTGAATCGTTTTATCTTTTGTTATCACTGCCTATCACAACTCTGTTCTCCTGAGCATTTTGGAGACTTTTCCTCATTCCCTGTCATCTGTCAAGTCAGGATACCATAATATTTTTCCTCACAGACTCAAGCAATAATGATGAAAACGTCATCATATGTCTATAGTTTTTAGTGTGCTTCCTCTGAAAACATTGATAAACAGGTGTTTATCAAAAAAAGCTGATTACGCTTCAAATGCAGAACACGGAAAGCAGCAGCTGCATTCTTTGGATAGGTCATAAACCTTGGGGAGGTATCCTAGAAAACTCTGTAATCAAGCCAAGACCTCAGGATTGTGTTCTCTGAATATATGAGAAAACACATGATTTAGATTTGAAGCTCACAGCTTTAAAGCCTCTCTCTCAGAGGTATACCACATTCAGCAGCAAAGTTCCACAGTTATTTGTAAGCATTATACAATTCTTTGAATTATCCCTGTATACAAATTACTGCTGACAGAACACTGTCTCTCAGAAGAAGGCCTTTAGTGAATTCTTCAGTGATTTTGAAGGTTCATCATGCTGGACTCTAAAACAGTTCATCACACTTTAATTATTTCACATATATGTATCCCACACACTTTCATAACCATATCCATCAGTAGAAACCATATGGAATAATTGCAAAATATTTTTCCCTACCCTGCATTCCCTTATTCTCTTCAAAACAATAATAATAATAATAATAATAATAACAACAACAACAACAATAATATGCTGTTCTTGGCTGCTCCTCTGTGGGTCTGTTCTTGCCAACTCCCCTGGTCCTCTGTGACTGCTGGTACTGCACACCCCAGGAGTAAAATTACTCCCTCTTGTTTGCAGTTGACAGCTCCAGAGTCTGCTTCTAAGACCACCATTTGAGGACTGGACACTCTCGGATGGGCTCAGGCATCCATGAAGATACAGCACAGATTCATCACACAGGTGTTTTTATCCAGGGTGCTGCGATAGTTTCAGGCACCCACCAGTGACAGCAGTGCCCACTCCCCCAGAAGCCTGAAGACAGAGTCCAAACTGTGTTTTCCACTCAAATGTAGTTAACTGGTTCCTCAGACATTACCTTGCACATTCTCATTTTACCTTTACTCTCACATTAGGAGCCTTTCCTGATCTTTCTAACTGATTAGTTACTTTATCCCCATCCTAAGCTCATATAAAAATATAAGCTAGTATCAGAATCAGGAGGTTGGTTCTTGCTGACAACTTTTAGTATGTGCATCCTCCTACAATATCACAAAAGTCTTGCATAGCACTGATTAATTCTTTTATAGGTTACAGACATTCTGTTCATTAGTCCATTCTTAGTTAAACTCTCAAACTCTCATTACTGTGGATGACCAAATACAGTAATTATATATATATATATATATTTCAGCTTTTGTAGCACAGCTTTAACTTACAATTGTGATAAAATTTGAGGAGCAAGGGACAAGAGACAGAGATAAAAAATGGGCTGTTTTCTCTGTAAGTGATACTGCTAGTGGCTCTCCTGGTAGTTGGAAGGAGTGGAGACAAGTGCTCCAAAGATTTTTAAAGCTATTAATGTCCTAAGCAGAACTTCATCTACTTTTAGTGCTGTCAGAGGGCTTACTAGAGTTTTGCTTTTTGTGATCCATAAAACCAAATAGTTTATGGGTTTCAAAGCTCAACTGCATTATCACTGCTTTAACCACATTAATATACATGTATGCCTAGTACGATAGCCATGAGGAAAAGTTACCAGTTTTGCAAGAAGAATGATTGTCTGCTTCTGAGCAGTTTCAAATGCTGTTCATGAATTGTTACAAAAACCACAAGGGCACAACAATGACAACTTAAAGGCTGAACTTTTTATATTCTTTTCTGTCCCTTCAAAGTTAAATCAAAATTAAAGTGTATTAATTAATTTCAGAAATTATCAACACAAAAGATGATACTTCTCATCTCTTGGACTGACTTCTCAAGCTGGCCCATCAGCCCCAAGCAGCAAATTCATTTGGCCTGAGTGCACACAAGTGCAAAAGCGTATTTTGGTTTTAAGATCTTTTTATTTTCAGACATGAATTTTAGGAAAAAAATAAGAATCTGATTCCCACAAACTGTTTTTGACCAGCTCTGTTGAGAGATAAGACAACTCAAGCAGTCAAACCAAGCACTGCCTGCAAGCAGAACCCAAGGAAATGATTAGTCTTAAACAAGTGCAGATCTCTTGTGAGATCTCTTGAGCGTAGATGACGCAGTTATGTAAGTTTAATTTCACCTCACTTGGTAGCGTGAACTCCTTAAGTGATAGTTGTGTATGAAAAGTCTTCTCATTATATTCTGCACAGAGATTAGCATTTCTGACCGTGAAATAATATTTGAGGATAAATCTCTGCAAAAGGTCCCACTACTCTTTGGAACAGGATGAACAAGAGGCTGATAACTCTGCTCTAATGTTGTCAGTATAGGTTTCCCAAAGTTACATTACCATCAAGGGAGCAATTCTGAGAGCATTTGCCTGATCAAAAAGAAAATGTTAAATTGCAAAAATATTAGAGTTTTTTTAAATAAGGATGCAAGTGTCACTTTAACATAACCAAACTTAGTTAATTTTAAAGCCATTGTTGTCTTTTGGTGTACAAACCCTCAAAGAGGTAACAGTAAATGACAAGAGTTAGCAAAACACTTTGAAAACTCAATATCTCGTCTCTCAGTCCTGCAAATGTGAAGCATTACAAGCATGTTGCATGCTTGTATATATGTAAATAAGTAAGGTACAAACTGATAGCACTTGATAAAAGTTGGCATCATTTTGAGCTTTTGTAAGACCAGCAAATATAGCAGCTGTGCATAGCAAACAGCATCCCTCAGTTTCTCTTTACAGTAGCATTTAACAGTGTTCTCCCATTTTTGGCCCATTTTTGTCATTTTTGACACTTATGCAAAGTGGCATATATACAAACTGTGTATTTGTGTTGTGGTGGTTTTACTTGGGTGGGCAGCTGAGGTCCACCACAACTGTTCTCTCACTCCCCATCCTCAAAGAGAAAGGGGGAGAAAAATATGATGCAAGGACAAGGAGATCACTCAACAATTATCGTGACGGGCAAAACAGACTCAGCACAGGGAGATAGTATGATTTACTGCCTGTTATTAACAAGCTAGAGAAGTGAGAAACAAAGGAAAGAAACCAAAAATGCCTTCCTTCCATCTGCCTTCTTCCACCCCCTCCCCCTGAGCGGTGCAGGGGAACAGGGAATGGGGGCTATGGTCAGTCCCTAACGCTTTGTCTCTGCCACTCCCTCATGGTCCCTCCCTGCCCCTGCTCCCCATGGGGTTCCTCCCATGGATGCCGTCCTTCCCCAGCTGAGCCTGCGGGGGCTGCCCACAGGCAGCAGCTCTTCAGGCACTGCTCCCACACGGCTCCGTCCCACAGGGTCCATCCATCCATCCCCTAGGAGCAAGCTGCTCCAGCACGGGTCCCCCATGGGTGGGGGCAGCTCCCCCCAGACCCCCTGCTCCTGCGTGGGCTCCTCTCCATGGGCTGCAGCTCCGGCCCGGGGCCTGCTCCTGCCGGGGCTCTCCACGGGCCGCAGCCTCCTCCAGGCCACATCCACCTGCTCCACTGTGGTCTCCTCCATGGGCTGCAGCGTGGAGATCTGCTCCACTGCAGGGGAACATCCTGCTTCACCATGGGCCTCACCACAGGCTGCAGAGGACTTCTGCTCCAGTGCATGGAGCACCTCCTGCCCTCCTTTCTGCACTGACCTTGGCACCAGCAAGGCTGTTTCTCACTCCTCGTACTCTCCCAGCTGCTGTGTGTGGCAGCATTTTTTTTCCTCTGTCTTACATACGTTCTCACAGAGGTGCAAACCACATCATTTATTAGCTTTGTTCTGGTCAGCAGCGGGGCCCTTATCTAACATGGGGCAGCTTCTGTGTTCTTCTCACAGAAGCCATCCCTATGGCCCCTTACTATCAAAACCTTGCAATGTAAACCCACTACATGTGTGTGTGTTTGTGCTTAGTTTTACACAGGAGTCATTCAGACTTAGACTGAACAATAACTGTCTGGTGCTATCAAACTTAGAAATTCAACATGGTTACACAGTTCTTATGTAAAACTGAAGCAGAGAAATAACGTAAGTTTAAACCAAAAAGTCCCTGCCACTAGTAATATCGCTTTGTGCAAGTTTACACCATTTATTCAGATGATCAAAAATCACTTTTCATATATTGTAAACCAGAGGCTAGTTTGCATGGAGACTTGTGTAAATGGTAATGACATATCAAGAAGAGAGGGAATATGCCTAAAAAAACTTGTTGCATGTGAAATACTAGATAATCCTAAAAGTTGTCTGAATCAACTTCATTTTGATGTAGATCTCTATTTACTGAGAAAGAAAACTTGGGACACCTCTTGGCGATTTTCCTGTGGTTTACTTACCACCACTCCCACTCTGTGCATACTCGTGGTTTGGGTTAGATTCTCAAAGCACTACAGTAATAGAAGATTCTGGGAGAAAAACCTGTGGTAAAAACTTTATGAACATGTGGTATATTCTTATGTGGTATATCCTTTATGAACATTTTTTCCCTTACCAAACTGCCTGACATGCCTACCTAAGCTGTGTACCCTCCTTCTTTTCTGAGTGGAGGCCTAGGAGTCTCACTGTTTGGAACTAGAGATGCTACCTGTATTTACTCACCTTAAGATTACAAAGATATCAAAATGCCTGTAACTATACCGTCCATGCCTATGACACACTACTGAAATATATTTAAGTACCATGAATATTTCTACTTATCAAATATGAGGTTATTATGTATGTATTTATATTTATTCCTATTTTATATTTATTTTATATACACTTATATTTACATACAATCGTTTCTCTTTATTCTCATCCAGCTAGAACTTCTTACTTTTATTTCATATCACTCTCAGTTTTGACCACTGGTAGTAAGGTTAAGTAAGATTACTAAAACTGGCACCGTTATTTGGTTGTTACATTTGCTAAAACAGGTAAGGAAGAAGCAGGGAAGCAGGGATATTTCTTCTGAGTTATTACAACAAGCTGCACCATAGCTATTTTTAACTTCAACCTCTTCCTCTTCATTTTTCTGCATTTAATCCTAATTCCTCCCCACTGCACGACTGGTAAAGTGATGCCTGTGATTCTGTCATAGTTCCCATCCTATTGCATGCTTATCTTTCAGGAAGAGCAGATGTTCCCCTATGTGCCCTATCTTTATCCTCTGAAGCTTTTGCTTTGCAAACAGAAGATTGTATTTCCGTTGCCCTTTTTGTCTGGAGAAAAAGATACAGCATTAAGGAGTTTTTCTGTATTACTAATTAATAGAGTTTGTAGGCAACCAGAATGGTCCCTATCCTACTTTGTCCCCATTACTACCATCCTCAGGTATTTTGCCTTAGTATCTGCTCTTTTCCTCCTCTCTCCATCAAATCTTCATTTCCTCTGGTTTTCCTTTCAGCTGCCTGGTCTGATGAAGGAACAAGAACTTGCCTGGGTGCACAAAAGATATGATCCCATCTTACATTTATTTCCCCGTGTTCTTAGCATGGCCTTCTACCAACATGATCTGCTGCAGGAAAGCTTTGGGCTTGATGACAAGCCACAGGTGCCATATGTGATTTACTGCTGCTAACCTCCATGCAGAGAGAATGGCGTCTGAAGAAGTATGGGAAGACCTGCCACCTACTTGGAGGGGAATGCAAATACAGCTACTTTGGGATGAATCTGAAGTCAAAATGTGACTCCATGCTCACTGCAAACACTGTTTGGTGGCCCTAGGTTCTCATTTTCCAAAACCAGTCCCTATCCTTTCTTGTATTCCCTAGAAAAATTCCCAGCTCTGCTCTGCACTTACCCCATGTCCACAAAAATCCAGAGTAAGTTGGACTAAATGGTCTTTGAAGGTCTGAAGTATTCTGAACTATCCTATGTTCCTAAGCAGGCTCAGATGAGTCCTCATGTTCACATCCCAGGCAGCTCTTCTACTTCAGCACATGGGGACTGAGAACCAGAAGATATCCTGATATGGACTAATCTCAGTGACAACACATTTCCTCACCTGTTAGTAAAGACAGTGTTGGAAGACTTATTTATATGAGCAAGATTGATCGTAATTGTAAATTATAGGTATATTTTAGCCTTTGGCTCAGCTGCTTAAAGGCACTGGCCAAATGACACTGGCAATGAGTACAGCACAAGACTGCATCTGTAGAGCAACACATGGGATGTCAACAACCTGAAGTCCACACTATATCCTTTACAGAAGGTTTATTGCAAATGAGCTGCAGTCTGGGGCTGTGGCCTGGACACCCCTTAGAGGCTGAATGATGAACAATAAGATGAATAAGATTCATCTTATAAGATGAATAAGATTCATGTTATTGTTCCATTTGCTTGTGGAGAATGTCCTACAATGAGAACCAAACCATGGTAAACAGGGCCCAAGGAGAAGCTCATTTCAAAACAAACACCCCAGCTGAACCATTAGGAGAACATAGGCTCATTTAACTCCCTTTAGCAACCAAAGCTCTCTTTGGGCTATACAGGAATTTGGGGTCTAAATATCCTTCCGGATCTATCCTCAGCTGCTATTTCTCACTGCCATTATTTACTGTAGAAACCTTTTGTTCTGATATTTATTCCATAAAGCATTTCCAGATACAGCTGGCATCAAGAATACTGCACAAAATGAAGTCATATTGGAGATTTGGAGATTTCTTCCATAAATAGGATGTAAGGAGCTTAGTATTACTCCTGCCTAGGTTATTATGAAAAGTTGTGCCTTTTATGAAATTTCCATAACCTTAACAGTTTAAAATGACTTCTGCTTTTTGTGTTATGGCAGGGAGTACACATGGATGGCAGGGCCTCATCTGGCATTCAACTACTGTACCCTGCACTCCCCCAATCCCCAAAGGATATTGCAAATTAGGCAGGGTCAGAGCAGGGCACAAAAAATTATTAGGCACATGAGAAAACTGGTTTAGAAAGATAGATTAAAAAGACTGGGATTGTTTATTTGTGAAAGACTGTGAATGAGAGAAGACATGATAAGAGCATACAAAATAATGAATGTTACCGAGAAAGCGGAGCAGGAGCCTCTATCCTTCCTGTCTCATAACACGCATGACAATGAAGCATTCAAGGAAATCAAAAGGTGGCAAATTCAGACCTGATAAAAGGAAATATTATCCCATACAAAACATAATTAGACTGTGGAAGCCATTACTGCTGCCTGTCCTGCTGGTCAGGAATGTAGTTCAAAGTTAAAGTTCAAAACGAAAAAAGAATGTGTTCTTTGTATAGAAAGATATATAGTGGTAACACAAAAAGAAAAAGGTGTCAGAAAATCTTAAGTATTTCAGAGACACAAACCACTCAGTAGCTAATAGGACTAAGAGGAGACAGGCTATGCTGTTTCCTATCTGCTTTTCACTTTTTTTTTTTTTTTTTTCACTGAAGGTTAACAAAACCTTCTTTGAAAGCATATGGATTAGCCGCTGTCACAATGCATCCATCTGGCATCACATATGGAAAACTAAACACACGGCACCTGAAATTAATACATCAGGCTGTGAACTTCAGTGCTAAGGAACCTGCAGTTACTGCTATCACTGTCCCCTTAGCCACAGTGAGGGTAGCTGTCAGCACATGGAGCACAGCATCTTAAATTGCCTCAGCTCGATTTACTGCAGCTTATCTGGAAGCACTCTAAGGCAAAGCGAGGCAAAATGCTGTCACACTTAGCTGGTTGTCACTTCATGCATATTTCATAGTCACAGAAAAGGTCTTTTCTGCTGTCTCTTCCAGTGCTGATATCAGTTGGAGAAGAAACATTTATTTTTTACAGCTTCAGTACAAGGATACCTTGTCACAGCCTCTCCAGCGTTGGGTCTGTAGCATTCCACACCTCATGTACATGCGACAGAGGGTACAAATGAGAAAAAAAGGCCCTAAAGCTACAGCAGAAGGTAAAGATTGTGGTTATTTTGACGTGATACTTGAAGATTTTTATCAATTCAGCATCCAAAAGGCAGGATGTTTTAACTTCTCTATCTCAAGCTTTACACAAAGGAATTTGTTCCATTAACATGGCAACAAAACCTTTTACTTACTATCATGCCATGATGGTGCTCTTCCAGTTCCCCCAACATTTTACAGGTTTTCTTCATCTCTTTTTGCCTGATTTATAGGGATTGAAGCAGCTTTAGAAGGAGGTGTGGAAAGAGACAGATGTGCCTTGGGAGGAGAGATGAAAACTTTTGTGTTTTAGAAAAGAAGCAGTTTGAAGTGACCTGTGGGGACAATTCAGTTCTTTGGGAAGGCTGACTATCATTGTGATGAACTCTCCCTTTCGGGCAAGATGAATATAGGCATATAAGTGAACATTTACTTTACATGTGAAAAGAACACTATGTGGTCTGGACCATGAATTTTGGATGAGACAGCAAACCAAGAGTGTTCTTGGTGCAGTGCTTTAAGAAAAGGCTGGGAGGTAAGTGATGACTTATTCCTGCACATGTACCTCAAAGAAAAACACATTGGACTTTCCTGCCCATGTCTATCTTGTCAATGAACAACCATCAAGCATCAGACTAAAATATTCATCCTATACCAATGTTTCCGTTGTCTACAGTACTATTCTGTGATATTTTGTTATAGAATTGAAGAGTTCCACCTTAAAAGTCCATATGTAACAAAAACAAGCCTAAGAGTCACTCGTACACATTCTAATAAGACAATCAAGGTCTGCACTGCATTGTGACTGACCTAGCTTAGTTCTTTGTCATGTATTTTATGCTTTTTCACATAGAATCTCTTTCTTAAAAAAGAATTGCTCATGATCAGGAAGACCACAATAAGTGACCAAGACTTGACATTTGTGTGGGGAGTTTGTGATGGTGCTTGTGTCTGACACTGTAGGGGAGCGACTACACATGCTCCCTTGAGATCAGCCTGCAGTTCACCTATAAACCTGAAGTTACTAAAAACAAAGACATCTGATGCCTTTGGAAGTCCTGGAGACAAAAATTGCCACGTGGCCTTTTTCTGTAGTTCAGGTAGCATCTGTCTTTGCTAGTCTTAGTGAATCACACAATGTCGGAGGTTGGCAGGGACCTCAGGATGTCATCTGGTCCAAGCCTCCTTTTCCAACATGCTCACATAGAACAGGTTCCCCAGGACCACATCCAGGCATCTTCTGCAGATCTCCAAGGGAGGAGACTACACAACCTCTCTGGCCAACCTGTACCAATGTTCTGTCACCCACACTTCTTATTAGTAGAAAATAATCTGTTAGCCTCTCTTTGGTGTAAGTCTTTTCTACTGTGTATGGGTGTATTCTAAAATCACATAAGGTGTGTTCTAAAGCCATGATTTTAAAACAGCTACAACATAAATATAAACACATTACTTCAAGACAATTAAATCTGCAGTTTGGTGAGAAAAATAAAAATCATCATCTAAATAAGGACATCATATGCACATAGAAAATAACTGGAAAGTAAATAAGAAATATTACAGGTTCAAAGTGTGATGAGATCTTACCTTAAAGAATTTTGAGAGTACTAAGTCAATGTTTTGTTATTAAAATACCAGCGTACAAAGCTTGCAGAATATATGTGACATATGGATAAGAAAGCTGAACGATGATGGTAACTCATACTAATAAACGTACCAACTTTAAAAAATTGCTGTCTGTCAAGTTTCTTTTGGTGCAACACTGAAAATGCACACCAAGAGCCTATATACACTCCACTAAAAGCATTAGCCTCGTCACTTCTATTTCCACCCTGAATTTCTAGGAGATATGCTGCATTAGTTCAGCTGTTGCAGAACAAAAAGCAAAAACAGAAATCTTTGAAGTCTCAGGTGAGAAGTTCAGACTAAATGAAAATGACAGTAAAAAGAGAGTCAGACAGACTCTTTGTATCAAGCAGTTTGTTAATATTAGCATGCATATTGCCTGGTGACCACAGTGCAATTAAGTAAGTACATGTCCATATAGTGTCTGAGAACAGTGTAGCAAAATAACAAGGTAAATAATCCTTTACTTCTTTCAGTGTGGATGCATGAAACAGCTTGAGACATCACAAGCTACTTCAGTGCAGCCTTCCCTTCAATCATTATTGATGTATTTTTCAGATAAAAAAAAAAAAACACAGTGGAAGCCCTTGACACTTTTTATACATATATTATACTTACATCTCTCTTATATATCAGTCATAGCTTCAGTAGAATTGGTTTTGTTCTGCACCAGAATAATCAAGAATTACTGAACCACTTAATTTATTTTATTTTATTTATTTATTTTTTCTAATTGTGTTTCTATTTTTCAGCCTGCTTCCTGCTTTGGAGCAAGTTTTGGTGATTACTGATTAATTGCTTTATAGATTTAATTAATGAAAAACAAAAAACAAAACAAAAAAAAAAAAACAAAAAAAAACAACAAAACCTTAGAAATCAGCATGTATTTTAAAAATCACATAAGCAAAATGAGCACTATTTCTTGTAGGATATTTAGAAGTAGTTGTTTCCAACTCCAGTTTTAACTGGAATTTTCTTTTTCATGCCAGAAACAAAAATGTCACTTTAATCTTTTGACTGGCTCTGAGTGAAAGACAAGTAGACCAGGGAAAATTGGTTTCAGTCAACCATATGGTATGGTTGAAGTAGTGTAATTTTCCAAATCTGCCTACAGATCTTGGCCTGACATTCAGGAATTGTTGAAGTATGGGATCAAATGAGGATGAGAGTTAGTGTGTTAGGCAAATGCTTCTTAGAATTTCAACTCCTTCATTTTTGCAAGAATATTTTTGTTATTGTTGTTGCTGAAGTCTAAATATCCAAAAAGAGAATGTATTTACAGTCAGTCAATGAAGATCAGTAGATGTCACAGACTGTTTGCAAGAGTAGTGTTGACTTATTTTCTTACTTGTGAATGATAAGTAGTTCTACAGGAGTGGAATCTGAATAATGTTGCTGGGGAAAAAAGGGGGGGGGGTGCAGAGGAGAGGAGAGGAGAGGAGAGGAGAGGAGAGGAGAGGAGAGGAGAGGAGAGGAGAGGAGAGGAGAGGAGAGGAGAGGAGAGGAGAGGAGAGGAGAGGAGAGGAGAGGAGAGGAGAGGAGAGGAGAGGAGAGGAGAGGAGAGGAGAGGAGAGGAGAGGAGAGGAGAGGAGAGGAGAGGAGAGGAGAGGAGAGGAGAGGAGAGGAGAGGAGAGGAGAGGAGAGGAGAGGAGAGGAGAGGAGAAGTATTAGTACTTGTTGTGATTACTGAGTACAAAAGAAGTACATGGGGTTGTTTCTTCCCTTGGTTCGGAGAAAGTCTCATTTTCTTAGAATACCATAGCTCATATGAATGAACACAATGATTTTCTGTTCTTTAGAGCCACTAGTTTATCCATCGTCTCTTGAAAGGAGAGAAAGAGAGGGAGAATTCCCATTCATGGCAGTTTTTCTCACACTCAGCTCTTTCTAAAACAAAAACAAATGGTTGATCTCAAGGCACCTGGTAGTATTCTTTAAAGAAATCTTCCCAGTGTATTTTCATACCCACCCAGAGAGACAGAGTTCCTGGAACATTTTATCAGTTCAATGAGAGCTGGGAGGCTAACGAATATAAAAGAGACAGTGTTCTTTTAGCCAATTTCTTCCTGTTTTGATAACATCATCCTTAAAGAAAATAAAAGGTCTTCAGTTTCTGCTGATTCAGGGCCTTGGACTAGATGTATAATTCAGATCCCAGTTTGAAAGAGACATCTCCATCTGCATACACAGACAGTGAAAATAAATGGGAAGAAGAATTGTTTCTCATATATTGTGTAAACATTTTGATAACTTCAGGGAAAGTTAGTCTCAATTAAGTCAGAAAATGACATGAAAAAGCAGGTCAGACCCTGCTGTATGCCTGTGATCTATTTATATATGTTGTTGCCAAAGCCATTAAAATAATGTCAAGCATGTAATGATAAACTTTAATAAGATATCTCTGACAATGGCATAGCACCTAAGACAATGGAGTATCATGGTTTAGTGCATTACATACTATAATGAACCATTAACAGCCTTTGTATGCCAGCCACACAGGGAAAGGAATACTATGGACAACCAATGAATTGCTTCCACACTCTCAGAGGGACTGCTTCCCCTCAGACTTACACCACTCAGTCACTTCAGGGAAAGCAAGGCGTTTTCATTAAACCAGATGATTACACCCTGGGGCAAGGGGTAAGGGATGTGAATAAACTATTATTATGTGAGAATTTCACCTAGCAATGTGGTTCTTTCCTTACATATATTATTTTTAGGGCTTTATTTCTATTTATCTTCTTATATGTAGCAAGCAGTGAAGTTATCTGAAGCAGCTGAACACTTTTGCTTTTTCTCACAGAAAGATTTCAATACTGCTGAAACAAGAGTGCATACACCCTTACTGTCTATCTCAAATGTGTGACTTCAAAAAAATTTTTTTTTTTAATATACTTGGTTTAGCACATCATCAGAAAAAGCACAAAGCCATTGGCCTCCTTCTTACATGACTCTCACTTCCACCTTCTTGGTGAACTGCTTCAATCTATCACAGACCTCCTCATGCCATATGTAAAATACTGATTACCCATGTCAGATCTCTATGTTAGAAAAAAAAAATCACAAAACTTTTTAAAACTTTTTTTTTTGAGTCTTTAGATGTTTTTCAAATTCCCTGAGACAGCGACAAGTGCTGCAAGTATGAATCTTAAAGCTAGAACAACAGGTCTTCAGCTCAGTTCAGAGAGCCTTTGAAGTGTAATTGAGGCTGTATACAGCCTTGGCTGATGCATTTGGAAAGCAAACCAAGCTGGGTATCCCTTATGGCAAGTCTTGTCCTCTCCTCCAAAGCCCTCTTTGATGGTCCCATCTACCTGTGTTGTCCCTGCCCACCCCAGAGCCAACACCCCTATCTCATCACCTGAAAGTCCCTGAGCCTTGTCTACTCTAGATCCCCATACCCCACACACATTTTCAAGGTGTTCCCTGAGCTTGCCTTCTCGGCAGCTGTCCTCACCTCCCTGCCGTGTCAGTGGAGAGAGCCACCTGGGAGAGAAGCAGACTTCTGGCCCTTTGGCAGAGGTAAAATATTCACGTGTCTGTGCAAGCAGCCTGTATACACTGCTGATTGCAGCCTGTCCTTTCTCCTGTGATAACATTTGTTTCCCACTGCTTCACACAGTGTCTGGCACAGCAAGCTTCCAGCCTTCAGGGTCTCTACAAATAAAAAGTGGGTGGGAAGGAGGTTCTTGTGACAATTTAGCAGTGAGTTAACTACTCTATAATGACAGGTGAGGGCAAGCCCTACTACCCACATCTGTTTTTGCTGCACCATTTCTTCTGGTCCATGCATGAACTGCAGTGATTGCAGGGGCCCTTCCCAGCCTGAAGAGTGCTCTGCAGATTTGCTCTACACCTCCTGAGCTCAGGGCCCTGCTCATATTCACGGGGGAATTAGACCTTGGCTGGTGAGAAAGTGCACGCCAGGAAGCTATTGGGGCTCTTCTGTTGCTTGCTTTGAAAGATCATTTGGCTGACTGACCTTCCAGCACTACAGAGATTTAATTTGCTTCACGTGCCATTCCAGTATTCCTATTTCCCGTACACAGAGTGGTTCACGTGCCAGCGCAGTTAGTGCTACCTCCTAGAAGATGATGATGGGCATGGGAGTAAGCAGATTAAATCCTTTGAGGGCAAATGTGATAAACACAGCCGGGCTTTATAAGTGAAACAAGTCTAGGGGGTTAGCTTAGTCTCATTAAAGGAGCAGTAACATCCAGAAAACATCTCTTAGAAGGAGCTGAAGTCTCTAATCAGGAAAGCCCAAGGGAAAGAAGATTGACAAAAAATGAAAGATTCAGAGAAAAACTTGTCCAGCATCTGTTCTCATTCTAACTAGTTTTGTCAGCTCCTAACCCATATGAACAGCAAAACTGCACCTGAATTTTGAAAAATAGTATTTTGAAAGAGAAAAGAAAATATATATGTCATGTAATAGATATTGAGATCAACCGTGTAAGTAAACTTTCTTCAAATGTGGCCAAAATTGCAAAGCAGCAATATTTGTTCACAGAAACTAACCACTGTTAAAACAAGGTCACCCTATGAAGGATGTAAATTATCACAAGGTCAAATTAACCACAAACGGCATGCTACTGGCACACAGTAAGCAGGGCACTGAAAAGCAGGGTATTAACTTTTTTGTTTAAAAAATGTGCCCCAGATTTCCATTGCAGGTAAGGTATGGGATATGTCATGTAATTAGTTTTCCTATAAAATTCCTTGATCTTATCCAATAGGAGACATTTTGCATTCCTATTGTCTTATAATGTACTTTTATGTTTTTGAAACCATCATGTGAAATATAAGAACACAGGGTTTAGAAAGCAGCCTGTTTTAAATAAAGATCAAGGCAAGCACAGTTGATCTGAAAGTTTCACTTCACCCTCAATATGCAATTTGAAGAGTTCAAGCTTCATTTGTTATTTTTTCTTTGTCTCACTCTTGCTCATCCATGTACAATGCTATGTTAAATTGTTTAATCTACCATAACATTAACAATAAATATATGACACTAGCAATAAGTGATAGCTAAAAGGGAACAGAAGTTGGGTTTTTCTTCCTTTGTGGGAACGAAGGTACTCACAGATGAAATGAGGATGAAAAATTCTGGCTATAGACATTCATGCTTCTCAGGTAGGCCAGGTTTGCAAAAGATCTTCTCAGTACTTAAATGTCCCATCATTTCCATTTTCATGGAAAGGCATTGGCTCAACCTAATGCAAAACATCATCAGGGATTTCTCTTAAGACTCCCTGCAGCTCTCATCCCACCTCTAAACCTCTGTGTTGCTGCCACAAAAGCTGTCCTGGTTTCTCTGCAGTGTTTTCCTAAGGTAATGAAAGTTTTCCTGCCTGCATTCGTCTGTGCTTGCTGGGGACCTGCTAGCTGCCCATTGCCTGCAGGACTAGCACCACATAAATAACTGATATTTTAAGCAAAAGGTATTGTGGACTGCATGAGGAGTTTTGCTTGACCTGATACAAAATGTTTAGTTCAGTTCTGGGTATCTGAGTGCTTTTCAAGTGTTATTGCTAGATAAGTTTTGGGAGAAAAAAATAATAATGTTTCTCTAGAGTGAAAAATTGAAACATCTCCCTCTGAAAATGTCAAAACACTGTGTTCCAGAAAAGATATATTTTCTTTCAGTGTGTAGCTACTTGACAAACTAGACACAAATTCAGCAATGATTTTGGATATTCTAAATCTTCATTTTTTTTTTTTGGCAGACCTAATTCCAACCCTAATATTTCACATAACTAGAGACAGCAGCGTAAGCATAGCAACATTCAATTTTAAATGCTGTGAGGTCCCCTGAGTGTCCCTCAAATTTTAGGGCCAAGTTTTCTGATGCCAGCAGACATATTACAATGATCTTTTTTTTTTTTTTTTTTTTTTTTTTTTTCTTCTTCTATATCTTTCCTCATTGGACATGTGAAAGAATGTAAGGTAATGTAATTTGGATGTCATTTAATGTACTTGGGCTAGAAATTGCTTCACGTCTACAACAATTAGATTAAATAGCTATTGTCAGTGCTATGAGAGAAGAGCTTTCTTTTTCTAAATACAGCTCAGTGAAAACTGCTAGAAGTAGAAGTTCTCAGCCTAAATCTTTTGTTTTCTCTTACCAAACACACTAGCATTCCTCTGAAGAGGAACAAAACCCCCAAAGAACACTCCTGACAGCTGAGTCCCTGACGGTATCTTTTGATACAAGACCTCACTGGCAGCTCCAACACTCATGCAGGCAGCAGAAACTTTTCACACTTGTTCAGAGCACTGGCAATTTCCTTAGGATGCCTCCAGCAGCATGAACAAATCATCCTCCTGCATGAAGGTGGTTAGAAGATACAGTGCCGATCCCACATAGTCTAATGCATCTGCTTGAATCCTTTCAGGAGAAAAGTCCAATTTGCCAGTAATTAACTTTTTGGAAGCTACAAGAAGGACCCCGAGGACATGTATTCTTAATGACTATTTCAATAATTAATTTGCTAAAATCATCCATGAAATGCAGAAGTTTTGCTACTTCCAGACATGAGTTCCTGCTAGTCACATGTTTTAGGTTTGCAGAGGACTGCTGTCAAAATCTTGTCTTCCATAACTCATGTATCTCTTTAAAGAATATTCCTCTTCTGAACTGTTAGAGGTGAATTTTAAGCAAACGTACGCTTGACTTTGAACGCTTCATCAAGCCCATGGAACATGAAGGGCATAGATGTTAACTTAGGCAAATCATTGGAGATTGAAGGCATACAGAAATAAAACACAATCCAAGACCTCAAGTTTTAACTGAGATCCAGCAAGAACTATTTTCAAACTTATGTGTCTCTGTAGACTTTCCATTTGACTACAGAGAAGTTATCATGGCCAGACTTTTTTTTTTTTTTTTTTTTCCCCAATATGAGAGTCTTTGAATGAAATGACAGCCTACAGTAGGTCTCTTTTTACATGAGTGTTTTTGAAGGTGGGTAAAAGTAAAATTGTAAAAAAACAAGTATTGAACCAAATTTAAGATTACAAGACACTAAGATGGGTGGCTGTGCAGATCAGCTACACCTGCTTTTATGGCTTTTGTGAATCTGGCAGGAGTGGAAATCATTACAGCCCCTCTTGAACATGTAACATATCTGAACAAGTGTTATATTTGCAGTGATCCTTCTGTTTATGCTTTGTTAACTTCTGACATTAGAAGCTGATTTTACAGGTGTAAAATATACAAATTGTGCTGAATGAAGTTTTCATCTTCCCTAATGCCACAGAAGCTCTTAAAACTATTTCTTGGAAATTTGACTCCTGGATCACACAAGGATTTTATTTTATTTTATATTTTATTTTATTTTATTTTATTTTATTTTATTTTATTTTATTTTATTTTATTTTATTTTATTTTATTTTATTTTATTTTATTATTATTTTATTTTATTTTATTTTATTTTATTTCTACTAATTGGTAAATACCTCTATGTCTTGGCTGTCACATTCTCATAGCTGACATAAATTAAGTGTGAAGTTACAATTCACTTAATGAATAATGTCAAGTAGGAAATGAAAAATACACTCACGGATGCTATTCCAGTTATACACATTGCAGAAAGGAGGCACAGATTACACTTGGTCATCATGCTTTGCAGAGAATGAAGAAACTCCTTGGATTTCTTTGTCTTTTTTGAACAGGAATTTGACATGATCTTCTACCCATTACTCTTGATGTGAGAAAACCCTCTATTTTTCTTTCAGGACACAATGCAACTGTTCTTAGTGAAGCTGGATGGGACTTTTGAAATTCACACAAAAGGAACAAAATTTTGCCGATATATTTCTGGAGAGAATAATAGGTTTCCAACATGATATTTTGTGCTAACGGTCAAAAGTACTTAATTGCAAGCATATAGACAACACAGTTATGTATACATATATAAGTTCACACCATGCACATATAGATATATGTAGTTTTACGTGTTTAAAATCATACTTAACAGTACAGTTTAAATGTATGTATTTCATTTTATTAATACATCAATGACTGCAGACTAAAAAGCCAATTTCTGAGAAATGTCTTTTGCAATGGCACTGCTTATCTTCAAAATTGCATTGTTGTGTCCCCTTTGAAATAATTAGGACTTTGACATGTCTGTGCAGTAGTCAGCTGAACCATGCAATTTGGATTCCAAACAAGCTGCAGTGAGATACAGTTAAATTTTCTCTGGAGGTGGTTGATTGCCAACCTCCAACTGGGGATAAGCAAAGATGAATTAACCTTTGTGAAACCAGTTGCTTTGTTAATAAGCAGTGAGATTTTTTGGTGGATGGACTAGCTGATCTGCTTCGTTGTCTTGTTGCTTTTTATTTTAGTGATATGTCAGTATTTGCCATTATGGTAATCCTTGTCAGGACCAATGTTCATATGGAAGTTGCAACTTTGATTAGAAATGAAGCCACGTAGTCCTGTCTACACTAATCTACTTAACTGTAAATAACATGTTTTTCTATCATTCTCTGTCTTTTCTATCTCCTCCCTATTCCTTTTATTTTATTTTTTCCCACTGATACAGGAGAGCCCCGACCACTGAATCTATATGATATATATAAGTAGAGGTACAAAGGCTTATAAGCTTTTGCTGTTTCTTAGTACATGGATGAATTTTCAGATAGCAGCCATTTTCTCCAAGTGAGGCTGTGTTTTTGTCATAGACATTTTCTCTGATCCTCTTTCTCTTCTTCCTGGAACATGTACCTCTCCTTCTTTCCACAAAATATGGAAATACCATTTTCGCTAGCTTCAGAGTTCAGTCCAGAGGTGAACAACATTTAGACACCACAGTGGGTCCTGATTCAGCAAATGTAGTAGCTGGGTCAGACATTGAATATGAATAGCTTCATGGAAGTCAGTTGGATTGCTCTTACTGTGGAGAGGACACATAACTCAGTGTAATGCCTTGGGCCACTGCAAGCATATTTCACATCAGACAGCTGAATACTTCAGTGTACCAATCCAAGATGGTGTGTTACTAACTACCTGTAAAATCCAGGCTTCACATCAGGACAGGAAAGCCCTGCAATATTTTTTTGTTGTTGTTGTAGTTGTTTGTTTGGGTTTTTATTTGTTTTGTTTTGTTTTCTTTTCTTTTCCAAACTTTGTTTTCAATAGTTGATAACTGTTCCAAAAGAAAACACAGAAGAGTTTCTTTCCTGCATCAAAATACTGTATTCCTCCTCCATTTAGAAATGAAGTTGTTGAAATCAGGTAATATCAAGACTGAAATTAACTTGAATTCTCTCCTTTGATTTTGATACATTTCCTTAATATATCCTAGGTACAGGTTTGAATGTAATTGAAAGACATATTTTTGAAGACAAAATGCACATCTCCCTGCAAGTACATGGTCTGCTTTTTTACTGAAGTAAAGAAGTGGGAAGTAAGGTCTCTTTCCACAGTGTCCTTGTTTAATTTAGGAACATTGTTTACTGAGTACTCGTTCACATTTTTAGAGAGGCGGTCATCCTCCCATGCTTATTATATAACATTGCTTTAGTACTATGAAAGAGTGAGACATATGCCTGATTGCTATGATCTTCAACACAGTGATCCTGGTGTGTAACAGCAATATCAGGGTATCCTTCAAACATTTTGTTCAGTATTGTATTCAGGATATAACCTGAAGTCCATTTGTCTTACTATATTGGAAATCTCTGGTAAAAAATCTGTTTTTACATTGATAATCAATAAATTAAAAAGTAAAATATCAAAAAACAGCAATTTAAAAAGGAATGTTAAAAAATTCCTTTAAAAAGGAATTTTTGCTTGTTTAAAAATGATCAGAATTCATCAGGTGACATATAGGTACTCCTTTTAGTGGACTACATTTGTGTGGGAATGTATGCATATTTGTCTATAAATATGCATATAAAAATGCATAATATCAAAATGTTCACATATATAGGTATGCATGTGTATGTACATGCTTATATGTGTGTGTGTATAGATAGTACAGGTAAAATAAATAATTGGAATATTTACTGACAGATTTTATGTGGGAGATGTCGGTCCATAAGTTCTTCATCATGGTTGGCACTTACAGTTTCTGGTGTACCTATGCATCCCAGTCCACCTTTTAGTTACAAAAAGATCTTCCAGGCTTTCCAAAGGTTCAACTAAGCTAGAATCTTTTACACTTATACACAAAATGACCATGTTTAATGTCCATATGAGACAGGCGTGCCAAACTGGGTCTTAAATGGTTGAGGCAGTCTGAGGATGACCTACTTCTTTCTTGATAAAAAGAAGCCAGTTGAATCACCAAGAGGTGCCAAATGTTCAGAGATAAACACCTACCAGGAAGTGATATCCTGCAGCAGAGCACTGAAAGATGTTCTGCTTCAGACTCACAGACCATCAGGAAGCAGGCTGGTCCCCAGCAGTCAAGGAGCCAGCGCTTTTACTCATTCAGTAACAAGGAAGTTTATCAATGGGGATTTCACTTTCCAAGGACACATGCCTTTCCCTGTCCTCCTGAAGTGAATAGCGTTTTTGGGACATATTTTAACATTTTTTGGATATACTTGCAAAAAGCCACATGTATGCATATGTTAAAGCAAACCATTCCTCTGGGGCTCATAACTTTGGTATCAGACATAAAGAAAAAGGTCATGAATTAGATTCTGACGGAGTACAAAAACTATGTATGAAAGTGAAAGCATGTTATTCAGCAAAATGGTCTGGAAATAGTCCTTCCTTGGCTGGTAAATTACAATACTTGTCTTAGGCAAGCAAGTAGCATGGAAAAAAGCAATTCTGCCAAGTATGTCACATAGAATACCACCAGAATAACAGAGATACAGAAAGGTGACTCTGGGGCTTCTCTGCAATACTCCTCTTTCAGTTAAAAGAATTAAATGAGTATTAATGTACCATTTGGGACATTTCTTTAAAACCAGAAAACTGTCAAATCATCACAATACAGCTGATTTACTAACAGAAGTGGGAATCATAGTGTTTAACAAACCTGAGTGATCTGTATATATCATGTTAGATACTCTTTAAGGTAAAATGAAAAGGAGATAAGCAGGAGTCTTTCAACAACTATCTAGGCGTCCCTTAACAAAAAGAGGAGACAATAGATACAATGTTTGAAAACATACTCTACTCCTCTATCGTCTTTGCTCAAAACCCCCATGTTTGGAGGGAATGATTGAAGCTCAGCCTTTTAAGAGATGTGGAACCATACAGGTGCTAGGAATAGGTGTTGAATGACATCTAGAAGGCATTCCCATGCCCATGGGAACCTTGTCTGGTTTCCAGTTCTTACCCTCGAGGGAAGAAGATCTGCCGTCAGATGCTGCATGTCAGGAGTATGGGGGAGAGCTGGAATCTGTCATCCTCCCAGGTGCCTCAGGATCCAATTTCTTTACTTGAATTTTGTCCTACATTCTTACACACCACTTAAATGTATGAGCCACTAAGGCAAATCATTATTATTTTTTAATTGCTGATACTGAAGTGAAATTTCATAGGGTTGCTTTTGCATGTTGTAAGTGACCAAAACTAAAATTTCTTGTTATTATTTTAGTCCTGGTCCCTGTGTAATATAAATCAGAGGACTGAGTCAGATCTTGCTCAGACTACAACACAGCTTCTGGAAACTTATGTCAATGATGTTTTAATATTTTTACTTATCAACAGTAAAAAAATCTATCCCAGACTTTCACAGATTCTTTCAATAATGTCAAGAATATTTAGTGCCACTTAATTTTTAACATTGGTTTGGCCCATTCTAGTTTCCAGACATTAAGTCATATACTCTCCTCCAAAAGACCAAACACATGAAGAGTTTGTTCCTCGTGTAGGCAGTCCCAGAAGTATTGTAGCATGCCAATCCTTAGCCTTATTTTCAGTCAAGTAGATAGATTATGATCCTTGAGCTCTTTTTGTAAAGCATGTTTTATTGTCTTTGATCATACCATTAGCTCATCTTTGATCCTTCCCAGAACTGGACACACTATTCCAGCAGTAACTTCAAGGGAGTTAAACATGAAGACTAAAACATTAGTCTTCTGCGTCTGCTAAAACTTTTCCAGATTCACAGTTTTCTCTCAATCAGTCCTCAGATCTGTAGGGACAAACTGCATCTTGGCTTTATGACTATGAATTTGGCTCTGTTAAAATGTGTATGTTTGGATGGCCAGGTTTACCAAGTGATCGAGATCACTGCCTCTCAAAGATTTGTCTTCCATATTATGTAGCTCTCACCAATATTTGTGTCATTTACTGTCTCTGTTGGTAAAGATTTTCATTCTTCTTCTACGTCATTAATAAATAGTATAGCCAGCTTTTAATTCACTTAATGTGGGCCATGTTGATTTTGTACTGTTCTAATTTCTTAATCAAAATGTCATGTGGTATCAGACCAAATGGTTTACAGAAGTCTAAATACATTACATTAACACTATTACCTTTACCAGTCAAACCTGTAACCCCAGCAGAAAAGATATCAAGATAGCAATAGCTTTACATGTATCTTTTAAAATAAGCTTATGTGGATTGTACCACAGACCACTACTCCTCTGGGTAGCCACACTAATGATTTCCACATGAATAAATGACCCTGAATAATGTAATTGATTTTTTACCAGCATACAAAAGGAAAACTGAGAAAAATGTATTTCCTACAGATATCATTCCACTCAGTTCAAGTATCTCTTCCCTACATTAGTTGCTCTGTTACATAAGGTTTTAAGAAACATATTTTTAATGGATTACAATTCAGCCCCCAGGGATTTGGGGATGGGGAGTAGACAGGAGGTAGGAAGAAGGTGCTTATGGGTAGAAGATCTATGTACCATTGTGATCTATGTTATATAAACAAGTCACAGTACTTGCAGTGTCAGAGAACTTTTTAAAGTAAATTAAATCTAGAATTCACTTTTTTTTTTTTTTTTTTTTCCCCAAGCACAAGATAGGTTTGATAGGTTTTTTTTGATATCTAAACTGATTTGGAAGCTGATTTTTACACGTTCACAAAGAAGGTAAGTGTGGCAGAGTAACTTTGTCCCATACTAGGACTGCAGAACATTCTCACCACAACAAGAGAGTATTTTCATAGCAACGTGGTACATAGCCTACTACAGCCAAGGAACAATCAACTATTTATAATCAAAGGAAGTTAAGGTTTTGTGTTTTCCATACTATCTTTCCTGAAGGAATCATATTAGGAGAATAACACTTACAAACAAGGGCACAGTTAAGACATTCATTATAAGTTGTAAATAGGATTGATTTTAATGATAATTCCACTTGCCTACACTGTGTTCTCAGATGTGAAAAAAAGCCATGGGATTAGGCCAAATATTGTCATGGTAACAGAAAGAAAGGGAAGTCATTCTGAAAGGGTTTCCAATAAGCAAGAGCAGCTAGCATTCTGTAAGTAGCCTCAATAGAAGTTGACATCTGTTATTCATTTGTTGTTTCTAGGTTTGAAGAAAAGCAGGATAATTGGAAATAGTACAGTGTTCTGGGAACATATTGAGTGAAAGGGCTCTTAGTGCTTTTTAAATATTGGTCTATTTATCCTTAAAAACATTTAACATGTACCTTCTTTGTCCATTTATAAATTGGACAAGCTAGTTGGAAGGTTGTCTAGACTCAATTATGCTCAAGCAGTGGAAGATCAAAGCAAGCCTCTTGCTTTTAATAAGGGGAACTACCATTTCAGCTGATCAGGGAACACCTATTTCTGGAAACTAAGGAGAAAATGAGTATGAATAAATGGTATAAAGTTATGTATTTATCTCAAGCTGGGGATACTCTGGGAGACACATTAGCCTGCACTAGAAGCAGGCACCAATACAGTTATGTTTCACTTCTTTTTCTCCAGCACACCACTGAGCCTCTTCTAAGACCATCCTCACAGCTATAGTGGTAAGAAAAGGCAAACTGAAATCCAGCTATGGAACTCAAATAAATTAAAAAAAGAAAAAGAAAATCAAAAATCAGGTGTTCTTAACACTGAAGGCGGTTACCATTACCATTATCATAAACAGGGTATCACTGTATTTTACTGTATGTGGAATTTTTAAGACACTCTTCACAACATTTCTTAAAAGTTTGATAAAAATTTCATCATGGGCTGCTAAACATGTTCTGCTGTATGTTGGAAACCTTTGTTTGATTACCTATACTAGGCAATTTACCAAAGAAGGCCCTTTTATCCTGTGAATCCAAGAGATGTTTATGCATCTACTTTCTAGGGAAGTGGTTGATATGAGACACACACAGCTTTTGCAGTAAGAGCTTGCAAGTTAGTTTACACTGAAAAGCCTGGGCATCTGGTAGAAGTAAAAGAAAGACAAGCAGCAATGATTATGTTCATTCATCCTGAATATTATTTCATTATCTCTTCTCTCTTCATTATCTCTTCATGACAATGATGACAAAAAAATGAGAGAATAATACAACCTTAAACCTTACACCTTACCTGCTTCTACATAAATCAGAAGTCTGGAAGGATACTGCTTTACAAAGTGCCGATAAATTTTCAGGAAAATGCAAGGTAGCTGAATTTTGTACACTTCTGCCAATGTTACAGGTATCTTGGAGATTTCAAAGGAAGTAAAAAAAAAAAAAACTTCTGCCTAAAGAAATAATTAATGAACAATTCAGTAGTGACTGGGAAATCTGATTTTTTAACAATTTGATCTTAAAAATATCTAGCCCTTTCTCATTTTAGGATTAGATAGTGTATGAACACACCAGAAGACAGAAGGATAGATTTGTAAAATGTATTTAAGTGCCCATGGAAGCACCCAGCAAAATTGTCAAAAGGCTTTTAGCACACAACAGAATGGTTAGATTCTTAACAATCTTGAATTTATGGACAAATATTCCTCCCATAAAACAAAACAAAACAAACAAACAAAAACTGTACTGATAGAATGAACTTCGTTTATTCTGATTCTTTTTAAAGCTTGCAAACAATCATAAATTTGTCTGGCAAAATGAGAACATTCCTTGTTTTCTCACAAGCTAGAGCCACTAAATTAGCCCTGAAGACTAGTGATAAAAGGTGCCAATCATTACACATAACTATCTGACCAAACAGCTTTTTTTCATTCTGTTCATGCTTTCTGCACAACACACAGGGGTCTCAGAGGTCCAAACTCAGTAAATGCTCCAACACAAAAATCTTCTCTGTGATAGTATGGAGTGATGTATCTGTGCAGGAGACATCAAACTGGCATTTATTTTTATTTGACTGGCTTTCCTAGTAAAATGAACAAGTGCCTGGGACAATGTGCCTGCAAGATAGCTCCAACATCTCTCTGTATATGAAAGCATGTGCACGCACACAGCTGTACTCCCACACACTCCTTGGAAACTCCCAAGTCAAGGAATCAAATGTGTAGCATCCATACAAAATAAGATGTAAGCATAGAAAAGTAGTGATGTCCTGCTTCAATGCTGTAGTTATTTGTTTCAACATATGTTCAGAGGAATATCCTGTCTCAGGGTTGCACTGTGCTGCTTGCCCTGAAGCTCTGATAATCTTTGCAACATCCTGAAATGCCATGTTGCACCCCACATTAAACAGGATTTATTAAGCATCAGTACAATGGGTTTCACTTCACTTGCTTGCAATTTTTCTTGAGAAGGCAATAGCACACAAAGCACTTGAGCCAAGAACCAAGAAAAAGCCATAAATGATCACCTTTCAGTTTATAAAATTAAAACAAAACAATGATGAAAAAAAGTTCCAAGAAAAAAATGCACAGATCATTTTGAAGACTATTTAAAAAAGAATATAACTGTGTCATGGCCCTGGTTTCACCTGCAATGTTGTACTTGCACTCTTTTTTTTTTTTTTTCTTTTTCTTTTTTTCTTCCTCTCCAGACTATAAATTGTTTTTAACATTGATTCTCCCAGTTCTACTCATTCAGGCAACCTCCAGGGCAACACTAAGCTGACCAATAACTATAGATAATGTGCTAGATACAATTTCCAATTTGACAGCAGAGTGTTGGAACACTATTCCAAAAATGGCCCATGTTTTGAAATGATTTCATTTCAGTCTGCACTCTCTATATGCAATTGCATGCAGATGTTGCCCTTTGGATATAGTAGTGCATCAAGATATCTTTGCTCTAGCTTTCAGCTGAACTGTGTGTCACATGGGTCACATCTTTTGCATCTTTATCCCCAAATCAGGTTGTCCAAGTATATAAATCATGCAGTCCCCAAATCCTCTTGAGCTAACGAGGACTTTGAAGGTAGGTGCTGCTCAGCCCAGACTCACAGTCCTGCAGGCTGTGGGGGAGCCATTAGATTAACAGCTACATATACTGGCTGTGCAACAGCTGGGGAATTCTTAGCATTTGTACAGCTTGGGCACAGTCATATAATATTTGTGTACATGAGAGCAAAAACAAACCCCAAAACATAAAAATGATTGAGTGTGGGGGGCTTTGTTTATAGAGACATTTTGAAAATTTAGCTCCTACTTACTCTTGTGACTATTTGTCAGAGAAAGTCCAGCCTTGATTTTTTTGATTTTATTTATTTATTTATGTTATTTTAACTTACATCTCTGCCAGTTCTATATTTTATTTCGTTCTTCAGCTTTTGCCTGCATATGAACTTCATGCAGTGGACCGACTGCTATCAAATGGGGATTATCACTAATGAGGGGCAAAACCTGAGGTGTTTTGTTCTCACTGATTGGCATTCAGGGCTATAAGGGCTTTGTTGTTTCACACTAAGAGGTGGTGGGAATTACTTGGGCTGGTGCTGCCTGCCCCATGCCCGTGACCAGACTCAGCCCAGGGGGACCATCCATCCATCCTGCTCCTCTTCCTTGGAGGAAAAGTTGCAGCCAGACCACCCTTGTGTCTGCTCTCATCACCCACCATTGAAGCAAACAAGTTATCTCCAGGAGTCAAAATGTCCATGGGAAATGGAGAGGCTCCCCTGTCTGGGTTTGCTGAGAAAATTCAGGGCAGGGTTTAGAGAGCAAAAGCCACTGGTGTCGCAATGGTCTTTATTGCTGCATGGAAGAGATTACCAATTTTTACCAGCCAGAGGTAATCACCATATTCTGCCAGCTTTGGAAATCACCTCAGATCACTGGAGATTATATAATAGGGCTGGAAATGAAATAGGAAGCTGATTTATTCTCATTGTCCATTACTGCAATTCAATGCAATTTATTTAAGGCCACTATCTCTCACTCTAAGGGAAAACGCAAACATTAATCTTCATAGACTGTATCTTGGATACCAGTGGCCTGGATAATTAGTTTGTTACACTCTGTGCATGCGCAGTCCTTTCATGTTCATCCAGAAAGACAGAAGTCTAATCAGCTGTAGTGCATGTGTGGGCTTATGTACACTCCACAGTTTAAACAAACAGGAGATGGTTATTGTCTGGAAATCAGTGATGCTCTCAGTTTAATTTTAGAGACATTTATTTCTGTTGAGAGGTACTTGTGTTCTCACATTTAAAACCTCAGTGGTCTTACAGAAACCTCATTTTTCTTTCTGGAGTTGTCTAGACAACTTTGTTGAGTGAGATGTAGCTGAGCTTGGGTGATGGCCCAAGAGTTTTCCTCAATTTTAGGGCAGATTTTGCTATTCCTGTTTATCAGTAAACCCATAGTTTACCTGTTCCACACAACACCCTTCTGGTACATTTCAATGTGCAGCTACATCTTGACTACAGTGTGCATGTTCCATTTCCTGTGGTCCTGAAGTCCCAACCATTGTTTTATGAAGATGTACAGACTCATCAAGCAGGAGCCCAAGCCCATCCTACTTTACATGGAGCTGAAACAAACACCACCAGTGGCAACACTCTCAGAGACACTGACACAAGCAAAAATCGCTAACGTTATATTTCTTCATGACCCTACAAAAGTATCTGTCCTCCCATGTAATAATGGTGTGGGGTCAACCTATGTGACTTCTCCTACTGTCTAAGACAAAGGGAGATGAGACAAAGAGAGGAGGGTTATATAGAGAAGAGAAAGTCAACAGTGTCTTCAACTTGTTGGATTGTGAGATTTTATATCCTTTACACTATTCACAGTTCCTCCTTGACTGTCATAGGCCTAGAACTAGAGGACATGTTTTTGCTTTGCAGAAGAAGGTGTAATGGGAAGGGGAAGACAAGCCACCCCAGAGATTCACCTCAGGTAGGACAAAGACTCCACCAGTCTTGTGAATTTACATGATAATTCCTGTTTTCCCAGGCAGCCTCCAAATGATCACATGATGCTTCAACAGTGTCAAACAGCAACAGGGAATAAGACTTAAAGGGAAGCCAAAGAGAAAATCAGGTGTAGATAGCAGATAAGTGAACCATGTAATGGCATGTCTGCAGAACAGCTCTTTGTGTACTAATCATAAAGAGCCATGCCCTGCAAAAACTGCTCTTCCATTGTGAATTTCAAATCACAATCTAGTAGAGCTAATTAACACACAAGATATGCACAAGGAGCAAGCCCTCAACAGCCAAATTAAGGCTGGCCCAACCTTGCACCCTCCACCGAATCCCCTTGTAGGTCCCTTTCCTGAGCATGGCAGGGCTGGCTCTTTGAGGTCAGGGGGCATTTTCAACCATGCAGGTTGCATTTCACCTTCTGACCTTGGCCAGACCAGTGGGGCATGAGGGCCACAGCCCCTGCACTCTTTGGTTGAGCCCTGACATGTGTTTTCACAGCCCCTGTAATGTTCATCAATCCCTGCTGGCTGCTACCGCGCTGTTTGCGGTTTGTTCTCTAAATGTCTATGAGAAGATTAATAGTTTTGCTGCTAATGGGCTCCTGATTATAACTGAGGATCAGCAAAGGCTCTGGGCCAGATTTTCTAGCATCTGCTTGCGCAATGGAGAGGCACAGGAGAGGCGCGAGGGGAGCTGGGCGAGGCACTTCTCCCCCCACACTGTGTGCGTGGACCCCCACACATGGGTGCACATGCGTGTGCACAGGTCATGGCAGCTCCAGGCCTCGTCACTAGCCTACTTGCCTCAGACAGTCTGCAGCCTCATGCAAAGCCAAGTCTGCTTACACTGTTGTTAGACAAGGGACCCCACGGGCAGCTGGAGCCTGTAGCAGTGCGGAATTAACTACTGCCGGTCATTATAAGCAGCATCCTTACATATGCATCCTTACCCAAATATTTATAGAGGGCTGAACTTTGAGCAACCCTTTATAAGTGCAAGTGAAACTATCCTGTAGACAGCCCTCACCACAGACTCGTGTAGATTAGGGCCGCTGGAGAATCCCAGGAGACCCTTACAGCTGCAACAAAATACGTGCAGCTTGGATTAATTTAGGATTAGTCTCTGTCCTCTCTTAACATTTAAGAGCAGCCAGGAAAAAGAGCTCACACTCCACTTTTGGATAATGGAAGTAAAATGCTGGTGTGCCTCTACATATTTTCCTGCTCAGAGCCACAGAAAAATAAGCCTGGGGAAGTGTTTGTTTTGCCCTGTGGTACCAACTTGGCGTGTGAATAGGTCCAGGGAAACAGCAGTAACCAGTCCACAAGGCTGATGTCTGCCCCCATCAGCTATTGATTTAGACTGAGGGTCTGTGATTGATACCAACTGGAGATTTGGCTGCTGGTCCACTTCACGTAGCACAGCACAGATTAACTGTTGGATCAGCCAAAGTGACTTGTGAAGTTAGGTCTATTTTCTTGAGCAGTGTTGGCTGAAGACAAAGAAAATAAAGAAACACTTCTGGAAGCATTAAAATGCTTTGTTTCGGGCTTGGACATAAAAATCACAAGGAGTCACAGGCTCTCTATGCAGTGAGAATTTTATAGGCTTTACACTTGTCTCAAATCCAAGCTCTGAATATCATCAAGGCAGGAACTGAAGCCAGGTCTCCTGTGTCCAAGAATGCTATTTAATCCCTGGCTCAGCAGGAGGACACCACTTCTGCTTTCTCCTCACCACCTTTGTGAGTGGCAGCTGAAAACATCAGAGAAATTACTTTCTCTGGTAATGTGTCCTGGGAGCAACACACTGAGGAAAGCATCCACTGGTGACAGACTGAAGTTGTTCTGCTGCTGTGACTTCACCAATGCCCTGCACAGCAGGAGAGAAATCAGACTAGCCCTGCTCCTGCACCTCCTCCCTAAGCACATCACCCAGGGAGGCAAAAGAGAAGCATGTTGGGAGTGGGTAAAAGAAATTTCTCTGGAGGAGGAGGCTGAGAAGTGAAAGAGTTCAAGAAGTTCTGCCCTGTTGTCTGTTAGCTAAACATCAGGATTTATTACCAAGGATGAGAGTGTAGTTTGTACCTAACCCTAAGAGAGACACTGAAGGCTGAGAGAAGATGACAATTATGTAGATGTCTCTCAGTTAATTTGTTGCTGTGTAGACTGAAGACCACTAAGCCTACAACCTGTGAAAACATACTAGGCACAAGCTGATCTCTCCAATGCTCACATTAGAAAGCAAAGCAAAACCATGACCTCTGTAAAGTCAATGTGAGTTTTTCCACTGATTCCAGTGGAGCCAGGTTTTCACCCTGAGTTTTCCATAATGAAGGCCAGAATGTCCCCTTGATTTATGAACCATGAGACTTTTCCAGCTTCAGTGCATGTTGTCTCCTGTTTCCCAACAATACATGCAAAAGCTGAAGCACACCTCCATGAAACAAAGGGACATACACAAATACACTTAAATAAAATAAAGTTTATAACACTGGGGCACAATGCTGACTGAGTTCACTAATTCCAAATCGTTACTGGTATAAATGCAAACCACAACATCACTTGTTTTCACAGCCAAAGCTGCAGCCTTATAAACGGAAGATCATGGCATTGACCTTATGTTCAGGATGAACAAACTGACATGAACAAAGAAATCCCACGGTGCCTATCTCCAGTTAACTGCTTGTTTACCATGTTGTCCTGGTATATTTAGTTGAGAAAATTACAGCTTTTTAGAGAAAATATTTCAGTAACTTTTTGCAGTTCTGCTAAGTTTTGTGAGTCCATTGAGGTCTCCAGGTTCAACAAAGTTGTTGTTTCATTTTTAATACCTCAAATTCTAACTCAAATAATCATTTTTTCTTCTTTACATCTTTTCAGTTGTAGTGAAAAAAGGCTTGGAAAATACGTCACAATGCAACACGCCTAGAAGATTCAAAACTAAGAATGGAAAAAACACACAAGATCTTAAATTTTGTTTTCAGTTTATTTATTTTGTCTTGTACTGTGTATATTTGAGGTCACCAAGACCAAGCACACTAACAGACCTTAGATTCAGGGAAATGAGCTGCTTTACAGTGCATTAGCACTTCCATTTTCAGTGTGATTGTCAGGTGGCATCAGGCCGAAAGATGCCATTTATGGGAAGGTGCTCTGGAGTTTGGTGGTTTGCTCACCACATAGAGGAAACAGTTGATTAAAAAAAAAAAAAAAAGAAGAAGAAGAAGAAGAAAAAAAATCCATACAGAAGGGCCCAGGGGCAATTAAACAAAATGTACGGTAAGTGCTAGATTGTGTGCTTGGGAGCAAAGAAGGCAGGCAGTCCTGAGAGTATGTGGAAATGTATCCTTGGACTAAATGGCCCTGAATGGGCATTAGGGGACATAATGCATAAAGCAATTCAACATGAGAAATTCCACTGATGTGATAACAAAGTTAATAAGAGCATTGAGTGTATGAACAAGGAAGAAGTGAATAGGAATGGAGATAAAGGTAATTTTACCTCTGTACAGTACAAAGCTGACTACTAGGAGAATCTTGCACAGTAGTAAAATGATGCTGAAAACAAGCTGAAGAAACACAAGGCTGATAGTAGAACTGAAACAAGTAGAGCATTTTCCAGACAGAAATGTAATAAATTCAGTTTATCTTACCAGAAAACAAGTGAAGCAAATAAAAAATAATCTGATCATGGAAAGAAAGTGGGGAATGCTCACAGAATCTTTATTTTAGTACATGAAGGCACAACAAAGCCAGCATCTGGCATATAGTCCGATAGTTTTAGATGAAAACTGATGGAACACCTCTCCTTACTTGATCTAAGGGAGATCAGCCACTAGACACACTTTCAGGGGAGAGTACCCTCCTCTCGCTGACCTGACTGAAGTCTAGCTGCCTTACAGGAAAACAGATATAAATAAAATAAAGAAGCATAATATAGCCATAACTGGATGAAATGTAATGGCTTGTGATGCACAGGAGGGCAAACTAGATGATCTAATCATCCCTTCTGACCTTAAACTTTGTAAATTGTTTCTCACAAGGTGCCCTAATGAGCTAGCTCCCTATTTAGGCCTGAGCTGGCTCTGAGCTTCTTGATCCAGTTTCACTGCAAGGACAGCACTTGGACACTTTCAGGGCCAGGAGCAATGCAGGTGGCTGCAAAGGAGTTCATATCTGGCATCCTACCATCTCAGCAGCAGCAGTGCTGTGTAAGAGTTGTTTTCCAGGCTTTTTCTCTTGTTGGTAGGTTTCTGGTAGTGGAGCTGCTGGTAGTAGAGCTGGTCTTTGGACTTTCATTTTGTTGATTAGCTTATCTCCAAAGAATTGCATCTGTCAAAGGATCATATTTTCCAAACTCACTTTTAGGAAAGCCTGTGAGGTGGTACCTGCATCTGTGGGGTCACACATGAACCTCAGTGTGGGATTGCTTTGTCTCTATTCTGAACAGGCAACATCAAACCACAAGCACGTAGTGAACAATATCCTAAAATCAGATATTTTAGGTTTAGAGGAAAGCTCTTACTTAAGACTATTTGTCTCATTTGAAAAAACAGTCTCATCACTCATTCCACATGGGGGTCCTTCTTGCTTCAGGAGCTCTGTTGAATGCAGAATACGCTTTTGTTCTTCATGCTGTCAAGCCCTCCCATATATTAGTATTTCTGTGTGGAGCTGATTGACTTGTTAAGAGATTCAGTTTCTCTAGGCATCACAACAAAGACAGACGTCCATCAAGTTTGTTAGAAATTAGTGATCTCCTTTCATTCAAATTTAATCACCAGTGAAGTTTAACTTGCATTTGTGAAGGATGAGGCATTCTGATATGGCTTTATGGTTACAAAAAACATATAATGATTTTGATGCTGGAGCCAAAAGGACATCATCAGACAGGAAGAAAATTGTCTCCTTGGTAATATTTAAAATACTTTCAAAACCAAGTGCCTTGAATTGAAGCTTTGCCTGCTCTTGAAGGGCATAAGAAATTCTCTAATGTATTGGAAATTATATCTAAATGTAATGAGCAAAAGCACTAGTACAGTTTATTTCCAGATGAGACCTTGAAATTCTACCCTATTGTTCAGATATCTTTGTTACACTTTCATCCTGTTAATTAATTATTTAACAAAATTATCCCTTCTTGTTCTCCATGTGAATAAGTAGGTGACTTTGTTATATTTGAAATCACAATCCGATGCAGTTTGCTGACTACAAAAGTCACTGTTAACTTTTCATACTCATATATGTAGAAATACATCTGTGCAGACATATTTGCTCATATAATGTAAATGATAAATTACCTTTCACTTATTAAAACAGTTAAACAGGTATTACACTCCTCACAGGCTTTTACATTACATTTATACCAAGTACAAGAAGGAAAAATATTTATAATACTTATGGATTCATATATGCATGCCTGTGTGTTTTTCTGTGCTTGTATAAAATGTTCATAGTGTTTTTACAGGTGCCAACATTTACTGCAATTGAAATTGTAAAGAATTAAAATTAAGGTAAAGTAGAATAATATTTTGTTTTGTTTTGTTTTGTTTTCAGAAGTGACTGAAAAAATATTTAGTTTCAAATATATGTGACATAACACAGTTCCAAAATACTTATTTGTATAAAACTGAACAACAAAATTATCCTTAAATACCTTTTTGATTGCTAATTTGAGGCTTGACTTCACACCGAGTGAATACTCCTATGGACGTCCCTGAGCTCTTGACAAATTAATATGTTTTCGTGCAAGTAAGAAAGGTCTGGTTTAGACAACAGTTTAGCCCCACACTCTGCACCACAATGGAGTGAGACAAGATGCTTAAATATAGTTTTGTTCTGCTTGCTTCTCTCTACAATACAAAAGCATGTGTGAAGGAAAGTAAGATTGCTTTTGGGGATACTATGAATGGCTTGCAACAGCAACTGAATACCACCTAAAATGTCAAAAAACTTTTTACTAGAATAAAATAATTTTTTCCTCAAACATATTCTTTTCTGTGAACAAAGTTTTTTTGTTTTGTTTTGTTTTTGTTTTGTTTGTTTGTTTTTGTTTTTTAATGTAAACAGGGAAGGACAGCACATATCAAGATCTCTGTGATTTTAAAAGGTCACCGTAAAGGTCACCATTTGAACCATGGTTTAAATCCATTTGAAAATCATAGTCCTGCACTTGGATCCACATGTCCTGTTCTTGAGTAGAACTGGAAGTGAATATAATTGGATAACCATTACTATTCATTCTTTCTTCAATCAAGCTAAATATTTGGGGAATATTTAAGTAAGAAAGAAACTTGTTTGGTTTTGAATTATGCTTCTAGAAAAATTGTACGTCTTTGAAAAATTTGTTATTTAAAGTGAATGACACAGAACCAACTGGAAATCAAAATCCTTCTTTTTATGTATTTCATTACTGTTTTAAATAGTGTTTTTCAGAGTTGTTAATAATTTGAAATTAGAAAGAATGATCAGAATAAAATTGCTGTTCTTCTCAAATCAGTATTTTCCATCAGCAACGTTCCTTTCCCTCTGCTCTGTACAGAGACATTTCTGACTGACATAAAGCAGATGAACTCAGCAGGCTGCTCCTACGTCCTTGGGAGCAAACAAAAACAGAAGGCCAAAACAGGGAGGGAAAAAAGAAAAAAAAAGTCTCAAAATAAAATGAAGCTTTTGGCAAGAAATTCTGTAATGTGTCTAGAGAAGAGCGCTCAAGATTACCAGTCAAACCTTGCTACTCCTGCAAATCTAGCATTAACCTCTGTCATTTTGTTGATTTTTTTTTTCAAATTCTTTGAACAAAAGCATTGAGATATTAATAAGGGCCACTGTCCTCTTGAAGGTGATTTCACAGACCATTACAGCTTTGGTGTTAATTAGACAGAAGTATCAGATGGAGATTAAAAGACAGTTTCTGCTTTCAAAAATGCAATATTTTCTCTGTGTACATTTTTTTTTTTTTATTTTCCAGTAGTAAATTTTCACTTGCTGCTGCCAAAACAGATGTATTCCCTTCAGTTCAGTTTTCATTTTATTGTCTTCTATAGTTCTTCCAGTCATGTTCTAAATTCATTTTGATAACAACTGAATTGCACCTTAGAAAAAGTAGTTAAACTGCAACATTAAAAAATGTGGGTTTTGTTTTGTTTTGTTTTTTATGTATTCTTCACTACCTTTTTCTTTATTTATTTGGTCAAAGAGGTGTTTGAAACTCTAGGACAATTCCGGGCTGGGCAGAAAAATATAATTTGCAGGAAAGGTTGTAGATGACTTTGACATTACTTTGAAAAAAAAAGATGCTCATGAAAACACAGTGTAATTTGGGAGTCAATATGTTAACAGGTTCCAGATGTTTGCAGTGTCTAAGGAGGGGTGTGCAGCTGTGATACAGCAAGTATCCCAGCCTGCAGCATTTCTGCAAGGGGCTCTTCATACAGGAAGAGGAGTTGATGCTCATACAGTTTGGATGGATTAAAGCCTCCCAAGCTTAAGCAAGAATGAATTAGTTGTCTGCCATATACAATGTAGTTAGCATGTAATGAATATGTAGTGAACAGCATAAGGGAAATCTCAGCACAATTATCTTCCTATTAAAGGTATTATCACTATATAAATAACTTAACAGGGTGAATGGTGGCATTTTAAAATAGCGAACATATAAGGTGGTTGTCTCTTGCCTGTGTTGGATTGTCTCTCTTATTCCTTTCTGCAGATAATCATGATACCTTGCTGCTGTGAAGACAAGTGCCTTATGCAGTGTCAGGCATCCCACAACTTCCCTTTCACTTCAGGCAGTCAAACATATTTTTAAGAAAAACTGCTTTCTGACATTACTGGTAGTTTTTTGATCAGGCTGCTAAGACTTCTCACTCTTTTTGCCTGATTCACCCTTTATGTCCTGCCACGATAGACATATCTTCAGCATACCTTCAGTGCAGCCTTCAGCATCTTCATTCTCTGGTTCATCTTCATGCACTTTTACACATGCTTTTTTCTTTGTTGTTTTTTTGTTTGTTTGGTTGGTTTTTTTCCTTGCCAACCACAGAGCCCAACACTAACAAACAGTGGAGGAAAAAGGCAGCCAGGATCCACCATGTATTAACACATTCACTTGTTTATAAATTTAAATTCTGTCTGATGTTCAGTCAGAAAACATCATCCTTTCTAGAGAAGGAGTCATCCTCTATGTAAACCTCTGCTTGAAACACTCATGCAAAGAATGTCTTCAGAAACGCCAGTAAAATTGCTATTATTTGCATTTTGTTTGGTTTCATTTTCATTTGTAGTGATGAGCATTGTGTTTACTCCCCGCAGTTGGTACAGCATGGCAGAAATACCCACACAAAAAGCAGAGGAGAGTTTTTTAAATTTTTCATAGAATCAATAAATAGTTGAAAGTGAGAAAGAATGTCTGGAGTGCACTTGGTCCAACCTCACGGGTCAAGGTCAAGCAGGGCCACCCGGAGCAGGCTGCCCAGGAGCACATCCAGGTGGCTTTCGAAAAGAATTGCAGTTTGTCAGAAGTGGGATTCGAACCCACGCCTCCAGGGGAGACTGCGACCTGAACGCAGCGCCTTAGACCGCTCGGCCATCCTGACATAGATATATATTTCTTTTGTTTTTTTTTTCTCTAAATTATTATCTGGTCTTCTGGACAATGGTTCTTTCTCTAAATTAATGGCTTAAATATATTGTGCTACCCAAATTTATCAGCTTTCAGGAGATGAGAGTGATTTTTTTTTTAATTTTTAATTCTTTTTTTTTTTTTCTTAATTTCAGTTTGTAGAAAAATGTATAGTGGCATACAAAAATAATGAATAAACATACCAAGTTTAAAAGAAGCTTCAGTTTAAATAGAAATGTCAGAAGTAGAGATGCTGGTGAGCTGTTCTGTTCTCAGCTACAGAGGAATGTCACCATTTTTCCATTTTGCATACCATGGATACAGGTATTTATAAAGGTGTATAGACTATATTAGCAAGCATGAAATGACAGCTCCACATACATAATCCTGAGTTTTGAAAGCTTTGTGACATAATCCCCTCACTGTGTAAGAAGTCTGGTATTCCACTGAGAGTACCAGATGGATCAGAGACCATTGATCACTGTCACCTTGGAGACATAGAGTGGTCCCATGCCATGGAGATCTAAATAGATGGCATACAATGTGAAATGGAATCTTCATGTGACTTTTAATAGGAAAACTATTCACTTAATGTCACTTCTGTCCAAGTGCTCTACCTGTCACTGTTACAACAAACACCTGGCTGAGATTTTTTTAAGTCACCAAGGGGATAGGACTTGTGTGTCTGGGTAATCTCAGGCAAAATTACTAGATGATAACTGAAAAGTATATGAGCAAATTTTTTTCTCTTCCATCACTTTGTTTCCTTTGTATACACTTATTGGTAGTTTGCATATTGCTACAGTTACTTTCAGTACAGATTCCAGTTACTTCTAAACATCTTTCACAGGAGAAAAAAACAAGTAAAATATAGGAAAACAGTTATATAAAAATCATTAAAATTGAAAAGAATGCTTATGAGCAAGAGAAAGAAGCAAAAAAACTGACTCCATTTAATGAGGTTGTGTCTGAAGAGATTTCATTAAAGACTGAAATTACTTGAATGCAGAGTCATAGTTTTCTAATTATTCAACCTGAGATTTCACTGAGCATCATCAGATAGCAGCGATTTAAAAAGTATATTGTTAACGTTGTGCCTAATAGCTCACAGTTCACACGAAACCCCGGTTGTCAAAAATCATATTTCATAACAACAGCCATGCTATCCCCTCTTTCTGGAAAATAATCAGGTATGAGTGGTTGTACCCTGTCAGATGAGAGATCTCCCCATGCCAGAAGCCACCTGTGGCAGGTACTTGGAGACGGGTGCAATGACAGGAGGAGCACACAGTAATAACCAGTATCTTGTCACAGATTGTAAAACGATTGCTATGGAATCCCATCAGTCAAAGACTGTCTCACTTTGTAAAGTATTTTTGTAGATTTTGCTTATGATTAATTTGTTCAGAAACATGCTTGATTTTGGGGTGGTCCTATGTGGAGCCAGGAGCTGTACTCTATGATTCTTGTGGGTCCCTTACAACTCAGGAGATTCTATGATTCTACCTTCTGAAACCATCTACATCCCTGCTGTCCACAAGGAACTTTGGTCACATTAAAGCTTTGGCAGCTAGGCTGTAGATGTGTAGGGTGTCTTGTCTTCTTGTCTCTGGAACAACCTCCTATTTCTTTTCAATGCCTCTCAGTACTTGTATCTGAAAAAGAGGATGAATAACGATGCCATCCTCATTTTCACCAAGGCAGTCAGGTTTTGACAGTTCTCCACTCTAACCTGGAGAATTCCATTGCCTTAAATGGATGCCTTACCAAGCCATAAGGCACTCCCCAGCCACCACTCAACCATGAGGAAACCCCAGTGGGTGGTTTGTTTATCTTGAGGACTGAGCACATACTAGAAGCTTTCACTGTCAGAATAGTCAGCTATTACACAAGTAAGTAGCTATGCAGGCTGTTTTTCATCGTGAATACCAAATTTTCTCTCTTCTTGTACTTTCTTAATCAAATCAATGCTCAAAGTACAGGGGAAAAGCCAATCACACCTTCTTTGTTTTTCTTCTTTTATGACCAAGATAAATCAAATCAATTATATTAAAAAAAAAAAAAAAGTTGAAAGTTTAATGATTCCAGCTCATTATATTTTCCATATATATAATTTTTTCCACCTCCCCTCTTCTCTATACCACAGTTCCTTGAATTCAGTTGCTTTTCTTTTCCACAGAACTTCTGTTTGCTAAGTGTTGCAGAATTATCTCTACTCCTTTCATTCTTACCTGCCCTGAGTCCACCAGAGCATTAGCTCTTTGGAGGTTTCTTTTGTGACCTCTTTGTCTCCACTATTGGAGTACTTCCAACATGCAGGAAGATTTGGGAAAGAACAGAAGCATAAGAAGGTATCATAAAGAAGTAATGAAATATATATATATATCCCAAAACATGCATATATAGATACATATATATGTGTGTGTATATACATATATGTATATATATACATATATATAGATGTATATATATGTATATGTGTATATATGTACATATATATATGTATACATATATACATGCATGTTTTTGGATATATCCATATATATAGAGAGAGAGAATTTCACTTTGAGGGTGGTGAGGCACTGGAACAGGCTACCCCATCCCTGGAGGTGTTCAAGGCCCGGTTGGACAAGGCCCTGAGCAACCTGATCCAGTGGATGGCACCCCTGCCTATGGCAGAGGGCTTGGAACCAGATGATCTCTGAGATCCCTTCCAACCCAAACCATTCTATGATTCTATGAATTTAAAGTAAAAATTACAGTTTTAAACTGAAATTTCTTTTAGACAAAGAAATGCTATCTGTTACAGTCTTAGCAATGCTAGTTCTGAAGGAAGTCTGTATCAACAGAGAAATGTTACTAAACAGCTCACCAGCTTTGCTTCCGGACTATGCATAGATTCTTGTATGAGGACTTTTACCAGAAACATATTTTAGCTGTTAAAGAAAAAAAAAAAGAAATTAGATTGCCCTAAATAAGTGGAGAATCTATAATAAAGAGCAAGAAAGAATCTGTCACTGGAAAGTTTAAATCATGTTAAGAAATGTTATAAAGGCAGCATAGAGTCCTTTATCCCCACTGGTTTTTGTACATGCTGATGAAACAATTCTCCTGTGTTTTGTTAAACCTTGTTTTGGTCCTAGGGAATGTCTGGATTTGCTATATTTCATATGGATTCTTCTTTTTTTTTTTTTTTCCCTATTCTGATAAGCACCATGTGGGTGACTACTTTTTCTTTTAAATAATGCATCTTTCAACACCAGCAAATAAAACATAGTGGTTCCTTGATGCCAAGATGCAAGTTAACAATATCACTCAAACTTTTTCTCATATATCAATTCATTTAAAATCTTCTTTGTAATCCATTAATCCATTGTTTTCCTCTTTCCTTCTCTCTCTCTTTCTTTCTTTCTTTCTTTCTTTCTTTCTTTCTTTCTTTCTTTCTTTCTTTCTTTCTTTCTTTCTTTCTTTCTTTCTTTCTTTCTCTCTCTCTCTCTCTCTCTCTCTCTCTTTCCTTCCTTCCTTCCTTCCTTCCTTCCTTCCTTCCTTCCTTCCTTCCTTCCTTCCTTCCTTCCTTCCTTCCTTCCTTCCTTCCTTCCTTCCTTCCTTCCTTCCTTCCTTCCTTCCTCTCTCCCTCCCTCCCTCCCTCCCTTCCTCCCTTCCTCCCTTCCTCCCTTCCTCCCTTCCTCCCTTCCTCCCTTCCTCCCTTCCTTCCTAGATGACCCATAAGGATCATCTAGTCGAAATCCTGGCACTGCACAGGTCTGCCCAAAAGTTCAGACCATGTGACTAAGTGCACAGTACAATCGCTGTTTAAATTCAGACAGGCTCGGTGCAGTGACTACGTCCCTGGGGAGCCTGTTCCAGTGTGCAACCACCCTCTTGGAGAAGAACCAACCACCCTCTCGGTAAAGAACAGAGTGTGAACTGTTCTAATAACAGGAATGTGCATGTGAGCAGGCAATCTTTTCCCAAGTAGCTTGCTGTGGCTGGTGTCAGTGAATACATGGAAGTCCTTATATTACTGGCTTGCAGAACTTGTTCGGTGGCGCCATATGTAACTGTAAATGTTATCCTTTTTGGTTGCCTAACACTGCTGTGGCATGTACAGCCCAGAACAGGAAGACCCATGCCATGGTCACCCATGCAGTGTGCTCCAGCTGTGGTCCCAGGACTGCACAAATCAGCTGGTTTTCTAGTCACTTTCAAATGCTTCCCATTCTAGGGAAGGAACCTGTGGTGCTCCCTCTGCCTGGTGTACCACCACTTGCCCTGGCCTTGTGAGATCTTTGTCCTGGCCTGCAGTGCTTGGTGTCCCACTGGCAACACCAGCCATGATCTGCTGCATGATAAAACACAGCCTTATTCAAACACTATGAGAGTTTGCACTTCTCTGAGAATATGGGCCAAATCCAACACCCAGTACAGTCGGGGGAGATGGATCGGCCTCTCCATGAAGAGCAACCTTGTTAGTGGCTCTCATTTAGCAGTCAGAGCTCTGCCTTTCTAATCACTCAGCAATTCTACTCTGTTCCTTCCCAAGCACCGAGCATTTCCGATTTGAAGAATTGCTTTCCCATAATTAAATGAAAAAGAGTTAGTTGCAGTCCTCTGCACAAATTACTACCCAGTGAATGCGGAATAACGTATTATAAGTAGTACTTTATTCTATTTATTGTACAGGTATTGATGTGTGTTGGATTTGTTCTATTTTGGAGGCACTGCCATGGTAACTAGTCTCTCCTGACAAAGGCTTTATGTCAGAGCAGAAGTGGAATACGCAGAAACTGAACTTCGGGTAGCCAGCGAGACGAAGGCTGCCAGCATCAGCCTCACCACAGCATCACCACAAAACTCTCTGGTGTGCCCGTGTTCCTCTGAGTCCACTGCTCACTGCGGAGTCACGGGGGAACAGAGGCAAGGTGGCAGCAGCCAGCTCTGTCTTTTTAAGGTAAAACTCCGCAAGTCAGTGCTGCCTTGTTTTTTAAGGTGCCGGCTGCATGCACAGATTTAATCTTGAGCATGTTTTTAAAGAGGAAATAGCAGCATGAAAGGGTTACCTTGGGCTGACAGCACTAGCCGGTGCCAGCAGAAATACTTCAGGTAACAAAACAGCCAGGAGAATGAAAGCAACACCAGTATGTTTTCCTGCTTTTCACTGCTTTGTTCCCACTTTGTGTGTAACAGCTTTGCAGCCATTTCAAGGTACTGCTGCCGAATGCCATTTTTAGCTTTTGAGGGCCAGCCCTGGGTTGCTTTCTGAGTCTGGCACAAGACTGTGTCTACCTCACCCCAAGCCCTTTCCTGCCACACTCACTCCCCTCAGCACCCCAGGTTTTGATCTCTGGAAGGCAAAACTGCAGTGGCAGTGTCTGATGCCTGCAGAGGGCCCAGGAGACACCCCCATCTCCCATGCCACATCATGCCCTCACTGCTGGCTTGGGCTTTATGCCTCCACTGCCATCAGGCAGTGTCTCTGCACTGTTGATCCTGGTGAGACCCAGTTGGTGCTGCAGTCAAAATGTTTTTGCCCGTTCGTTGCATTTCTGGCTTTTAAAACAAAACCTTGATATGGTCCAGAGGAAGCTGGCAGCCAAATTTGCCTCATACCATTCTGGCTTGAGAAAGCCATCTTCAAACCAATTCCTGAGTCACATTCACAAGCAGGTGTTTAGCAGCAAATCCAGACTGAAAATAACTGCCAAGCAACATTCCTTCTGTCATGACACTGCTATAGGATTTTGCACACCTTGGGAAAAAAATGTGACCTGTGATTGATACTGCACACTCCTCTGATCCCTACCCGGTTGCCTAGCACTGAAGCCAGTGATGCTATACAACACAAGGCGAGCCAACGAGTGCTGGAACAGCTTGCAGAGCACCGAGCTCTTGCCAGATTGATTAGTCCCCCACTGGTTTAAAAAAAATGACAGCATTTAGTGCAAATAGGTGTTATTTTAACCAAGCAAAGTGCATATTTATTTAGTGGCCTCTGTGGTATCAGAGGCACCATGTTTACTTTCCATCTGCTTTCTCTCACCCAAACCTCTTCAGATTCTGGGTGGTTAAAAATGACTGGTGATAATGACATTTATCAACATAATTCCACGAATCATGGAGCTGTGAAAAAAAAAAAAAAAAAAAAAAAAGGCATAAATGAAAAGAGATGACCTGTATTTGCAAAGGATTGTTTGCAGAGACTTTATTTCTTGTGTAACAGCTTGTAAGAGCTGGAAGACAAACAGACTCTGTACTGAACCCCCCATGCTCAGGATGATGGGGAAAGGGGAGCAGGGAATATGAGTTCCATATGTTCCTCTTATTTTGTCTCCAGAAGACTTGCCATTCCTGGCCGTGATTTTTCTTGAAATGTTAATTATAGGCACTAGGGATATCAGCAGTGCTCTTAATAGACTTGCTTAGGTGCTGAAAAAAAATCGCTTGATGAATAAAAAGATGGTTTCAGAAATAGTGATCAGATGCTGCAAGAGCAGAGTGCTTGGAGCAGACGACTGCCCTGCTGCCTGTCCACACTGTGCCCAGCTACTGGTCTGTCTTGCTCCCAGCATGAGTGGTGGGAGCCCCTCGGGAAAAGGAGGCAGCAGGAGCCATTCCAAAGAGCCAGAACATGCATTTTGGTGTTTCAATCTCAAAATCATAAAAGTGGCAAAGCTATGCCAGGCAGAAGCTGGACAGAAGATCCAGAAGCTGGAGAGGTCACAGGAGAGGATTGAGAAGGACCATCAACCGCAGTCTGGCCATGGACACACTGCGCACACTGGAGAGGCAATCTGCTGTCCCCAAGAGCATCCTGTGGGACTTCTCCAACTAGCTATAGATGGACAGGAGGCTCATCGTAAATAAGGGATCTGCGGATCCGTAAATACAGGGATTTCTTCTGTCAGCTTTGTGGGCTGCTTTAACTGTCATTCACATTTCTTTTTTCCTCTCTAGTTCATGGACAACAATCTGCTTGTCCTTGTGGGTACTGAAAGCATCTGCCATCTTCTCAGTAGCAGGACACAGAAATTAAAGGGCACTTACAGGTGTGAAAACCAACTGACAAAGTGCTGCTTCAAGTCCGATAGTGATCGCCTCTGCCAAATTTGAAGGTTTTGCCCAGGTAATATATTCTGGGGAGGAAGAGATTTTCATCTTAAATGTTACCCAAGAGTTGGGCTGGTAGGGCCAAAAGGGATTAAAAAAAAGGTGCTCTAAAGAGGAGCTTTTGATTTTGATTATCTGTCATCAAAAAGTTGCAAATTGCTTTCAGACTGTGAACAATAATATGTTAAAGACTTTATCATTCCTCTTGCATCCCCAGCCTTTCACTGGAGGTCTTGGGTGACCTGGAGCAGGAGACAGCTGTGGGAGCTACCCGTGTCAATATTCCCCTTCTTATTCCCAATGGCTTCGAACTGTGCCAGCTGACAAACGCAAATTATTTAACCTTGGGGACTGCTTTGACGACACGGTGACATACGAAACAGCATTATCAACTTTTATGTATTTAAACAAATTCATCCAGAAGGAAAAAAAAAAACAGAGTTGCAGACCTGGAGTTTCCACGAAACTAGCAGTCATCATGCCATGACAAAACATTTCTAAGCCTAGAAACATCATCTTCTGCATCAGAATTGCCCAAAATATGCATAAATAATTTGTTGGGTCTGCTTTATTTGTCTTTATGCTCAGAATCTTGGACAGCAAAACCACGCATTTCTGGTATTTACATCACATTTTAAATAAGGGATTGCTCATTTACTCTCTGATCTTGTCCCGTACAGGTCGTCTTCTACTCGCATGCCATTTAATACAGATCTCAGAGACAAAGAGCACAAACAGTGAACTCTTTTGTTCTTAGCATCCTCATATTTCTGCGTTACACTAAGTCCTTCCTACCAGAACCTATGTTTTATCAAAAATACCAATAAACTGGTTTGGTAAACTAGCCTGTCAGTCAGTGTGGTATAATCTGCCTGACCCTATCCTAATGATATTTAAGTGTTGGTTTTATTTATTTATTCATTTATTGTCCTTTGTAGGGCCATAATTCTTCTTTGTAACATAAACATTTTCACTGATTTCAGAATAAATTATTATAGTCATTAAAAATAGTAATGGGAGTAATCAATAGGCACTGTGAATCACTCTAAAATAATACAGTGATCAAGATGATTGATTTTCCAGTTACTGAAGCATTTAGCACAAAGACTTCATCACAAAATCAATTGTGGGAGTTTGTTGAGCCTTAGCAGAAGCAGGAGCAGGACTTCCACTGAATATCCCCTCCTGGCTGTTTTGGTATTTCACAGCTCTCTGTGGAGTTTATGCAGAAGGCAGGCACAGGAAGCACCAGTGGGTCCTGGACTCTGCAGCTGGCTGTGGAAGGCTGATGCTGAGCAGCATCCAGAAGGATGCCCAGCTGGTGGTGCACACAGTAGGAGAGGCCAGTGATCTTAAACATGCTACCTGTTTCATCTGACATATTTTGGAGCACTAGCAAGCTCTTGTCAGCCCTCCTAAAGGGTCTTCTCTGAGCCCTGAACTTTTATTCTTACAGTTGTAGTGAACTGCAATGTTCCCCATCACTATTTTTAAGTGGAGGAGTTGAGGGTCTGCTCTGTGGCACTGTGCTCTTGCGCAGGCAAAGAAGACAGAAACACACACAATACTGTTTCCCACACGAGAGATGAGCAAGGGCATCGAGGTACCATCACCTTCTGCGTGCACAAGACCCCGTCAGGGGAGGCTGTGATGAGTGTGAAGGAGCCATGGGACACTGCAGGCACCAAGGAGCAGCAATGCCTGGTCCTGCTGCTGCTGCTGCTGCACACCCCTTGCCTTAACCCCCCTCCCCCCCCCAGGGAAGGGGGAAGGTGTTTGTGGGGTGCCCCTGGGCAGCCCTTGCTGCTGGGACTGCAGGGCAATGTTTACACAGGCTGGCCCTGGGAATTTCTGCAGCTCTTGCTTCTTCCAAACACACTTCATTGCAAACAGAGGTGTTTCATTTTGGTATGGCAACACAACCCACCGTGTCTGGAAGACAGACGGGCCTTACTGTGAAAGCAGGCAGGGCAGGTTTAAGCCACTGTCTGAACACAAACTGCCAACAAAGCTTTTCAGTGTGGATAAGGGTTGCTTTAATATCTTTGGACAAACTTTGTTCTGAGGCTTCTTCTTTGTGGGTTATTTCACCTTCACCTTTTGAACCTTTACAGACTGCTTGCCTCATCTCTCTCATCAAGAGGTCTCTTGGCAGAGAGAAGCAGGCACAGTCTGAAAGTGGCTCTCATATTGCTTTGCCCTAACCTTGAGGGGTTTGATTTAAATCAATAGCTCATGGAGGGACCTTCAAACAAGTTGGTGAACGTTCTTTTGGATGCCTAAGCTCTGTGTGTTCTGAATGTTAATAATCATGTTATTCAAGGACTTGGGTTTAATGCTCTTTTTATTCACAATATAGGCTGATATGAGTTAAAAAGAACAAACGTGCTGCTACATTTTTAATCAGGCTTCAGTTTGAGTGACACATTTTGAAGGCCTGTTTGTGCTAAAGGATAAACAGGCATTTGTAAAGCCAGCTCTTCAAATGGACTAGTGTTCAAATAGGATCTTCAGTTTGAAAAACAAAGAGTAAAAGAGACTCTATCAACACATTCAGATTGGATATTTCTTTTTTCTATTACTATGGGTCTCCTCTTTCCTCAACTAAGAGTTCAGTGACCTGTTTTTTATTCAGGGTCTTAGAGCACAAACATGTCATGTTTCTAATCATACAAACCTCCTCCTTAACTTCATATTTTTCATAAAGAATGAAGATAAACAAAGGCATTCAGACAAAAGAAAACACAACACTTCATGGAAATTGTACATTTTTTAAAGTAATCGTTTTATCTTTCTTTTGGATGACATTGTTTATTGTAAGACATCATTTTATTAAATACACTGTAATACAAGAGACTTTCCATGTCATGTCGAGAGAAGCTGGTCACATGATTCACAAACAAAACTTTTAACACTGATACCTAGGCATCACTTTGAAATCAGCCAAGATGCAATGAAAGTTTTAAAGCAATGACTTGTTATAACAAACTGCAAAACAAGAACCACTAAATATTTGCACAGAGACATCACATTAAAAAAGAAGAAAAGGAAAAAAGAAAGAAGAAAAATAGCTCTACACACCAGGTCACAGTTTGGTGACAATATAGAGATTATTATTTATGTGTAGGTATCTTCCTCTTTATCTCAAGTGACAAAGAGAGAGATATCTATAAATATATACATAAAGTATAGGTGGAGAGCAGGGCTGGGACAAATATTTCATAATTAATTGATTCTCTCTCTATTCAATTAAACAACAATGTTGAATTAAATTACTTTTATATAAAACATTCTTAGCTGCTTTTCTTTAAGTTACAGAAAGATACATATAAGCTGCAAGATATAGGCCTCTGGAAAGTTTTGATTTGATCTCCTTTTTCCTACATATTCCAATCAAATGGCCTCACTACTGGCAGCTTCTATTATCCTTGCCCAAAGTACTCAGTGTTTATAAAATACCAGCCAGTCATCACTCAGAACCTTCTACAAGCAAACAAAAAATCCCCACAGACCTGGTCTAGAATGCATAGACGGTAAAATAATACACCCATCGTTTCCCATTTCTTCTCCTGAGACATATGTTTAAAAGATGGCAAAATAGTCACTTGGTTGCTATTGTGAAATTCACAGTGTTTTCCCTGCAACATGTAGAGGTGTTTTTTTTTTTTTTTTTTGATTTTTTTTTTTTTTGCTTCATATTTGTGATGAATGTAGCACCCCCCCACCCCCCTGCCCAAATAAAGGTGTTTAACTAAGGCTGTTAAAGGACCTCTTGATTCAAAGCAGCAGTGGTTCATCCCAGCCCTGACAACAAGAAAATACAACTTCCTGTGCTATCAAAACCTTAATCTTTGATTAGAAACCCTGATCTGTTCCCCAGTCCCTCCCTGCTCCCCTCCCTCACATTTTATAGCAGTATTTGAGTATTTGAAATTCCCTTACAGGCTGCAACAACCCAGACATAGTCTTGTTCTAACACATATACAAGATACCTTACTCATCCAGTGACCTTATCATTTTATTGGGTTATTTTGTTTCTTTGAAAAATATTTTGTAAAGTCCACATCAACCACAACAAAAACTGTGTCTCAGAAAGGTGGGGAGGATACACAAGAAGGAGGGGAGAGAGAAAGAGTGAAAGGGTGAGGAAGGAAAAAAGGAAAAAGGGGAAATGAAAGATAAATCAAGGCAGGACAGAAGAAGGAAAGAAAAGAAGAGAAGGAATAAAAAAAAAAGTGAGCAAGAAATAGAGAGGAAAGACAAAAAAGAAAGAGAACAAGGCGGAGCAGAAAGAAGGAGAAAAACGGGCATTTGCTTTATAAACTGTAGACAATATATATTGGTTTACAAATCAAAATGAAGTCTTTTAAGAAAGGGTACACTCCATCATGCATCACGGGGTGCTGTTGCTCTACAAGTATCTGTTCTTCACGACCACTTCTGAGTTCTGCAGATCTACTGAGAGTGAAGGACAGAACGTGGCGATTGCTGCTACTATTACTGCCGAATTTTGGCGTTCTTGATGTCCTACAAGTCGTGTTGCAGTCTGAATAGTCCAGCTCATTCTTGGAATTATTTCATTACTGCAGACAAGTATAAAATGCTAATGGAGCTGCACTGTTATTTTAGGACAATAAAACAACAATAGCACAAACCCAGAAATGACAGTCAAACTCTGCTTTTGGAGCTTAGGAGCTTATCTGTTCATTTCCTCATGAGAAATAAACAAGTGAGATGGGAATGGAAGAGATGTTTTTATGCAATCGTTTGGGGAAAAAAATGTGCTTGTTGTTATATCTCTGGCATTCTAGCACCGCCTCTGCTGCACACCAGTTAAAAAGTTGAATCTTACAAACATAGAAAAAGAAATATCAAAAGAAAAAAATTATTTTGGTTACTCAGCAGACTTTATCAATTTATTAATAGCACTCTAATTATCATTTGTAATAACGTAGGTGTATGTAAATTTATACATATACACACAGCCCATACATAATGTGCATGCATGTCTGCACATATATAAATAAAATACAACAGACATAGGCATACATGTATATGCTATGTGTGTGTATATATATATGCCATATGCAAACACACATATATAATATATATTATATATATGATCAGTTCATAGCACAGTCCAGAGAGACTTTTTAAATGAGCCTGATTGTCATATTTACTCAGTGTACACAATTTAGCGGACAGTGCAAGCATGATGAATATGCACATAAACTCACCCTTCATTGTGATTTGAGCATATTTCTTCCATCTCTCTGCTCATTCTGCTACACTTAAGCACCTTTTCATGAACAAATGCAAAATACATATAGCTACAGTTTATAGCTTGTCTACTCTGATTATACATTTTATGCACTATCAAGAACATTAATGATATAGGTCAAGGTTATCCATACTGGTGGCTCTGTAGAACATTTGGTCCTTTAGAAGTTTAACTTACTGCTATGTTATTGCACAATGCATTGTAACTATTCATTCTCTGAAATTATTCTAGTAGTCTCACAAGTAAATCAAAAAGAAGATGCCGCTAACTACAACTTTAAAGTTTTGTGGGTTTGTTGTGTTTGTTGTTGTTGTTGTTGTTGTTGTTGTTGGTTGGTTGTTTGTTTTGTTGGTGGTGCTTTTGTTTGGTTTGATTTGGTTGTTGGGTTCTTTTTTTTTGTTCTTTTTTTTTTTTTTTTTCTGGTATACATTCTTTCAGTGTTTGGAAAACCCACCTGTTTGCTTTCAGGCTTGAGCCTGCTTTCCAATAGAAGCATCTCAGATGCCATTTTCTTAAGCTCATAAGAAACTAAGACAGAATACAGCAGGCAGAAACTCAGCACCTCCCCCTCCACCACCTGCAGCCTTCTCCCACTGCACAGTATCAGTGGACTCTGACACCCTTCTTTTCTACCACTGTTATTTTGAAAATCAGTTCCAAATTTCTTTTAAAAGATGAAACACAGATTCTCACGTGAATGGGTTTCACTGGATGATCAGTCTTTATCTAGCTTTTCATGTGAACTCCAAGACAGTCTAGATAAAATCTTAAGGCCCATTTTGTAGGAATCTTCCTCTGGCTTTTTGTGTGTTTCCAGTTCAGTAGCAATTAAGAAATAACACCTAGTTTCTTAAAGAAATACTGAGTATGGCTTTATAGATACACTGTCATGTTTATTTGTAATGCTGCCTCTTCAATGACATTGAGAAGGGTAAAATTCCATCACTGTCCAGTGAACCGTTTTCTTCTGAAAATGTTCAAAATCTTTATAAGTTAGCTCTAAAAGCTTCTGACGAAAAAAAAACTAAAGCGCCTCAATAAATAATATATGCATGCAAATTATATATTAAATGTGTTATGGGAACACTTACAAAAATAAAATGCTTAATTTATTAAATAAAATATCCCCAATGCAAAAATGAAGGACTATTTTGATCTGGCTCATATCAGTAAGAGATAACAAAAAGAGAAAAAGAAAACAAAGTTGTTTTTTTTTTTAATTTTTTTTTTTTTTTTGCAGTAACGCCCCCTCACAGAGGGAGGCAAAAGTCTTGAGGAATAGGTAAGGTAGGTTTTCTTTTGTAAGAATTCATATTAAAAATAATCCTAACTCTAAATTTGAAATCCTCAGCTTCTGGTTTGAAAAATAACAGATATGCCCATGCACTTGTCATCAACACAGTGGCCATGCAAATGTACACAAACAATGCCCGTCCAACCAAAAAATAAAGTATTTAAGAAAGACTGGATGTCAGTAATGACAGCACTAGTACCAATACAAACATGGTGCTGAGCTCAGGGTCTTTGCACTCTGAATAGTAAGCCATAACCTCAGAGTTATTTGTTTTCCCCAAGGATCTCACTCTATCCCCGCCACGGCTCAAATATAACCAGTGAACTCCATGCTTTAGATTATTCATGTAGTATCAGCCTATTGTATCTGTAACATTGTAAAGACATTTTAACATAGCTAATGTCTTTCATTATCCCCATTTAATGAAATATAAGTTATACTATTATGAGTTCGCTATGCCTACTAGAGAGTACTACAAGATGAGTGATAGTTTCTGCACAAAGGGCATTTATCGACAGAGACCATGCACAGTTTGCTCGCACGGTTTAAAAAAAAAAAAAGAAAAAGGATTGAGGAAGGAAAAAATATGCTGCTGGTCAAGCAGAGTGTAAGATACACCTGCTCCAGCATCTATAGCTTGTCCTGTCTTATCAAAATCCTTAGTTTCGATGTGTGATCCTGAAATTAATGCTGTACCTAGCTTCAGTCTTTATTAAAAAAGACTAGCTGGAGAACATTTTATACCAGTGGCATGACGATATCCTTCCAGAAGATAAAATAAGGGCATGTGTTTACTTCTCATGTTGTAACATAATCGTGTGCAGTGCAGGCAGCATCTTTTTCCCTTTTGCCGTAGACTTGTATCTGGCAATGAAAGGTACTGGCGAAGTGCCTCCTTGAACAATCCCTTTACTCTTCAGAAAGACTCTCCAGGGAAAGTGCTAAACCTCCTCTTGCCTTCCATCAAATCATTTCAATGTTTTTAGTGGGGTTTGATGCCATCTGATCCCATAGTTTCTCCAGATAGTGGATCACACAACACTGTCTTGTTTCCATCTGGCTTTATCTCCGCAAGGAATACTCTTTATGTAGAGAATACTAGTCTTCTTTTTCCACCCACGTTCTGAAGCAAAAAAATTGAGGTGAATCCATAGAAACTCTCAGTATCTTTACAGCAGGTATCACAAAGTTCGAGTCAAATATATTTTCCCTTTTTTTCATCCACATCAAAGGCATGAATACAACAAGGCATTGTTAGTTGTGGTGAGCAAACTGCAGAGTCTGCTGATATAACAGATCAGGTTTTTAAGGCCTTTGTCTATGCAGAGTTACAATAATGCAGAAGCCAAATTGATTAGAAAGACAGGAGAGAAGAAAAAGATGATAGGAACTGAAAGAGGGAGAGAGAGAAGAGATATGTCTCAGTAATGTCTAAAAAGTCAATACTGTGTCTACGGATGGAGAAGTGCACATTGCTTGCCCTTTGAAAGCTTCTCCGCAACTTTGTCATTAATACTGTCAAAGTTAAGAACACATTTTAATGGAGTTCAGCGGCAGTTGAACACATTCATTCACACAGCCCATAAGAAGAAATGCTAGGAGACTTTAGCCTAAAATATCCAGGTAGACTGGAGATGCCTTGGCCAAGTTCTGGAGGAGGGAATGGATTTCTTTGATGTTGAGCCTCATGTGAGGCTCCCGTTGCCAACAGCCCAGCATCAAGTCATACACTTCCTTGGGGCATGTGCGAGGTCGCTGCAGGACTCGGCCCTGAGTGATGCACTCAATCACCTAAAAGAAATCACAATCAAAGGATCAGCACAGCTCTGCCAACTATATAGGGCTCATCTATGAAAGTGTTAGCTGCTGATAGCCCCAGCAGCCTCACTGGTGGCAGTCAACTGTACAAAGGGTTGCATTTCTAGGTAGATGCATGGCAGCATCTAGAAAAAATCACTGTAAACATGTATCACCAAAGAGCAGTAACTTCACTGATATTAACTTCATGCATGTCACCCCTTCTAGCCTTAAGGAAATGACGGTCAAGAAGCACTCCCATACATTCTCCTTCTGCCTGTCTGCCAACCCCACTTCATCTCAAAAAGAAGCTAAGTTTTCACTTTGCTCACACAGCATTTCAGCACCCCTCCCTCCTTACACCTGTTGAGTGTTGCTGTGGTTAATTTCTGCACAGGGGTTACTTCTGATTCCCTGTGCATTAAGAGATCTCAAAATTCCCTCAGTCTATTCAGGAGTGGTTCAGAACAATCACTTTGCAGAAATGATATGTAGTTGAAATCAGCCAAAAACAGTTCTGGAGTCTGCTAAGCTCCTTTTCATTGCCTCATGGTCCTTCTCGGTAACCAAAACAGACTCTATAAAATACAAAGGAAAATGCTGCATTCTGACCTAGTTCTGCTTGGTCAACTTCCATCCACCTTGTGGAGAAAAGGGTGAAAAGGAAGAAATTAAACCACAATGTTTATGACAATAAATACTTGACGTTGTTTTTTTTTCCTTTACTAAATGAATTTGTTGCTGTCTTTCCTTGATAGAAGCCATACCATCAGTTTCAATGCAAGCCTCTCTTAGGCAATTTGAGAATGTATTATACACACCTCGTTGTTTGAGAGCTGATACCATGGCTGTTTGCCATAGGTAAAGATTTCCCATAATACAACCCCCAGGCTCCAGACATCGCTTTCTGTGGTGAACTTCCTGTACATGATACTCTCTGGAGGCATCCAGCGAATGGGCAGCATGGTGTGACCCCCAACCTGAGAAGAACAAATGAAAGAGTCAGAAATAATTCTTCAAGACCCTCACCAGGTAGAGTATCAAGACGTTAAATTACGCAAATATACAGTTTCTATTTTTCCCATATATTGCCATTTTCTACCCAGAGCTTTTAAGAGCTGGGAAGCTGTGATCCAAGCTCCTCTCCTCAAATGACAATCCCTACTGTGATAGGTTTTTCAGTAGAATCTCCACAGATACTGTTTCTGAAATATGAACTCACCTTTAACATTTACTTGGAACCCTTCACCCAAGGAACTAATATCCTATAAAATTATTAACTAATTCAAGCCTAGCAACCCACTTCAAATTAGGCTAGTTTTACTCTCCATTTTAAGACTCTGGAAACTATAAAAAGATTCATGCAATGAAATCTGCACTGAATATTTTTTTCTACAAAATCAGTGATACCACATGAAATCCACAGTGGTCTGACTGCTTGACACAGTAGAATTAAATTCTTTATGGTTTAATCTCCTTATTGTGATTGAAAACAAACAAACAAAGAAAACCCAACACTGTTTGTCGATAATTTCCGAAGTTAATCATTGCATCAAAATATTTTTTCCCACATTAACAACCCAGTCCTACATAGTTTTACAAAATATTCAGGTTTTTGGATATATTCCCTTGATAACAAAAAAAAAAATTAAGATTGGACTCCCATCTCAAATCAACTCATGTTGAATTCACTATTTTTTCTTACGGAAAGAATGCCATTCTGAAAATCATTTAAAACATTTTTCATTTCCCCTGGAATGCTTTCCTAAAGTCCAGTTACCTAACAATAATTTAAATAAATAAAACAGTTATTTCCAGTTTATAAAAAATTCGTTTTTCCTGATATGTCCCATTCTGACCAGATCACATCAATAAAGAAATCCACTCAAGTACTTTTTAAATAGTACAACTGGCTCAGCTACTGTGATATAGGCATTCTGATTACTTTTACATCAAGACAGCTGTGAATATTTCCAAGGAAGTGAGAAAAAAGGAAAGCTTCTTCAAGGACATCTAACTTTTGATTAATTCTCATTTTCCTGTCTGAAAATGTGTTTAGTTATAAAACCACATTTGCACTTTCAAGATTCTGTCAATTCAAAATATCATTTCTCCTTGTGGGACTTTACATATGTTGTTATAAATAATGCCCTCCTTGTTCTCATGTAAAAACGGCAAATGGAAGGAAGACCCACTTCAAGTTCAGTCAGGGTTCACATTATTTCTAAATCACTCAGAACATCCGTTTCCAGCTATTTGTCAGCAATTCGGTGTTAGTGCAGCATACCAAAAATACAGCTATGGCTTCTAGAGCTCAGTCCTGTCCCATACATCGCCACAAGTCAACTGTCACTACTGATTCCATAAAAGCAGAGTGTCATGCCAAAATTTTCATGGACTTTCACACCTAGTCTATTACAAGGGCACTTCTCCTCCCTCTGTCTGAGATGCCATGCAAGTGAGGGAGGAGTGTTTTTTTGTTTTGTTTTGTTTTGTTTTGTTTTGTTTTTTGAGATATTAGGTGAAAGGCAGGGTTCCCAAGTTTAATTCCTGACTGCACTGTGGATTTGCTTCTGACTTATTACTGGCTGCTCTACAGATTTTAGAGCCCTTCAAAAGGGGATCCAACTCCTACAGCTTTCAGTCTAACTTAAAAACATACATGTCATCAGTCCATTGACAGAGTGGATATGTACTTTTTAGAGATTTTTTCCATCAGGCCAATTTGTCTCTGTGATACAGTTTACCCCTCTGATACACACAATTTTTGTACAGCCATGTTCATTAACGTTTTTAATCATCTTTGACCAAGAAATCACTCAATGATGTGGAGAGTTTGAAATAACTCACAAACCTGCTGAGATGCAAGCAAAGCTTCGGTTTCCCACCTCATCATAAACTAGCTGGCATGGCAACCAAACAGCTCCAAATCACCACTTTTACTCCTGTCTTGAGAGGTATTTCATTAGAAAGTCAGAAAAGTTAGTCCCTTTGAAACAGGCAGTCACATACACACGGCCAAAGGGCAAGTGCCATTAAAAGATGATTAGTGATGAGAGGCTTTTGGTCTCATTAAATATTGAAATGGCTCTTAGATCTGCTCATCATATAGTCTCTACAATTGGTTCTTTTCAGCAATTTCTTTGACTCATTCCTTAAAAATTAATGAAAGCTATAAACAATAAAATAAGTCTCCCTATTTTTTCTTATTTGTCACATCCCACATTAAGAGAATTTTAAAAAGCAATTAAAAATATCACTCTCCAAATCTTTCCCATCATTCCTTGCTACAGAAGCACAGTGTGCTTGTGGTAGAACTCTGTGCTTGGTTTCTAGAGTCATTCAGTACAATAAATACCTCTACAACGATTATGACATATGACCACCAAACGATGGATTCACAATGAAGTGATCTGTAACATCACAGACCTAGCTGCCTCTCTTCACAGTCATAGCAAGACTGACTCATCAGTAGTAATTCTTACCATGAATTCAATTTACAGATATGCACAAAATACAGGGCTCTTTGGTGTTCTTCCCACATCACCTTGCCTGAAGCTGTGTCCATTTCTGTCCCTGAAGGCAAAAGACTTCACTGGGCAGAGTACTGTTTCACTAATAGAAGTCCAGAGGTGTCCCACCTCTATCACTGTCAATGTCTATCATATTAGCCAAAGTTACCTCCAATGCCAGAGTCTTTGTGACAATAATATTTAACCTCTTTGCAAAAATACCAATACTAGTATTAGAAGGGGTGCTTTCTTGCCAGATGGCATTGCAACAAAGAGAGGCATCTTCTGAGCATCACCTGTGGCAGGCTGAGCATCTTCTATCCCTAGTCCAAGAGCACCTTCAACTCAGATTTCAGTTCAGCCACATCAAAAACACAGGTCAGGGCCTGGCCAAAGGCAATTTTTCTACATGCACATTTCTTTTTCTATTAATGATCAGTGGTTACTGAGTCAACAATTACTTGGTTCAGAAAAGCACTAAGGGCTGTCTTAGGTGCATGCTTAAAATGAAGCATGTGCACCACAACCTTCTTGAAGTGAAGCCTGGGGCTTGACATGGCAGTTCTCAGGCTGCCTGAAACAAATTGTCAGTCACTTGTGAGCTTCTTTTGATCTTTATTGGACTGCTGAATCCAAGCATCTACAGCTATGTCATAATAGCAGCAACGAGAGGTAGAGTGCCTTTTTGCTGTTGCTTCCAAACTCTCAGCAAGGCTAAAGGGTGTTTCCCAAGTAGAATCAATGAAGGAAAACATGAGTACACTGACTAAACTTTAAAGGTTCTGGGTGCTTCAAAGGTATACCTTCTGTGTATGCTTTAATAAATGCAAGTATTACATGGCTCTCAGATATCAGCATCCTGCAGGATTCATCCCTGATGTGCATGTTGTAATTGCAGTGCTGCTCGATACATATCATTTTAAAATGCTCATGTGCTAAGCAGACTACCACTGCAGGTGAACAATACCTTTATATTCAATCTAGCTAAAGTTATGGCATGTTTAAAAGGATCCCAGTTTTAACTTAATATGCTATCATTTTAAAATCTTTACTATAGCTATAAAAATGTTGCAAAAACTACCATTTTATGGATACAAAGATATACTTTTTTTACACTCACCTGAAGGCAGCTGCATTACAATAGTTCATTTTTTATTTAGAATTGCACTTCTATGAATCCTTTTTGTGACTTAAGTATTTACTTCTATATGTCAGTGTATGCAAGCAAGCTCTCCCTAGCCCTGCCTTGTATTAAGTTTACTAGTTATGTTTACTAGCAATATAGAATGTAAACCAGAAAGCCTAGTGAATTAGCTTCTGCAATGTGCAAACTATCCACAGGGAGGAGACTACTATGCCAGATCAGTGAGCTGTGATATCGTTCTCCAAAAAAGCACTTAAGGAGAAACTGCCACATTGTTCCATGTATAAGATGCTACACGTTTGAAAACACAACATCATTCCACTTGTCATCACTTTCAGCACTAATCTGTTAATTTAATTTACTACTTTGAAAGGTGCCAAGTAAGCAGATCTTGAACACTGTTTCCATCTAATAACAAACATCAAGCTTCAAGTAGAATCATCATGTCTTAGCCTTGAAGCAGGGCATCTAATGCCAAAGTTAGCTAAAGTTTGATCACTCTCTGGCATTGTATGTTCCACATCTTTCTTTGCAGGCATTAGGAGATTGTGAGGCTTGTCTAATATGGCAGCCTCTCTTTTAAGAAAGAAACTTGGGATGTAGTAGGTAATTCTGTGGAAGCTGATTGCTGTAGCCCAAGAGTTTGCACATGTCTATCTGTCTGACCACCCATCCATCCATGCGATGTAAAGCCAGCTTTCTGGCAATTAATATTATTGCTACAGACATGAGCTCTTGGCTTATCAAGCTAAAGGCAACTGGCCAATGCAACTGCCATATGCCATATGAAAATCTAACTTTCAATACCGTGCTCTGGTCACTGTGTCAACTACCACTGTCCAGCCACCATGGGAACACAAAGCTGTGTTGCCTGACAATTGTGAGCAAATGGATATGCTTACATACAGAGAACAGGAGGGTGTGGGTGGAGGCAGGGAAGCCAACCTACAGAGATGTGGAAGAAACAGACTCTGTGTGTGGCTACGCAAGACCTCCAGGGATGGTGACTCCACCACTTCCCTGGGCAGCCTGTTCCAGTGCCTAACAACCCTCTCAGTAAAGAAATTCTTCCTAATATCCAACCTAAAACTCCCCTGGTGCAACTTTAGCCCATTCCCCCTCGTCCTGTCACCAGGCACATGGGAGAACAGATCAACTCCCACCTCACTACAGCCTCCTTTAACGTACTTATAAAGAGCTATAGAGAGGATCAAGCTACAACTTTTCACCCATTTTTTACCCACTCCTAACAAAGAATGTATCCTCCTGGATACTGAGGGATTACAGCATTTCATGGTACTTTCCACTATTTATGTTTGGGTCTTCTGACTTATTTCCCCATCTCAGGATGATGTAACTGCAAAGAAATGTTCTCTGCAAAGACTATCACGTCTTACTGCTAAAACTGAAAACCTCTCCTCTCTTGGTGAACATCTGCTCTCTCCTCCTCATAAAATGCTGGCAAGTGTTTCTTGCAGCACAAGAAAAAATCAATAATTGTTATTTTCATTTCTTTCATGCCCTGGCCTTGCAGACAAAGTCAGTGTCTCCTCTTAAAATATCATCAGTCCTGCCACTTGCAGAAGAGAAATATATTATTTTCACAGTCAGTCTGGGTAACAAGCACAAGAGGTTATGAATTATGAAAATAAATTATGAAATAGAGCAGATTATATGCAATAACTAAAGAAATGTCCTTTCACTTTAACAGTGCTCTAGCTCATCTTAATTCAAGAGGGGCTCATGTGTAAAGTTCTTAAGTAATTCTACCAGGTCTTCTCAGAAAACTGAAACAATGTCCAGAATAACATTTATTACACCTTCAATTCTCTGTTAAGTTGCTCAACTTGAGTTCAGTATTGTGTCAACTTTGTGTCACTGAAGATAAAATTTGTCTCAATAATCTCTGTAAAGCCATGAGTGGCATGGAGAAGATGGAGAAAGAACAATTGCTCACAGTTTTCTGTAATGCGAGAGTCACAAAACAAGAAATGGAATTTGTAGATGGCAGGGTTCACAATGAACAAAACCAGGCACTGTCATGTAACATACAGTTGCTTGTGGAGCCCATTGCCACAAGATACTGCAAACACCCAGGGCTTAACTGGGATCAAAAAGTGATTAAGCACATTCATGAAGGATAAAATCTAACTAGGGCTATCAAACACAAAGATACAATCTCTGGCCCAGAAAGTGCCTGAGCAGTAGACTGCTGCAGGCTAAGAGCATGGATGAGAGAAATATTACTATATGCTAAAACTGTTTTCAGACTATTCCTCAGGCACCCATTACTCACACAATCCTGGAGGAGAAGAGCTTCTGCTTTGGAGAACCTGCTCATGTGTCCCTGTGTAGACAGGACATATGTTTTTGCAAAATGCAGTGTCTCAACAACACTTATAGGGGGATAGAAGTAATTTTGCCAAAAGGATGGAATGAAGGAGATTAACCAGATGAAATCAAAATATGTGAATGACCCATTCTATCTTATGTCTCAGCATCTTCCAAAACTCTTTTAAAATGCTACGTTAAAAGAATAAAAAAAAAATATATCTATCACTGCGTTTTACACAACACAGCATCATATTGGGTTGGCCAAACATAAAGGAAAATTAATAATCTGTAGTAGCTACAAAGCTATGGAGAACTTAGCTTTCCAAGAATGGAAGATGAAATGTCCTTGATGTAAGATAAGTGCAGAAGAAGGTGATACAATCTGCATTTCTGATTAAAACAAAAACTTGTCCCAAGTCAAAGGGTCAGAAGGAAAGTTTAACTATATGGAAACCTGCAGCAATGAGATGTAATGTATTACAGCTCATCAGTGTTCCAGGATGAAGGCTGGGTGAATGAAAAATAAATCGATTCCTTTAGGTTATCATTACTTTTCGATGAGAAGAATTTATCTTCTTAAACAATAAATTATAATTTAAGTGAAAACAAAAGGAAATACACTGTGGCAAATTGATGGGAAAGGCAACTGGAACAGAGTATTTCAATGAGTTCAGTGGACATCTAGATTAATTTCTGAAGATGGGAATTCAGGACCCTGGTGAAAGAGCAGGAAGGGTTTACCATGGAAAAGCTGGCCTATGGAACCTGATGTTTTTGTTATTTTTCCTAAAAACAAACAAACAAACAAACAAACAACTTATATCCTCCTAACTTCCCATATCAAGTTATGCCACAGCATACAGTTACCGATCACTCCAGTGTTACGACTAGTAATTCACAATATTGAGCTCATGGGAAGTCCTGTGTTCTGCTTTCCAAACCATGGTTGCTATGACACTTGTTCCCTATTACTGTTCCCTTATAAACACCTGAGTATCTGCTGCTTGTACCCCTGGGGATGAAGAGAGGTATCAGGTACCAGCAGACAAGAAGCTGAAACGGGGCATGTTAAAACTCTCACAGGCTCAGGGGTGATCATCTAATGTGTCCAAGTAATCAGCAAAACAAAATTTCAATGCAATATTAATGAAATACATTACTGTCTTTGTGATTTTCAAAGCAAACAGTTTATAATATATCAAATTCCACTTTTTCCATTAACCCCAGAGAGCCTGGGCTACCGGAGCCAAAGACATATTAAAAGTAATCTTAATGTGCATTGGAAAATGACGCTGTGAGTCTCTACCATAGCTAAAATTCTAACTTCTGATTGCTTTTATAAAAAGGGGGGTTGTGGTATAATGTGATGAGATGTTAACTGAACTGCACAGTCGATAACAACTAGTAGCAGGTACACTAGGGCAAACTCTGAAAGCTAGTCTGTGTTCATGAGAAAATCTCCACACCCGATGTCAAGTCTGAAGAACCCTTTCCCGTATTTCTTTTATTGAAAATCACATTTTATTATTATTATTTTTTTAATTTATTGTACTGTAGGCTAATATAGCATGTCTGGTTCTATTGGTCACATCAAATTACGTCATGGTAGAAGAGGGGATCAACAGAGTTTGGTTTGTAGCTTGTCTTCTCCTTTCTGAGTCACAGAAGTGTTTCTGTAACGTAGACTGCATGGGAGCACTACAATTTCTAGTTGAATTGTCTCAGATATTCAAGTTCTTTCATTGTTGTTAGATAGACTTTCCACCTTTCCCTGGATGGTTAACTTACACAGCTTATAATTACCAGACTAAAAAACTGTCACACATATATGGGGCAACTGTCACACATATATGCGCAAGACTGGTGCATATATGGCCAGTCTTTAGTTTCACAAATACTCAAATACTAAAAATATGGGCATACTTACTGAGCTGACACATCTTTTCCACAGGTGGAAAAAGTTTTGAATGATCAGTGCAAAATGGGGATAGGAAATTCAGTGATTTTATGTCAGCTATTTTGGCTTGTTCCCAGACTACATGCATGATGCTAGGCAAGTTATGTCAGATCAAATCTACCAACTAGTGACTACATGAAGAGAGTCCAGAGATGTACTCCAGTGGGAAGCATAGCATCAAGAAGGCAGAACAAGGCTTCATGATTCAAAGGAAGAAAAGTACCTTACTATTTCAGAGCAAAGGATCTTTTCTGTGCACACTTCTCTCTATTTGCCTAAAGACCAAGAAAATTATGACCTCAACCACAGTACTGATCTGTCTTCAGTGCCCACATTGAGAATGTCTACACTGATTCTGTCAACAAGGTAGTCTATGCAGCTAGTCATCTACATAAGCAGGTAGCTGAGAAAGGAAAAACTATATTGGTTCTCAACCAGATGTCAATAAGCAAGTGAATAGTAAGGTCCTTGTCATCCTTATCTTCTGCAGTCTTACTGATGCTTTCTGATTCTCACTTTCTCTAGACCATAATTTCTTTACATAAACTGGGAAGAAAAAAAAAAGTTTCACTAAAATAGAACATAAAAAACCACAACCCTCTATTGTTTGCTTTCTGTGAATTGTAGTTTTTGACCCCTCATTTATACCACGACATCACTCTATGAGTTGAAACAGGCATTTGCTCTGGAATGAGGTGTCCATTAAACAACATGTAATATGATCAAATGATACACAGCATGATCATTAAAAATACCAATAACTGCTATTACAGAAAAAATATATTATTCCTTCTTACGGAGTTTGCAAAATTTTATATCGATGTTATCTAATTAATATGTTGAATTATTCCTCACGCCATGTTTAAAATATTGGTTTTGGACACAACAGTCAAAGTACGGCCCAAGCAGTGATGAAAATGTTTTATAGCTCTTGGCTGTATTTCTACACTGGTGTTAAGGGAGAATTTACACCAGCATAGGGCCTGGAACCATTAATTTGGTTTGGCTTTCTGACATAAAGCCTGTTGAACTTGTTCATTACTAGAGGATCCTGGGGCACAGAAAAAGATCATACCCATCTTTGAAAGGATTTTGTACTCTGTAACAAGATTGCTGTAGTTCAGGTAGGGGACATCTGGATTTCCACACCACACCACACCACAGACTGAACAGCATACTCCGCACATCCTTCACCAAACACTGGTGGTGTATGGACAAGAGAGAAGAGATGGGTGGGACGGAAGTGGCCAGCTACACCTACTTGTCCTGTTTTTCCCTCACACAGTTTGCAGTACCTTGTGGGAACATTCTCGAAAATCTGCTACCTTCTCCTAGGATGATGCTACTCTTTACAGTAACCATGCAGCGCTGAGGTGGTGCCTTCTTCATGTACGCTCACCTTCTCTGGATGAAGAATCCCATTAAAGATTAAGTCCTCTGCTTGCTGCACTGCTGTGATGCTATTAATAACTCAAAATCTGTGCATAAATGTAATTTTAAGCTTAGTTTCTGAAAATGTCAACATAAAAGTAGGATCTATAGTAAAACTGAGACCTTGGAGGTTTGACCCTCCCCTCCCCCCCTTTTTTTTAATGGCTCAGAGATGTAAACAAATGATATTACTGCAATTTTAAACAAAAGAAGTTAGATTTTTTAAAAAAATTGCTACCATTACAAGCACAAGTTAGCTCTATGATTTTCTATACAAATATTACATACAGCATTCCCAGACTCCAAAGCTCCCTAAGTTCAAGGAGGTCCTTGAGACATTTAAAATAAGCCAAGTGTGAAATGAATGAATCAGTGAATACTTTTCTTAAAATATGAATGTCTCAAACTACTAAGATTATAGATATACACCTATATATACATATGAATAGAATAGAATAGAACAGAACAGAACAGAACAGAACAGAACAGAATAGATTTTTTTTTTCCTGAGATTGACTACAACCCCGGTGTTTTTCACAATAAAGGCATAATTTGGGCTAGGGCTATATCAAAATGTTTGAAAAATTGTTCCTGAAATAAGTCATATTTAACCTACCTTGGCACTAAGATTTCGACCAATGTTCATGTAATGCCAAAGTCAATGAAGTTCTGATCTATGCATGAATCTCATGAGTACCTTTGTAGTACATGTATTGCATAACAATGACACTTTTTTTTAGGCACATTTTAAAAATTATGAATGGGTTTACTTTAACTGTGTTATATGATAGTGAGTTATTGTAGGCCTACTGCTGTTTGTGAGTCATGCGTACTTCAGAATATTTTTGTCTGCTTCAGATGAAAACTTTGAAATATTGTTCCATAAAGCCTGCATTTCCATTTAAAGTCATGCTACTTTTATAACATTCTTTGGACATGTTTAGGATGATCCACACAGTGCACTCAATGATGTTCTTATTAAAACGTTATGCGCTTCAGGCCTCACTGTATAGTTTTCTTTGTTTTCTTGCCAGGCAAATCTATTATTTTCTCTGTACATTAGGCTGCAACCTTGACCCATCCCTAAATCCTCGCCCCTATGGTTATTTCCATTGCAAACTTTAGTGGATTTTGTATCCATCAGAATATTTTTGTTTTATGTCTCACCATGGCCTACAGAAGGGGGTGATTCTGGGGTTCCCATTAGCCTTGACCTTGTACTTTGACTGCAACCCCATTTTATTTCCCTTTACTCTCTGTCTGATAGGAGTTCCTCTTCAAGAAACATCAGTCAATGAGCTAGCTAGGAGGCTTTGGTTAACAAAAAGCAGATGCACCACTAAATTCTCTTCTGAGAGGATCTTCCTCCTCCCATAACAATTCTGAGTTTGAAAGCCTACAGTATTGTGCAAGATCCATTCTGTATGAGTACTCTAGCATACAGAAACAAGTGTTTTCCAAGTTTCAAGTTCATTTTCCTGGTTGGCTTAGCACTAACTGGCTAATAGTGACAAAACAGAGTGCCCTACTAGCATTATAATTGCAAGTGAATACTGACATTTTAAATAAATGTCCTCCAAGTTACTGAACAGTGGATTTGTTATGCTTTTATTTGCTTTTTAAGTCTTTTGAAAACTTCGCATAGTTATCTGCATGAGAGATTGGGTGTTCTGCTGCTGAGAACTATGAACTTGGTAATGAGAAAATGGAATTAATATAGACCATGATGCTCCATTGTAAAATGTATGTCACTAAATTTTGACACATTACCTACATCTGCTTATATAGGACAGTATTTTTAGCATAATAGTAAAAGCACTGTAGTTTATTTGGTTAAGGTACTTAACTCTCAATGAGATATTGCTGTTATGGTCAGCATTAAATCTTTGATGGAAAGCAAGAGGTAACTCCAGAATTATATCAGAATTGTTGAGCTAAGGATAATCAGGTGGGAGATAATAATTTGAAACCCTAAAATAATGCTTCCAGTACTTTCTTTACTGTTTTAAAGAGACGACAATGAACACTGCATATGGGGCAATATGCCATGTAAAGATCATGTTTTATCAAACAGAAATGAAGTCTGACAATTCGTAAATGGAATTCAATCCAACTTCTTACTCTTCAGGGTCAGACAGCTTCCCAGCATCCATGTCCTCCTGTGACAGGCCTGACATAATAACAGCAGAAGAAAGTTATCACCTCTAGGACTGCCTTGGCTCTAGAGAAAGCAAGGGAGACCTCTCCCTGTTGAACAAACCTAATAGGGATTATTCCCCCTTATAGCACTTAATCAAACAAGAACGTCTTACTCTAATTAGGGTCTCTTTATGTTCAGGAGGACCACTTTGATGAAGAAACATCTATTAAAAATGTAACAACTCAACAGCCTTGTCCTGGGGGAAATGGGGAGTGGGGAAAGGAAACAAGATGAATACCAACAGAAAAGAGGATTTGGGGATGAGAGGAACACAGCATGAATAAGAATTTGGAAAAAAAGCAAAATGGTCAAGTCCACAGACCAGGCACAAGGGAATAAATCTATTTCGTTCCTTTACAATATATTATAAAGCATCTCCAAGAAGCAACCAAAGAAGACAGAAAGAAAAACAAAGAAAGAAAGAAAGAAAGAAAGAAAGAAAGAAAGAAAGAAAGAAAGAAAGAAAGAAAGAAAGAAAAGAGAGAGAACACATTCTGCTCTTTATTGCACATCTGCACAGTACTGATGTTTTGAAAAAAAAATTGATTCTGTATCAGGCAAAAATACTAAACATTTTCACAAAATTGAACTGTTTTAAGGAAGAAAAGTTTAAATTAAAAATTTAGTGTTTTCCAGCAAAACAAAACAGTCTGGTGCTCCCAAAAGATTCCAGTTTGAATGTAAATTTAAAACAAATTGTACTCAATTAAAAATAAAATGTGACTGACATTAAACATATTCTACAGAATTATTTTTTTGATACTGTACATCTTTGTAACTGGTTCTGAATTGAAGCAACAACCTACAAAGGTTTCTTAAGAAAAATATTAGCAGTGTCTACAGAAGGAGGCCCCAGGAAGCAGAGGGGAAAATTATGTTTTGTTTTTTTTTTTTTTTTTTTTTTTTAATGCTTTTTGTATCTTCCCACAGACAGTGGCATCTCAATTGAATAAGAAGAAGCCCAAAATCCAGGGGATTCCCCGTGTGCTTCAGGTCCTGGCCAGCATGGCAGAGTGAAGGACACACCACTACTCCCTGATTTACTTCTGCTATCACTTTCAGAAGGAATTCCTAGAGGAACTCTTCCTCTGTCCAGAAGTGCTCCATGCACAACTCAAGATACTGAAGATCTGTGCTGAGGGGAAGCTTGTTTAAGATTCAGGAGAGAAAAACAAGTAAACAATGCTTCACATAAGATCAATAAACCATGTCTTAAAACAACTGGAACCCAGATAAGGCACATAAAAACATACTATAGGGACCAAAATATATTGGTAAAGGGATGGATTATCTGATGCACGAAACAAAATCAAGCATCAGCAAAATGCCTAATTAATAGGCAAGTCTTTCTAAAATTTCTTTGGGCAGATTCTATCCATGGAAAGTGAAATGCTGGGAAAAAGTATTCAGTACTTATTTAAAAAAAAAAATCAAAGTCTGAAATAGCACCAGTCAATGTCCTATTAAGATACCAAGATTGTTTTCCTTTAACAGATTAAGTATTTTAGTGTGTATATATCATAACAGAATTAATGATTCTAAGAATCTCTGGCTGTCGCATTACATTGTTTATCCAGAAACATCACAAAACATTTATAGCTCCTCTTCAGTAGCATAAAATGCACACACCTCTGACTGAAATATTATCAACCCAGGACAAAATATTGCAAATGTTTAACAGAGAAATTTAAAAACACACATTCACACAAAACTGACTAGGCCAAGAAATGAAGAAAAACACCATTCCAAAAGAAACATGATGCTCTACAGGAGGGGAGAGCATGTCTCCCATCATCGCAGCTGGAATCCAGTAGAGCCCTGTCTTCTGTAACCATGAAAATGCATCCTTCTCTCCAAGCAGCATCTTTTCTGTAAGTCATGTTCTACCATGTGCTGCAAGCTAGCTGGCAGCAGAAAAAAATCTCTTTATCTCCATCTGATTTAACGCTCCCCTCTCTTCCTCTCTTGTTCTCCAGCTGAATGTCACCATGATATCTGACCTATTATCAAATGCAAAAAATTGAGAGGGTCTTCCTAACTTTTGTTCCTGTTCCTGGACAGCAGAAAATCAGGGGTTTTCCAATTTCTGCAGCTAAAAGCTGCAGAGCTTGTCTGTAAGACAGCAGGTGCATGCCCCGTGAGGTATCCTCCCTTAGCTGGCATGCCACTGCCCCAGCAAGTGCCAGCTGTCCTTCAGCTCCCTCCAGCTGTAGCCAAATGGCTATGACTCTATCTCTCCCTGGTCTGCCATGCAGCTGGGGCACCCCTACTGCTGCTCGCTTTTGCAAGCACTGCTTGCCACAGCAGCCCTGGCCCTGCATACTAATTGGCACATGTAATGACTTTCTCTTGCTCTCCCTCCTATCTCCTCCCAAGCTGCCGTTTGGGAGCAGAGGAGCCCGGCTGCCATGGAAACCGAGCATCCAAAAGCCCCGAACCTGCCTACCAACCTTTGGAGAAAATTCCAGTGGTGAAGCTCAAAAAGGGGATGCTTGTGGGGGTATAAAGGCGGAGGAGTGGGAAGGAATCATACTGACCTAGGTGGGAACGAGGCTGAGCTGTTTTGCCAAGAAACCATGGAAAATGACTGTGTAGTGGGCATAAGATAAAAGATATTTAGGGCAAAAAGAGATTAACCTTCCATAACATACATTTTTATTCAAAATGTTTCAAAATTTTCAACCCCCTCTACCCTATGCATTTAAAGTGTGGATCAAATACCCAAAATGAGTGCACACAGGCCACATCATCAGAGGGGGGGGGGGGAGTTGAAAACCTCAGATATGACTTTCAAATTTTCAAGGACTGTTTATAGCTAGTGAAGTGCTGTTTACAATAAGCAAAAGGTTCAAGGAGGCTTCAGGTCCTCCAGAACACAAGCTGGCAGAGGCCAAACCCCTGCCTAGGCAATAAGGCTGTGATCCCGTGCCCAGGCTTTCAGTCCTGCCTCTCTTTCCCAGGCTAGCAGCAGGACTGCAGTCACATGGAAATGCAGCCTTTGTGGTACTGTCTGTGTGCGTTGTTGCTTTTTCTGGGCAGCCACATAATTCAACTCCAGCACTGTGCTCAGAAATATTCTGGACCATGCTTTCTGGCTGTGTGGCAATGGGAACTGTGCTTTTGTCCTCAGTTCTGCCTCCTTGGGATATCTGGGCTTGTAAGGGGGATAAGTGTACACTTAAAATTGAGTTACTACCCAAATCTAATCTTTTGAAGTACGCCTTCACTTGCTCTCAGACCACTTGTAAGCTTTAAGGCCACTAACAAAGTGTCTCCTTGGATATCGCTTTTTCTAAGCAAAGTTCCCCATGATATAATGTATTCATGCATAGAGCCCTCAGAAGGTCAATAAAACTGGCGAGCTCCCAAAAATACACAAGCAAACAAAGCAAGGAAAAAAAAACAAAACACTGTTCTTTTAGTGGAACACTGAGAAATTTTAGACTGGGTCAGCACATTTCTAAAGACTAGATGGAGCTGATTATGTCCCAGGCAGACCCTCTCATGCAAAGGACATAACAAACATTTAAAGTCTCATTCTCTGTCCCAGCAAATTGAACAACCAGCTTAATGTTGGGAATTCAATTCAGATCCAAGTCAAAATGTGGCTTGCCATCAAGCAGTACAAAGTGTTGAAGCTGAAGTAACCAAGATAACTAACAAAGACCCTGTTTGGTATTCCTGGGAGGTAGGGAAAGGTCCACTGCAGGGAAGCACAATGAGGCAGGTTTGGGGGCTTGACAACTATGGACAGCCCAGCCTTCTTCCCATAATGACACTTCCTTGTTAGCTAAGACCAGCAAAAGGAGATTTGTGCTTGGATTTTCACTATCTACATGCGGGTATATTGTTTATGTTGTCTGGTACCTGATCTTGCAGTAATGTAGCTAGAATTCCCCCTGACTTATACAGGACAAGGACTGAACCATAAAATTTCAATACACTAGATCGGTCACACATGAACTGTTACTGCAGCACAAATTGGTGCATAAAAGATCAAGGAGTGCAGAAACAGTGTTTGTGAGTCACTTTCAAGAATACAATGCAACCCAAGAGGGAATACTATTTTACAGAATTTGCAGCATATGTGTAAGCCTCCTCTCTCAATAAATCAAGTTACAGTGATTTTATTAAATAACATTTGAAACAGAAAGTGCTAGAGAATTACAAAAAGGGAAAAATACCTTTTTTTTTTTTTGAAGGAAAAAAAAAAAGAGTATTTTGTGGTTAATGTTACCAGGACCAAACGGCATTCACCAAAATCTGAACATATGCAGGTGGGAAAACTTCAGGTATATTACTACCATTATAAAGAACAACCGGACCAAAGAGCTAATGCATTACACATGGATAAAAACAGACTGTTTGCATCTTTCTGAGCAGAGTGGGAAACAAAAGCTTCTTTAGAAAGGGATTCCTCCCTACCAGCCTAGGAGTGGCACAATGGGGAGTCAAGATTCATCTAAACAAAGGTGATCCAACAGGCACACGTGCATTTTCAAAACAGCTGTGATAAGGCTCTACATCAAAAATTATTAAAGAAAATAAGCTTCTGCAAGGTTTAGGTAAGGTCTTTCTATAGACTGACAGCTGGTTAAAGGAAACAAACAAACAAAGAAACAAAAAAGAGAGCAGGACTTGAAGGTCACTTCTCAAGACAGAGAGGAGATAGTAGTGAAGTACCCTCTAGAGGTCAATGCCAGGACCAGCTACATTCAACATCGTAATCAGCGGGCTGGAGATGGGAGGGTACTTCTACTTAATCCAATTTTGTGGGTGATACTAAGCTCTCAGAGAGGCTTTATTGGGAATCATATTGCAAAACACAGAGAGTAGGCAGTAGGTGAGCTTTAATGCTGATGACTATACGTGTGATAAACAGGTGTAGTAACCTAGTAACCTGTATTTATACTCAGAACTGGCAGCTACACCTCAGGCTGGAGATCTTGGAGCCAGCTCTAAGAACTCAGTGAGCAGTAGCAATCAGGAAAATTCAAGACATTGAGTATCATCAGCACAGGTACTAACAACAAGATGTAAGGGCATAATTCTGCTGTATGCTGTTCTGCTCTCCACAGCTCAAAGAGGATGTAATGTGCTGGAGAGGCACAGAAAAAGGGAGCAAAAATGCTTAAGTTGAGGCTCATAAAATCATGAAAGTGATGGATAACGCAAGGTTAGCCAACAGCAACTGAAGTACTGTTATTACCAAAGTCTGAAATACTGTAACAAGAGGACATTCCATTAAATTAGTAGGACATAAGTTAAAAACAGATACTTTTTTACCTAATGGGTAGTAAAGTTATGGAACTTGATGCCACAGTTGTTAAGGCAGACAGTATCAGTAGGGTCAAAAACAAATTAGACAAATTCATGAACAGTTGATCCATAAACAGACAGTAACAGGAACTGGCAGGTATGTACCTAACATCCCTAATCCACAAATTATAGACTCTATAACAGTATAATTAAATGCCCACAAAAAGTGTCCAGGTTCACATGCTCTCCCTAAAGAACATATTCTACAACCATGTCATTGACAGAATACTGGGATAAGTAGATTATGCGTTGTGATCTCATGATACTCACAACACCGTTCTTATATTAAACAATGGTACATGTATAACCTGCAATCACTTAAGAGCTTAGGATACTTAAGTTCAGACAGTGAAACACTTTCCTAACTTAATACCTTGGAGGAAAACAAACAAACAAACAAACAACAAAACAAAACAAAACTTTAATTTTAAAATAAAACAGAAAAACATCTTTAAGAAATAAATATGTACATAAGTCATTGCTTGGTATTTTCATTCTGCCACAGTTCCAAGGAATATCTTGGAGCTTTTCTGCAGTCCAGAAGCCATCTCTTGCCTCGGTATTTCCGTTGACTGAACTGGAACAACTGGAACAAATAAAAGTTGTTCTTCATAATCTTCTCTTTCTAGTATCACTTTGGAGAGAGTGCAGATTGCTTAAAAGCAAGTGTGATTTATGCTTAAGAACCTTATTAGTCGAATGCTAGAAAAATTCTGGAAGGACAAGCAAATTTTTTTTGTTTTGTTTGTGTTTAATGGGGTTGGGGGATTTGCTATTCAGAGGGTAGTAATCTTTAAATAGTCCCCTGGTAATAACTATAATTTAACCTGTCTGTCCCCAGAAGTCTCCAGACTCCTTTTAAATTCTGAATAGTTGCTCTATAAAAGGCAGGAGATCATCCTATATAATTAAAATTACAGCTGCAGAGAGATACTCTCTGAGATTTCATTGTGGAACAAAAGCTCCACTGCCAACTTGGGACGTGTGTTTCCTGCCACTCAAGGTTCCCACTGCTCACAATGGAGAGCAAGACTAGACCAGCACACCCAGACACCTACTAGAAGTCAAGCAACTGATCTCAGTGCTGTTCAACCTGGTCCAGACTCAGCAACAGAAGAAAGAATGAAAACAGTACGTGAAATTTAAGGCAACATGCCCTGGTCCCTTTCTAATAGAATACCTTTTAATCTAGGTGGTGCAGGGAAACATGGAGTGAGACAGAATTACTATTCACATTTTGAGAATAACAGATATAGATTTGCTTTATTACGTCTTCTGCCATTCTATCCAAGGTAAGATTTAGCCTTTGTCCAGTTTAGCCATCTATACTCAGGGAGACTTGCAGATGGGTGTTCTGATTGTCATATCAGTGCTGGACTGCTGCTAGTTTCATAATCAGACTGGGGATCTCCAGAACTTGAAAACTTCAGGCACCATCTAAGGTTATAATGCTTTTGTGCTCTCTGTGAAAGTATTTTTGAGCAAAGCAAATGTAATGATGAGTGTGATGAATTTGCTATACATTAAAATTCTAGTGAGAACCTTGTATAAACCAGCATGGAAGGCCCCATTTGCATGCAAAGCTGTAACTTTTGGATCTAAAAAAACCTTCACTGAACCAGCAAGGGTCATTGTGAACCTTGTCACAAACGGACATGTTACTCATGCTTTTAAGATGGTCATGGGCTGAAAGATGTTAAGTTCAAGTTGTTGCCCTTCTTGAAAAAATTAAGATATGAAGGAAATAGGAGGAAGATATAGATGGACCATAAGAACTATTTGCTTGTATTCATCCTTTAATATCTTCTCCTGACTTTACCTTATGATAAAAAGAGGACACTGGGAGAAGACAATGACAAATAAATATTTGCTTGTCTTATGGTCAGACAAAACCATCAGTGAAACTAGAACCCAACCTCCCTACAATTTTGAAGGTTAAAGTGTAATAAACACTAATGAAAGTAAAGTGAGGACAGACTGCATGCAAAATTAAAAAATCAGAGAAAAAAAATTAAAAAAGTCGTAGAGAGGATACAAGGTCTGACCTGATTTTTGTTGTGTGTATGGTCTTGCCAGCAGAGAGAGAAGCTAAAAAGTTACTACAGTTGCGTAGCTATTGACACGTATTTTGATGAACCAGAAATATTTTCTCCTCAAAATTCTTTTCTTGCCATAAAAAATCAGCAACTCTAAGCTTTCACAAATGCTTGTAACTCTTCTTGGTATATTGTGTAGAAACCAAAGATGGGGTGAACTGATTCAGATTTCAGACTTTTATAAATTGCTCAGTACCACTTTAAAACAACAATTTCCTCCGTGGATTATAGGGTGTCCAGTAGCCTCATTCCTTTGATGGTTAGAAACCATCTCTAATTCTAATCTCTTGCTTAAATTCCTTCATGGCCATTTTATGATTATCTGTTCCTTTGCAAACATCATCCTTCAAATATTTTTTTTTCTTCCCTAATATTTATGTACATTTCTGATGCATTCATATAGCGCGTAGAGAGTCTTAAACTCTCCTTCAACAAACACTAAGCCAAAGCATCTGGTACTTCAGTTTGGAGGTATTCTGTCCTCTCAAAACCCAGGAAAATGGTTGATGGGTATTTCAGGAGTTTTTTGCTGAGACTAGCAAGAGTAGGAGTAGGACCTTCTCTTTGGGCAGTAGTGCTAATTTATGCTACTTAAATTATTTCCTGAACTCTTAGTCTCCTGCCATAAAATAGGCTCTCCATTTCCCTCACTCTTCTAGGATATCTTCTTTATGTATGCTCCAGGTCTAGCTTTCATATTCTCAGTCCCATTAGCCACTTTGCCTATATCTTTGTATTCATCACTGTTCTTTCAAGACCTTATGTTAAAAAATAATTTTGCTTCCAGGCCAAACTAACTCTTCTTTCCACATCATCATGTCTGTAGTGGTGCCACTTTCCTTCTTACTCTCTTTACAGTTGTGGGATCTTCTACTGTTTATTTTAATATCCTTTTCAAATTCAGTCCCAAATGCTTCTTGGCACTTTTCACTGTATCCCTGTAGGTCCTAGCTTTATTTGTCTATTAGCCTTTCCCTGTGTGTTTTCACTTATTCCCAGTGTCCTTTGGGAGGTGAAATCACAGATAGTTCTTCAACCTACTGCTTTCTAACTCCTCTTCTGGTTTAGGGCCACAAATTCCAACCACTTTTTGCACTTTTTATTAAAGAAAATCCACATTTCCCCTCTACATAACTTGATCCTAACAACTAGTTCCTGCCTTTTCTCAGTTGACCCTCTGAAGCAGTAGACCAGTAAGAAAACAGGGACACACAAAATTTTGAGGTTAAAATTATTCCAAAATCAGGTGTTTTGAGGATCTCAGGTAGTTTTAAAATCCATCGTTACCTCTCTGAGCTTGCTGCTTTTTGTCTTAAAAAGTATCTATTAAAGTGCAGCAAAATATTGCCAGATTAAAAAGGGAAAAAAGATAATCAGGAAATAATCATTAGATTTATTCACATATTTTTGCTTGTGTTAATTAACGTGATGCTGTTTTCCATATCCCTAATGACAAAACTGAGTACATATGAACACAAGCCAGCAGCTTGTGTTCATATACACTATACAGCAGCTAACTTGGGTATTGTGAGTAGCACACGCAGAGAAGTGTACACCCCAGAAAAGGAGTATTCCCTCTGCTTCTGGCTAGCTTTGCAGTCTGTATCAAGCTCATGTCACAGCTTTGGAGCTAGCAGTGTCTGCAGAGTAGGCATACCTTCAGTCTCAGGTTGTATGGTGGAGCTGCATAAACCTGTCTGTGACACTCCTTTTTATTTCCTAGCTCATGCAATTTTAGCTATGCTTAAGCTATATTTGAAGGGCTTCTCATTGCATGTAGTACAGCTTTATCTGCTGTGCAACCTTCAATTTCCTCCTCTCCTAGTTTGTATTTTATTCTACTAACAAAAGCTGTTCAAGACAGAAAACAAGAGGGTTAATATTGCATAACAGGGAAGCATATACAACCTGGCTCAGATCCAAAACCACCATTTAGTCCCTCTCCAAACTGCCATGGAAACATTTGTTGTTCAAAACTGTATGTTCCTCCAGGCATGATTGATGTAAAATATCGCAACTGTGTGTCTATGCAAACAGGTAGGAGTTGTACAAGGTGGATCTTTCAATCACTTTCAACAGAATTCCCCCCTGCAGAAGATTACAATATTAGGCCTGTATATCTTAAATATCTTGTAAGCTTTATGTTGTAGGTTCAAGTAGTATCTGTTGGCTTTCCGCTGAGGGGCAAATTCCACTCACTGTGCATTGGCACTGAGCTTTATTTTAACATGGTTATGTTTTTCCCACACAATTACTCAACACTACATTCTTTTATCTGAAAAAGGCTGATATGGCATGAGACACCAGTCCTAGAATATGTGAGGATACTCAAGGAGCATGGAAAAACCATTTGACTGAAAAATGCTAAATTCCATTTTTCATTGGTGCTTTCAGTGCAGAAGACAAGACAAGACATGTTGCCAAAATTATGACATGAAATATTCAGCTCTATTTTGATCTCTCTTTTTTTCTCTGTGTCTTGTTTTGCTAAAGATGATTTAAAACTCTGCTTGCTGAATCCAAAAAACAAACAGCTCATGCATATGACAGGGTGCCAAGAATGCAGGACCCTGCCCTTCGCTTAGCTCACAAGCAAGAAAAATCTCCTACAATGATACTGCCAGCCAGCTATGCTGCACTAAATCTCACCATCAGAAAATAGCACTGGCAGCATAATCAGATGCAAAAGAACTGCATGCAAAGCAGTAACTTGCAAAGAGCCCAGCCTATCAGTTATCCTTTCAAAGTGACTTGGTGGTGACAGGCATCTGGTCTATCAATTGGGAAAGAATCTCTATTCTCCAGGTTAACATCACAGTTTTATTTTGTGGGATTAGGCTGAGCCAGTATAAGAAAGGTAGATGACAAAAACAATATGGCAAATGATTTGTAATCATCACGTCTGTCATTTGTGTTTCCTCTTTTTTTTTTTTTTTTTTTTTTGGCTGTTTATACTGGCAGTGAAACAATTGCAAGATTGATGTGTTATCAAAGAATATCTGGCAATATTTTTAATGAACAGTTCTTTATCTTCTCAACATTCTATCACCAAAAAAAAAAAAAAAAAAAAAGGAAAAGAAAATAAGAGCAAGTTCTTTGCCATGACAAATTTTCACCCTTTCTGTCTTTCTGTGTATAAAATTAAATCCAGATTTATAGGAACTTAATATTGCATGTTATAAAGTAGTTTGAAGGAGTCCCTTCATACATACATGTATACCTTAGAGTGGACAAAATGATGTTATAAAAAGACCTAATAAGGAAGGGAGAATAAGACTCCACCATATTTTACATATCAGTTGAAAAAACAAAACAAACCAACGTCCCCCTATCCCTCCCCCCAACCTATGTTTCCAGCAAATCATTTATTTGCTTCACATTGTGGCATGCATGAATTGGATCAAAAGCTGATCACAGTTGTGATTTTTTTCCCTTTTAGATATAACAATGAACAAACAAGTAAAACAGATGTAATACCATTACAAAGTTACAGTTAGTAAGGATAAAGGTAAAAGTCCTGTCCCCAGTGATGTCAGTTCCCGTTTTCCCAGTGAACTGGAGCTGGACAAGTTTTCAGTCTCTGAATATGTATGAATATGTCTTTCTGTCTTCCATAAAAATTGTACAGGCTATAAAACTAACTACTTAGATCATATTCATTTTCAGTAGCAACAACAACAACAAAAACAACAACAACAAAAAGTATTTTGTGGTTAAAAGCATCTCGGTCTCAAGGTCCCTTTAACTCTAAATGGCTTTTTATACATTTTATTTTCACCACATAATCCTTTATTAGTAGTATTTTACTCCCTTAAATAGTAGAGAGACTCAATATTTTTGTAGATGTACTTTTGCAGTCTTTTATTCTATTATCAAAAGTCTTGCACTACAGCTCTTCCTTACGGTCATGGCTTCTAATCATGTGATTATGTGACTAATCGAGGTGACATTTATTTAAGAATGTACACTTTCAGGCCCTGCAGTTGTGGAGAAAATCTTGAGTACAGCTACGTAGTATATGGGGCTGAAATAGGATTTCATGAGACACCAGGACCTCTCCTAGGTGCCTCAAGTGACTATTCTTTTAGCTTTTTCCAAAGTGAATCCACCTCTACCTTGAAAGCAGCTGGGCTTTATTCTGAAAGGGTGCTTTCAGACTTAATTCTTATACTTACAAAATTCTCATTTATACTCTCAATCAAGCCAGTGCATACCTATTCGTTTCTGAGCCAGCTAAACAGACCTTTAGCTTGAATAGCTGTTTAACACCAATGAATACTTTACTCCAATATATTTCTCATTCACAATTCTTGCCCTTAGCAAAAGGGACAAAAAAAAAAAAAAAAGATACTTTATGGATTTTAGTACTTTTTTTTTTGTTTAAGTGAAAAAATTTAAGTTGGTCTATTGAATTCATGTGTATAGAAGTAATTCAACTAATGTCTCTTCTAATAATTAGAGCTAGCAATATTTTCCACTGCTGGTATGGAAAAAAAAAGTCAGAGCATGTATTTTCTGTAACAGTGCTGAAAATGGTTTTGTTTCATCAACATCAGCAAGGATAAAGATTTATAAAGATTACTGCTGACCATTCTATTAGTTGCCTTCAAAAATTGGGGCCACAACTTTACTGTTTTTCATGACTCAATTCTGTATAAGGTGGCTTAGGCAAACTCCTCAGAAGCAAAATTAATCTCAAAAAGTGTCCAGACTTCATACGGTTAGGTACCAATTTGGATTAGTTTCAACAAGTATTGGAGTTCCTGGTCACAAGATGCAAATCAGAATACAGCTCCTTGAACAAAACCACACTCAAGTGGTCTTTCTTCATAATTGCCACAAAGGTAAAAAAAAAAAAAAATACCACAGCAAATTAAAAGTGTGATTATTCTAAGTCAAACTAAGTGTTGAAATACAATTTAAGGACTAACTACATTCATCAGCAAAGAGAACAGATGCAACTCATGCCAAGTCACACATTTCCTTAGGCCCATCCATTCACCACGTTAAACCTCTAACCAACATAAATACACATTGGGGAATAGATTGAGAACAGACAAGATAACTTTTACATATCACCAGAGAACAACACAAAGATGCAAGACTAAATAAGGAAATAGTTTTCAAAACTTCATTTGTATCACCTCTTATGCAAGCTCAGACAGAGGTACCATACTCTGTCTGACCAGAATCAATGGGTTCGATTCTGCACCCAAATCACAGGCAGGAGACATTGCTGTTGCAATATCAAGCCCAGGATGACATGTACAGGAATAGAGGAATATGAACTGTTTGCATATCAAATTTAATGCAAGATCTTCAAATTAACAAAGGCTGGACAGCAGCTTTGCAAGGATACTGTTCACTGGCAAGTAAATAGTAACTTCTAGAAGTAAATTCAAAAGTATTAAAGTAGAAATTTTTCTTGAAAGCATTTCTCTGCATTGGGAAGAACAAAGTTACTTCCTACTCGTGGCTTTTCTCCTGCAGATCTGTTTACTCATCTGATGGAGATATAAGCATTCAAGTAAACGTGAGCATTGCTGATTTACTTTTTTAAGATCAACCCTTGATATCAGATGCATCTCCCCTCACTCATCATAAAGCAGGCCTTCATCTAATCCTAAAAGTTTGGGCACGGCTAGAAGCTTGACAGCATTTTGTAAATGTTTTGGCTCCATATGTAAGACTATATTAAAGCAAAGCCAAGTTATCGCTGAAGATTAAGTACAAGTTCCTTGGCCTGCCAGATGCAAAATCATCTCACTTTTGAGATCCTCACCTTTTGGCAAACCTGGAAACTGTCCTGACAACCTCTCAAAAACGTCAGCACTCTTCATGATGTCTGATACTTAAACAGGCTTCGGAAAGGTATATGGGTTACAACTATAAGAAACCTAGAGCATGCTCACATCACCTCTCTGTCACCAATGTCAACAGGCTCAGACAGGTCTATTTCAAACAGCTGAGGGACCCAGAAGGTAGTGGAGACCTAAGCTACCTGCAGTACAACACATTGCTTCCCTTTGCAATTTCCACTCACCATCAGTTGCTCTTTCCTATGTGTGCACTGATCTACAGAACCATATTTTCAGGCTCCACTCTATATTGCTAGCTGATGTTGTCCTCATCTTCTTGATCCATTCTGTTACATATAGTATTTCAGCCTAATTATCTAACTCTTCCTTTCTGTGTTTCCTGAGTTCTGTACGCCAAGAGACTGCCAATTGTCCTCTGGACCTAGGAAAAAAATGCATGTTTAGGAAAACTGCCTAGCAACTGCTTTCCTTTCTGCAAGGAGGGAGCCTATTAGCATAAGAAAATCTTCCAGCTGGAAGCCAGCAAAGACTCTGCTGGGAGGCGAATCTGTGACCAGTCCTCAAAGGAGAACTCAGCTTAGCCCTGCTCCCTCTGGGTGGCCTTTCTGTGCTGACCCCACCATCAGCAGGGGCAGTGGCGCGGCCGCACAAGGTGCGCCAGTGCTCTGCTGCAGCCCAAAGCTGCCGCTCCACTTTCTGGGTCTGCTCACAGTGTTCCCAGAGAGCTTTTTCTCATTTTGTTCCCACTTCTTCTCCTCACACTGTGTGCATCACACATCACAGTCAACAGCTTCAGCTGCTAACCTTTGGAGTTCTGTCATTTGCTTTGCAGATTTCCTGCCAAAAGTGACTGTCTGTAACACTATAGTACAGTATCTTTTTTCCAGATATTTACAAATGCTTCCTTACCACAATTACAGAGTGACATTAGTAGTCTGCACAAGGAGCTGGCCCGTGAAGCAAGACTACAGAACTCACTTCATCATTTCTCTTGTTATTCTATGCCTGTTCTCTAGAAAATGCTGCCTGTAAACTCACTCTCTAAAACCCTGTGCTAAACACTGTCTCTTGGTAGAATCATAGGAGCTAGTCCCCACTAATCATCAAACTATGATCCGGCAAATTGTGAATGGGGTTGGGATTAAGGACACGGCCCTCTTATGTGCTAAACATTTCAGCAGCAGCCAAATCTTTCCAGCACCTGCAAAGATGGCTTTGTAGGGCTGCACTGCTACTTAATGGATTACAGTTCTGCAAAGCTCTACAAATTGCAGTTCGTAAAGCTAATTTCAATGTGTGATTCACTGCTTTCCTGCAATTTATATCCATATGTGTGGTTATTTTTAAGAATGATTCAGTTTTGTATATATAATTTTAAAAGGACTTTTAAAGTTAATGAGCATCTGTGCTAAGAGCCCCTTAACAGAAAAGCTTGTGTCAGCCACCAGTGATGCTGACTGTGTAAACTTCCTGCTATTCTATAGGCATGCATATAGATCTTAAGGCTCTTACCTCCTGCATACATCAGGAATAACCCTCCTGAAATCCACAGAATAAAAATGACTTTAAAATGGAGTGGACAAAACCAGAATTTCCATCTCTTTGAAAACTGTAATATCTGCTTTATAATCAAAGTGGGAGCAAACCATAAATTCTCAAAGCTTTTAACAGAAGCAAACAGAGGGAAAATTTCTAACCACTTTGGTTAAGATTTTGATCGGCATACACTCAGAACTTTCAGCAATAGTGTAGGTCAACAGAATTTCTGTATCTCATAGTGTAATTTTCTAGGTACTGGTTCCTGCCTGAACATCTTTTCTCAAGACAAACTGGTTTTTAATGACTATTTCTTGATATCCTGCATATGAACCATGCTGGCATAAATCCATCAGGGACAGATTTCCAAAGGAAAAGAGTGGTCAACAAAAGCAAGTCCACTATGCTCTAGCTTTTCTTTCAATCAGCTCCATTTTTTAGCCTTGTCATTATATTCTTCTGGTTTTGCCCTTGTGGATCTCACAGACTGAAGGAGAATGTTCTCAAGAAACAGTGGAACTTGTTTCCTGGTTGCACATTTCATGTGAGAGGGATCTTAAAATGCAGCAAAACAAAGTATACCACAACCTCTCAGTGAAAAACTCATTTTCTATATTACTGTCTTGTCAATAAAGCTGCAAGATGGAGCTTAGTAGGAACTTGCTGTTAAATGTGTGATACTACACATGCTGGACATCTGATGTTTCTTCTCCTAACACTAATATGGAAAACTTTCTTGGACTCCCCTCTTAAGATCAGTGTCAGTGGAAACAGATGCAGACAGAACCATAAGCAAGACCAATGACCCTGATGTGAAGAAGATGAGGAAACTCCACTGGGAAGTGACTGCATCTATTGCCAAGCTAAAAATGGCAATAAAAATAGAACTACACCTGCTTGAGACAAAGCTGCCTTTGGACACTCTGTGTAGCACTGAGCAGGTCACTAAGCTGCAGCTCAGGAAGAAGCACCAACAGTCAGGGATGTGTAAAAGCAAGCACTGTAAGGATCACGCTTCCTGCACATAATAAAATATACTCTCACGTGGCCAAATAGCAACAGGCATTGTCCTTTAGCATCAGGATTTTGTGGTGTATTAAAGTTTCTGAATGATGACATAGTAGTGACTTTCAGAAAGCCTCCGACAGCCCTCTAGAACCATTAGGCTTAATTCTGTTAGCAGTTATTTTAGTGTAAGTTCAAAGATACTGCACTGACTTCAAGGAGAACTAGTTTAGATTTACATCTCTGTAACTGCCCCACTATTTCCTGTATTGTTTCCAGTTGCATGAAATCATCTGTGCATGTCCTCCAGGGCTGCTGGAACCCTCTGTCCTCCCCAGCACTACACATGATGCAATGAGCCTCTGACGGAGGAGGAGAGACGAAAAGTCCATGTAGGGAAGCAGATAATTTCCTTTTGAGCAATGAATGCAAAAATAGCAGCTAATAAAAAGCCTTCAAACTGTGCCTTCAAACTGTGACAATTCAATACACACACCTACGAGGATGCCTTGACAAGCTGGTTGACTTCTCAGTAACTCTTTCTTGTTTTCTTTAGTGCAGCCTCCTCCAAACACCCCCACACAGGTATTCAGCTCTGTAGTGACAGCTGAAACCTGCAGGTGTTTGCCGCTACTGCCCTTTCGGAACAGACAAACACTTGTTCCTCACTGTAAACATTTGCATGGTGGTGCTTGCCTGGCTAGTTATAGCCCAAATAATGATGAACCAGCCTTTTCTTTTTTTAGTCCCTTGCTGTCATGCATTAATTCTCTTTGCAAACAGGCATTTGGTACTGGAAATATCTTAAGTGATATCATTCTCTGGTGGTTATTTTACTAGCATTATCTTTTAGCAAATGTTTCATATAAAGAGTCACCAGAAAACCGTATTATGCAGTCGCCAGAAATACAGCACTCTACAATATTAAGTATGAAGCTCACATGTGAAGGAAGTACTGTGCCTAGCAGCCAAGACGCTCTTTGCCATTTCACTACTCTAATACCAATGTTGTTTCACTGTCTTCAAAACCAATATTCTGTTTTTTTCTGAGTAACACAGGAGATCAGAATCAGGCTTACTTGCCAAGGGTTGTAATATTCCCAGGGTCAAAATTGTTTCTTAAAGGGTTTTTGACCTTTTTATGTAGAAAGAAGGTCTGGAAACTGGGTATTTTTAAAGTTGGCGTAGAATATCAAGTTGTGTAATTCTTAGTTTCTCTGAAAGTTTTCCTTGGAGTCTAAGAAGCATAACAACTTCTCACATCTTAAATGAAAGTTGCATGGGTACACTATGTTTCAAGAAGATATCCTTTCCCAAAATACTTATTTAACATTAACTAGAATTGATCAAGAAATAAAACACTAAGAAACAAAGACACAAAAATCTAGGAAACTTGCAAGTCTATCTCACTCCCTTGTCAGTTTACTTTTTGGTTCCACGATTCTGTTTCTTTAGTTCTTTACTCACCATCAACTTAGACAAGACCTGAATTTTAATTAAAAAATAAAAAATAAAAATAAAAAGCAGCCCCCAAAGAAGCTAAAAATAAATGAAAGACGACAGTCTCTCTCAACCACCAGAGGTACAAGATGTGCCAGCCACTCACTTAGGGACTGAAACCAAAAACTTCAGAAAAGAGGATGTTCTTCATTTGGAAGCCACAGAATATGAGAGTGGCCCAGGGCACTGTTTGACAATACAGTGACTGTATGCCAATATCACACAGGCTATGTGAGTCTAGGATGTACTGTGCAGTGAATTTTCATTAGAGGCAGGGAAGTATTTCTGGTCCAAGAAAAGGCAAAAACCTTATTTGGAAAATACTGCTCAGAGCTCTAGTGATGTCTGAACCGGAAAAAGACACTTAAACTGTTTTTTCACACACTGAAAGATGTAAGAGAAGGCTACTGGGAGAAGAAAAAAGAACCTTTTCTCCTGACAGTTTGCCTTGTTTAACCATCCAAAACAGTCTGGGAGGGGAAAGCATTACTTTTTCTAAATGCATTTGACAAATTAAAGCTAGGAAGAGAGAATAATGCTCTCTGTTGGAGAATAATGTGATCAAGTGGGTGTACACTGGTCATGAACTAATTTTGACTACTTATTAAGATTTGCAACCAGGATGACTGAGAGGTTCTGGAGCAGCCTTCCAAGGAAGGCCCCATCAGCAGGATCCTATTTATTTTCAATGTCCACCTTGGAAAATTAATGGGAGGGGCTGTATAATAAGCAAGAGTGTTCTAGGAATTGGACATTCAAACTTCAGAGACAGAAGACTGCTGCTGTCCAATTTTGTACTATACCTGAGAGAGAGATCTGAAAACAAGCTTGTCGGCATTATGCAGGTTGCACCATATTTATGTAGTCAACTAAACTATTTCTTCAGGACTGGCATTGGTCTCCTGCATTTTTGTTTTACCTCTTGTTGCACGGTGTGGCTCTGTGTTAAGCTCTGTTCCCCCACTGCTCTGAGGCACTGAGGACAGATGACATTCATAAACAGGATATTGGGCCAGATGTGCTCCAATGGTTGTTACTAGACCCCAGAAATGCCAGGCTGGTGTAGCTGGTTTGAGCACTCATAACATTATGCCAAAAGGAACCATTACTTGCCAAAAGGTAATTCTGACTGAGACAGACTTATAGGGATTGTTGTCACCATCTGTTTTATGTCAGGGGTGATTGACTTTGGAAGACGTTTCAGAAATTTTTGTCAAGGACAGCATTGATACCCTTGACATCTCTTCCTCTTTTCCCTTGGCAGATTGGAATTTTCATAAGATTTGGAGCTAAGGGTGTTAATGTATGTTGAGGTTTTCCACGTGACTTGAAGAGGTCTCAGGCTCTTGTCACTCCTCTTGCCCTTAACACCTAATGTATAGATTTCTGCAGTGGAGAAAGGCTTAGGCTAATTCGACTTTTAAACCTCTCTAGCTTTTGGACAAGTTGGGCCTAAAGATGAAAACTTTGCTAATAGTTCCAGGTTTCTGATAGCTCTTTCTATGGTTTGTACAAGCAGAGGCATAGAGTCCTTATTTTCTCTACTGTTCCTTGCACTGTTGCATAAAGGCAAGTTAGTTATACAATAGCTAAACAGGGATTACACAACTTAGCTCCATAAATCTAAATCAGAAACAGAGTTTCTGTTCTGCACTGGGCAGACATAATGTGGAAGGGTGAACTTCTGGTCCTAATGAAGTTAATGGCAAAGCTCTTACTTACTTCAGTGAGATCACAGTTTCATGCAAGATCTTGGCTCAAGCTTGCAGCTGGCTGACCAGGCTGGATATTTAAAGCATATCCCTGTTAAGTTTTTCCAAGTTTTCCAAGTTTTTCCAAGTACTGAGGTGAGATGACCTTTTTTGTGTTTGTTTGTATATGATAAGAAAATATTTTAAGACCAAGTACTGAGCAGCAGCTGCAAACTTCAACTCTGAGCCTAAAAAGGTCCTGAAGTATTTTCTGAGTGCAAGGAAGTATACTAGCAATCTGGTCATTCCCATGCTTTAGTGTCAGTACGTCAAGCCACTGAAGGCTGCTGATGAGTCACATTATTTGAGTATCAGAGGGAAAGAAGGGAAACTCTGACTTGTGAGTGTTGGGAGTCCAAGCAACAAAAAACAGACATCAACGTCAACAAAACATGTAAAAGTCCCTAATGAACCTGAGACCTAAACTCTGCAAATAAGTAACGTCATGAAGTGATGCGCTGTGCTACAAGGCCTGCAGTGCAGCAGTCACTGGAGCTTTTTGGCACATGGATGAAACTAATTATTTGACAGTTGCTTTAGTTTGACCTGAGGTGGATGGCAGTGCAGGAGAGGAAAAGGCACTGCAAATTCTTCGTGATCATCTGGGGTGACTTTTGAAAACTATTGCTGTTTCACTGTTAGCATGTATATCAGGACTCTCTCCACCCCCAAGATGTCTGATGAAAAAGGAAGGAAAAAAGAAGGGAGGAAGAAAAGAAGATGTTGTGTGTAACCAGAGCCACGCATGACATGCATTCTGAACCCAAGGGATATTTCTCTCTCTTTCTCCCTCAAAACTCTTTTAACTACTGAGCTGCTTCAATACAGAGTATCATTAACAATCTGACAGCAAACAAGTACTGGTGACCATCCTTATCTTACAGAAACAAACTATGAATAATCATCTTGGGCAAATCTAGCATCCTGACAAGGTGGTAGGATCTCAGTAAACAGATTCCAGTGCCTTAACAAACACAAATACCAAACACAAATACCAAACACAAATACCAAACTGCAGAGCTTTTTGAACCTGTATAAATCCTTCCAATGAACATCAGATAAAGTTGTCAAAGTTGGGGAAGAATTTCTTCTGTGTATACAATTAAGTCTGACCAGTTAAAAGAGACTTACCCTGCTATAAGCAATTAGTTATGGTGGGTCAGTGCCATCCCAGTGTCATCAATTAATTTCATTGCTTAGGCCTGCCATAGACATAATTGTTAAGGCAACATTCTGGAAAGTCATCATAGCCTTGACTATTTCACAGTCAGACTCTGTCTAGCCCATATACGGCCCAAGTTCTGCAGTTGAAAACCTCAAAGACTCAGCTGTGGCTTCCAGCTTTTATCAGTGTGAAATACAGTGTTAAGGCAGTCTGTGGCTCTGTCTCTCCTCTGTACCAGCTAAAAGACAGCTGGAATGTGGGGGGTTGGAGAAATGATCCTTTTCAATTTTCTCACGGTTCAAAACAAATGACTACACAACTTTAGGTTTCATACATTTCCATCATACTGCAAACTTACTTCATCAATTTGGGTGGAACCATGATACTTATATTTTCATTCATCACCTCTGCCATATGTCTACATCTTTCTCCCTTCAACCACATTTGTGTCTTTTACTAATGCCTCTTTCCACTTCCCTTTTCCTTTTTCTTTTACATTCCTTAATGAACTGACTTATTCATTCCCTCTGTCACACCCATTATTGCATCCTCTTCAAACACTGTCCTTTTCTTCCTTTCCTTCTCCCCCTCTCTTCTCATTTCTTTATTTCTTCCTGGACCACACTGACTCCCTTGGCCTCAAAAGAATGATGTGAAGAAGGGAAGGGGGGACAGGAAGAAGACGAAGAAGAAGAAAGAGGAAAGGAGAGAATCACTCTGAAGAAGAGGCAGTGAGAAATGCAATGAATCACTTGCATGAGATACTTTGAAAAGCACTCCATGACTGTCCAGGCTACCAGAACCTCCCCACGTCATGTTTCAGGCAGGACAAAATCCTGGTCTTGTTCTAAACTCCTTCATTTGGTAAAAGCTTTGCTTGAGTGCTGATGCATAAAACTGAAGGATTAAAGCCAGAAGAACATGAGGAGGTAAGATGCCACCAAAGCCACTACACCAATGTTTGCACCAAACCTCAGCTGTCCCCAGGAAGCCTGTATGATTACCTAGTTTCTACCCCTTTTGCCTGTAGTTTTTCTGCAGCAGGATTTTTTTTTTTTCAAAAATTAGAACAAGACAAAGCATTTATTGTTCAAAAATGCTGTTCTTGTCAAGGCTTTTGCAAACACTTACTATTAAGCATGAACATTCATTCTTAATTCTAATGATGAACTGGTAAATGAATCCAGTCTCACTAAAATACATAACAGAGATATGTCTCCAGTCCCAGCAAGTACTGTTCATTTGTCAGAAGCAAAATCAAGAAAGCCTTTGTTGCTCACTGGTGTCTTTGAGAACACAGAGTCAGTGATTACTATCCTATGTATTTTTCCAAGTTCTGAAATGAAGTCATGCTTGTTTTACATTGACCAAATAGCTTGAAGTGCCAAGTTTCCAAAATAACAAAATATAAGAGGAGTCTGGTTCATGTGTTTACAAATTACTAGGTTTGCCTTCTAAAATAAGATAGAGGAACAAAGAACAGAGGAAGCTTATTTCTCAGCTGTTAAGAAAAACAACACACAACAAATAATTTTTGTGTGCACCCTCCTCTGCCCTGTCAGGCATCAGTTGGATGTAAAATCAATCTCTTTTCAGGCATCCGACAACCACTGGCACAGAGGTGACACTGTCATTTTATGGACACTGCAACCCAGTTAGGATGGATAAGGAAGAGTCCTTCATTTTACCTAAAAAGAAGTCACTGGTAATAAGTGATGTGAGAGGCACATACAGGGAATGTGCTTTAAAGAGACTGAATAGCTTATTTTACAAGATACATACAGTTCCAGCACCCACAAACTAACAGCTTGCCCATGGATTGCCTTCTGCAAGCCATAAAAACCTGATAGCTGCAGTTCAACTCATGAAGCTACACATGTGGTAATCAACTACCTGACTTGTCACATAGTACAAAGACAACATCAATGATAATGATTAACGTACAGGGTCCTGTTAGTCCTAGCAACTCTAGGAACCCTTTACAAAATTTACACATCATTATACCATAACTGAGCCTAGGGAATACAACCTGGGCCAGAATCTGAACATGCACCAAGGGCTACTCTTACCTACTACTTAGTTATCGCCCTCACCAGAGTGATGCAAAACAGTTCTTCAACCATAAGCAGTAGAATTAAAGAATAGGCTTAAGGCAGGAGAAGCTTGCAGATAGCTTTTAATGAACTGAGAAGTTAATAATATCTGAACTAGTCTTTCCATGAGCTAAATAGCTCATTCAGCACTGCTATCCGCTACTTACAGCTACTCAAATAAACTTTATAATGGAACATTATAAAATACCTAAAAGAAACAATTTCCACTTGTCTGAGAAACATATGATAACATATTTTAATAGCTCAGAAGTATTGGTCCAAATCTGATTACCCACTCTTCCTTTCCATCTGCTTCGTTTTCGTCTTCAATACAGCCAAACAACCATGTAAAATTTCTGCCCAGAAAGACCTTCCTATCTTTTACTATTAGAATTTAAAGTCATCGCACATAAACAGGACATGCCAATCTTATTCTGATTAATTTGCTCCAAATTTACTGAAATGTTGTAACCCAAAACCATGATCTTCGTATACCAGCATTAAAATTACCTGTCAGTGTAAAACCATAATCTGTCACATCACTGTGGTATGATTACTGAACCAGACCTCACTTGTTAGCACTTACAGCAGTTCACTTACCCTATAGTAGTCTGTGCTGTACACATCTCTAGACATCCCAAAATCCCCAATCTTCACCAGTAGGTTCTCACCAACCAAGCAATTCCGGGTAGCAAGATCCCGATGCACAAAGTGCTGTGATGCCAGGTAAACCATACCAGCTGCAATTTGCTGGGCGATATGAAGCATCTGGGACTGTGTCAGCTCAGCTGGACGGTTGCCTTCTGCCATCAGTACTGCATCTGGACCATGTGCCCTGCATCAAAATATAAGCTGATAAAGTGACAGGCCACTTGCAGGCTACAGAGGTAAAAGGTATTAGTGAGACAAAAACCACAAAAGTGACTTACTCAATTAAAAGAAAAAAAAAAAAAAGGTGGGGGGCTATAGATTCATTGGTGAAATAGCAATAATTTGTCTCTTGGCTTTTTTCACTTACTGTTTTCCTTCTCTGTGTGAAAGACAGGTGTTTTGAAGAACATATTACAACAGGTACATATACTGCTCATGAAAATAAGGCAGCTGGATTCATAATACCCCCTATCCTAAATCACCACCTTTCTCCTGTGACATCCTGGTAACTCAAAGATACTGATATCAGCATTCCTATGTACACAATTTTATGATAAGCATTACTATCCAATCCTTAGCCAACTAATAAGATCGGCTAACAATCATTCCTCATTCATATACCTTCATATAATATTTTGAAAAGGACTTTCTATTCATTCTACTCGTCTAGGACTTCAGAAGCCTTTTTTATTTTATTCCTGCAAAGTAATCTCTCAAAGAGACTACCTCTGCCCTTCCCTCCTCAACTATTTTGGAAAAACACTCTACAAACAATTTTTGTTTTCTCTCAGAAGGTCTTCCTTCCTCCAAAGTAGAGTTTCAGAGAATCACCTTTCCAATCAATGAAGGTGAGGCCTTATTCATCCCTAAGGGAAGGGCACAGGAGTTTGGAAAAGAGTTGCAAATTAATCAAAATCTTTGAGATCAAATCTGACATTACTTATTAGACATATGATATTAAAATTGCCCCAAGGGAAGAACTTCATGAGCAAAGTGACAGATGTGAGAAAGAAATGAAAGAAGGTGTGTAGCATTGCTGGGATTGCAGCTGGTACCAAGTAAAGAAGTTAACTGCACTTTCTCTGCCACAGGATACAGACAAACATTCAACTGGTCTGGGTGAAGCGGAATGTACAGGAGGATATGAAACCTCCAACCAAGACTCAGAGGAAAATTCCTATTGAAAAGCACTGTACCTTTTCATTGCACTGATTTTTTTTATTATCATTTTTTCATTTTATATTTTTTTGGCTGCTCTCAGATATGAAGCCTCAAATCACTAAATTAGAGAATTCTTCTTTCACTGGTTTCCTTGAGGAGATTTGTATCTAATAAAACTTTTGTATTATTTTTAACACTCCACCCATCTTGCAGTTGTGGTGCTGTCTGTAAAAGAGGTGCTCCTCAGTGTCTGCAACAGCCAGTCATACTGACGGAGATTTCCTTGGGTTCACATTAGCCTCCACTGCCCAGAACAAGCATGAGGCAGGCATGGCTTTGAGGCTGTGGTCCTAGATCTGAAACAGCCTTTGGCTACACACAGACAGCGAGGCACATCCTTAAATTTCGGATTTTTTCCCGTCAGCCTTTGGTGGCGCTGCAGGGTAAGAAATTTAGGCTTTTACAGCCCACTTACAGCTAACCTCTGATCTGCAGCACAAGCTGCGGCAAATGTGAGAGGAATGACAAATTGGAGCTTAGGTTAAACAGCTTGTCCCGGCATAATCATTTTATGTTCTAAAGACCAGGGCTGATTAATAATTAAAAAAAAAAAAAAAAAGAGAGAGAGAAAGAGAACACCTAATGGAGGAAATATACTGTCTGCTAAACTACCTTTCTCTACAACAATTCAAGTCAGAATTAGGAGGTAAGAAAAGGCCAAAAAAAAAACAATTATCAAAGAATAAGTATTTCTTATTGTGACAATGGATCAGCTTCAAATCTGGCCTGTTCTAATGGAAATTCAGTGCTCTCAAAAAGTACTGGGACAGTGTCTTTGGAAACCACAGTTTTCTCCTGATCCACGGCAGAGGTCCAAGCAGGCAAATGTAAATGCCCCAACACTTAAATCCTTTGCCAAAGAGACAGTCAGTCTGGGAAAAGTAGTGCTTACTCTGCAAACACTTCCTCTCCTTAGATGAGGAGGGGAAGAAGTAAAGTAAAGAACAACTCACGGGTTGAGATAAGGATAATTTAATTAAAGGAAAAATATAATAATAATGATAATAATAATAATAATTAAGGAAAGAGTATTATTAACTAAACAATTTAACTAAAGGGAAAAAAAAGGGAAAGGGGAAAAGGGAGTGGGAAAGGGAAAAAAGAAAAGAAAAGAAAAGAAAAGAAAAGAAAAGAAAAGAAAAGAAAAGAAAAGAAAAGAAAAGAAAAGAAAAGAAAAGAAAAGAAAAGAAAAGAAAAGAAAAGAAAAGAAAAGAAAAGAAAAGAAAAGAAAAGAAAAGAAAAGAAAAGAAAAGAAAAGAAAAGAAAAGAAAAGAAAAGAAAAGAAAAGAAAAGAAAAGAAAAGAAAAGAAAAGAAAAGAAAAGAAAAGAAAAGAAAAGAAAAGAAAAGAAAAGAAAAGAAAAGAAAAGAAAAGAAAAGAAAAGAAAAGAAAAGAAAAGAAAAAAGAAATAAAGTCTATGTGGAAGTGCAGAGGAAATAAATTACTCTCCACTTCTCACAAATGAGCAATGCTTGACTGTGTCCTTGAAGCAGGGCCTCAACACACATAGCCGGTGTTCGGGAGGAGGACCAATGTTTTCACAATGAGAGCCCACCCCTCCTCTCTTCTTCCTGCTTCCACCTTTAATTGCTGAGTGTGACATCACATGGTATGGAATATCCCTTTGGTTGGTTTAGGTCAGCTGCCCTGGTGATGCTTCTTTTCTCACTTTTTTGCCCACCCCCTAGGAATGTTAGAGAGAGTCCTGGTGCTGTGCCAGCACTGCTCAGCAGCAGACACAACACTGGTGTGATACCACTGCTGTTCTAGCTACAAGTGCAGAGCACAGCACTGTATGGGCTGCTGCAGGGAAAGTTAACATCCCAGCCAGAACAGTACACTACTTTACAGCCAGATTTCAATTTATAATGCACATTCCTGAACAGTTTTATGAATTAGACCCCAAAATGTAGTGCTTTCCACCACACCAAAGTTTCCATGATTCACAATTTTCTTGCCACAGATTAATGGCACTCTTTCCAAAACTCTCAGAGGAGGGAAGAAAAGGGGTTAGATTTCAGAAGCTTTTAGATGCCTACAGATAGCAATAGATATTGAGAGGGATCTTCCAAAATGCTACCAGAAAGCCTTCAAGAAGACTATTCTTACTGTAAGCTTTATAACCAAACATTTCAGAATACCATACCCTGGAATACACAGAAAACTATATTTCTTCAGTTTCCATTCCTCTGGGGAAAAGTGTGAGGCTTAACGTAATGGTATTTCCAAATACACAAAGAAAATGAGCTCCACGTCACAGTACACAAAATGAATGTTGCAGATTTGCACTTTCAGGTGTCTGCATTTTTAAGTGACAGGAGTTAATTTGGCATTAAGCACCAATAGCTGCCTACCTTCATTGTCCACTTCTAGCTCTCCAGCACAATACATGTTGGATTTACCTGAGGAACTTGTTAAGATCTCCATGCTTCATGTACTCAAAGACCATGATGAGTGGATCGCCCTCAACGCAGACACCATAGAACTTGACAATGTGCTCGTGTTGCAGGTTAGTCAGCAGCTCTGCCTCACGGTGGAAGTCCTTGCGGGCATTGTCACTGGCATCCTTCAGTGTCTGGCAGAGGAGACAAGGATGTGAGGAAGGAGAGAAGTTCACAGAAGGTCGTGAACATGTGGGAAGACATTGTAAGGGTAAGATAAGGACATTATACTGCATAAAGAATGGAAGAAGTACATTTTTAGTAACTGTTTTAGAAATGCAGATGCGATGTTTAAGAGCAATTTAGTAAAGGCAATAGCATTGTTGTTCCCCTGCCCCATGTCACAATATAATACCTACCAAATAATTTTTATTATAAGAGGATGTAGGAATACTCACGATCTTGCTGTTTCAAGTGTTTCCCAAAACACAGAACAAAAAATCTGATCTTATCCAAAAAAACATACTCGTACACAACTGGTTTGTATCCTTTAGCTTGTAACTCAGGCAAACCCCTGGTGTCCTGTTGGTATTTACCTCTGCTTTAGGTTCCTTAAAATAAAGCTTTGCTTGCTTAAAATACTTAGTGGAACATAGATGCATTTCTTATGTATTACTGATGTAATTACTGCTGATGTTGGTCCCTGTGGTGCAGTATACATTCAGTAGATTTGTAGAAGGGCAGATCCTTGGAACAGACCTTACAACCTAAGACTTCAGTCAGAAACTCCTTTGAAATAAAGTAAATTTACTTGCATGACTAAGATTAAGAAATGTGTAAGTAACTGAATTATCAATCCCAAATTGATAGACAGAAAGTAAGTAGATGCAGGTCAGAATCTTGGGGTGGCAGTTTTTATTTTCCCACTTCTTATTTATATAGATCTAAAATCCTGCTCATTTTCATTTTGTAGGAAATATATCAATGTTGGATCAAACAGGAGGCTTGAACTTTGTATAATAAAATAGTACTAATTTACCTGCCACTCATAAGCAGTTTCAGATCTCTTCTTAACTACATTTCATGAGCAAGGAAACACTTTCATGCACGAAACCAAAAGCAAATTCTGACACCAATTAAGTGAGAAATAATAATAATTGACAATAAACCACTACTGTGCTCTACCTTCAAAAGGTACAATGGTGGTACTGTATTAATTGAAAAAACATTTTTAAAACAGTAAGAGAATGATAGCAGGTTAACAATGTTCACAAGTTATTAATCACAGAAACTGACAGATGGGCTTTGTACCTCTGTATTTTAACTACCATTAGACTTAAAACAAAAGACAGTAAGACTCAAAACTAACAGTGTTGCTTTAACTTAGGATGTTTTTTTCCTGGCTATTTTCTACTCTGAATTCATGTAGACACCACGGGACCAACCACGCTCATCAGAGCAGACACAGAACAAGTTGATACAGTGCAATCATTCTGCCAACAAACCCAGTTTCTAGCTGTAATAATTATGGTTTGTTCAGGTTTTTTTTTTTAAACAGAGAGAATTCAGTCCACTTTACTAGTATGATACCTATGCTTCTGTGAATGAGGGACTAGGGACTAAAAGATGACTGTCAGAGAAAATGTTTTCTTCACTTATGAAATGGCAGACATAGACCTTAAAAATTAACAGCTGGGGTGAAAAGAAGCAGGGCTGAGTGAATAGCCATTTATCAGATACAGGGGCTTTTCCCTGTAGATTTCAGGCTCTGTGGATACCAGAGGCAATAGAAACTTGTTGTGCCACAATGACACTTCCCTGAGGAACCCCTTTACGAATCTCACGTGTCTTCAGGTGCAGAACCCTTCTTTCACATGTTTTATCAATAATGATGCAACAAGGATTTTACAAGCCTTCATAAGCCGTGACATATTAATATACACAGCCATATCATCTAAGGTAGATATCAAATCAGCTCTCCACCTGTGGTCCCAAGCAAATCACATCTGAATCAAGCAAGGACTGAAACTGAAATATCTTCCAATGCATCCAGGCTCTGCAGTGATGCCTTAACATGATGCAGGCACCAACTCACAGTCCAATCTATACTATATAAAGAAATCACCTGGAGCAATTCTGTTGTCAGTTGAGTCTCCTCTGTTGGCTTCATGTATAAAGCAATTGGACTGTAATTCTTCTCAGCAAGAGAATTAGAAAACAATTCATATAAAAACATTTTTATATAATAGCAACCCAGGAAAAAAAATATAGTCAGAAGCACGGGCTCATACTCTTTCCAACAAGCTCTTTCCCTGGAAAGACAGTAAAAATGCTGACAGCTCTGCCCTGTGATGATGGCTTATTGTATATTTCAGGAGAAGCTTTTTATCTCACAGAAACAGCAAAATTATCATATGACAGAGCAGTTGCCATGGCAATTACGCATTTTCTGTCAAACAGCAAAATGCAAAAAGGTCTAAAACCCTGGCAAAACTCAGAAAGGGTTTCTATTACCAAGGGCAACCTTAAGTTCCGTAACCCACCATTGTTGCAACCTTCACTCCTCTAATTTTCATTATTTCATGCAGGACACAGTATAGACCCAATGCATGAGAGATAACTGACATAGGCAAGGAGGAGTTTGGAAAATGAAAAAATTAATAACCACGTAACATTTACATAGAAACGACGGGGAGTAATGCATTTAACTTGTTTTCAGTGTAAAGGAAAAAATAAAAACAAAATAAAACCACAAGAGCACAAGACGGGGAAAAGAACATACTCATTTTTATCAATACTGACAGGTAAGCCACAGCTCTGCATGCAAAGCACTGTCACCAATCCCAAGCAGGATCTGATATACAACCACAAGAACTTTCCAACTAGTAGGCTGCTTGGCCAGTAGCTAAGGAGGAGGGGACATGCTCCCTTCGGCAACAGAAGCACTTCCTGGCTGGTAGAGGAGCTCCTCATCTGCAGAGCTCAGCCCTGTGACAGGTGGACTGCCACCCCTTGTTTAATCTCTTCATCAAGACCTTGCCCAGGTATCCATGTACAATCTGGATCCTGCAAACTTGCACTGCACAGCAAGTGCAAGCCACCAGCTTTTTAATCCACCCTGATGCCACAGAGCTGTAACCCCAGCAGCAGGGGGACCTGGCTCTCACTAGCACCAGTATGACATGGTAATGAAACTCTCCTGACAGCCTTCCTTTACACTCTTTCAGCTTACTGCTCCCCAGCACCACATAACACCTGAGAGCTGGAGAAGAGTTGGAAAGCTTTGGTTCTTCTCCGCAGTGCCATGGAAATGTTTGTCACCTAGTACATGCATCAGTCTGCTATACAAGCACAACCCTGGAGAAAGCAGTATAGGGTGAATCCTGCCTTTCCCATTCCCAGGGCAGCAAAAGGCAGCTGCTAACTTGTGTTCTGCAGGTTCTAGAGAACCCTCTGTTCTCTAGAACTGTTTGCAGCACGTTTTGTACTGATCTGATTTGAAAACTCACCTAGGGTGGGGGGAATCCCATGCCCAGTCTGACCTGTGGTTAAACTCCATGCTTGCAGGTTTTGATCCACAGTAAGCATTTCTGAACACTCAGTGTTCTCCCCAAAAGTCCCAACAGTCAAATTTAAACAGACTATCCTACTCCTCTTCCAGTGAGGAAAAGCATAAGCATTTGGGGTTGTTTATGCTAAGCCTGCTTTTGTATCTTCCCGGATTTATCTGGAACTCTTATCTCCCATGCAATTAGCAGCAGCGTCAAGGTCTCAGATATCATCAGCCTGCTGGTGAGGAAAAGGATGGATGTTGAATCAGACATGGAGATGTTTAGGCCAATGTTTTAGCACACTTGCACAAGACCACACAGTTGCATAGCAGTCGGCAAGCAAGGAGACCAGCCGTTGTCCTGAGGTCTGCAGGTAGATGAGGCCATGCTTCCTTGCTGCCCCAGTACCCCTGGCACTTCCTCACTTCATACCAAACAGACTCTCCCACTCGGCTCACTGGATCTTTTTCACTGGGACAATTTTGCTGTGGATTTGCTGAGGGGGGTGGAGGTGGTGGTGAAGCACTGTAAAACCTTTGCTGTTAGCCAGGAAAAGCAAACCTTGGCTGCTGGCATCCAGGTCTGCTCCTCGAAGAACAAAAAACAAACACTTTCAATGCCAAACCCCGTGGCAAATGTTGGGGCCTGGACACAGTCCAGTTCACCAAAATATTTCTCTTAAAGATGTGACTTTGGTCACTATCTAAGAACCAATATAAGAAACCTAAAATGGGCATAATCTGTCCACAAAGGTTTTTCTTGTCATGGTTATCTGTGCAATAGTTTTTGATGCTAGGAAGAATTGATTTGGTAAAATAATAATAATAATAATAATAATTAATAATAATAATACCGATGCAGAAAACTGACAGATTTATCACCTAAACCCATGTAGACACCTCTCCTTTTGAAGGCTGAATACTCTTGTGAATTACACTGAAAAAGTGCAGCAGAGAGAAAGTGCAGTACAGCATTTAACAGCAGAAGTACTAGGCTCCATTTGGTCAGGACTTTCAAAGGCAGCGAGTGAATGGAGAGACTTTTATTTTGCTATCAAGCACTTCTCTGAAGTGATAGAGAAATTGAAGTTTCCACTCTAGGTTCACCAAAATACAATAGAAAATTCATTCAGTTCTAGTTTTGTCATCTCGTCTTATGCTTTCTCCCATCTATGATATGTCCCTTCCAGGCTTCATTTCTCCTCACCAGTCAACATGACGGAACAACTTCAACTATCAAAAAGCTTGTAACTTTGACAAACACACACACAAAAATGCTATTTTTGATGGAGCAAGATGGCAGTCTACAAATCCATCTTCCTTTCATGTTCTTACTACCAGATCCAAAACTCTGTGCCTTGTTTCCATTTTCAAAAAGATGATCTACTTGGTTTCTTTTACTGTACAGCTTGATCCAAAACATACACATGGTTGACTAATTGTGGCTGGTCAGACAAGATTATTTTCTGATCCCTAAATACAGCCCAAATTCTAAATGTGTGTTCACCCTGCATTTAATGAGATACCTCAAATGTTGAACACCTCGTTCAGCTTTCAGCAGAACAACAGATGGAGATCGGAGATTGTTGCCAGGGAGACTTTGCAAGCTCTTTGAGTGTAGTTTAACTGATAATGTCTTCTAGTGTACATCCATAGCTGATGGTGATGACCAACCCTTAGGCCTTCCATTTTGGGGGACTAGAAGATTTGCTACTATGAAGCATGTTCAGTGTAGGAACCCCAAGACCATGCTGGATATTTCCCTTCTACTTTGGACTGTGTTTTGGAATGGTTGACTGGAGCTGTACAATCAAGAATCACTCCTCCAGCTCTGAAATATCATGACTTCTGGATTTCCATACAGACAATATTTAACAGCACATGAAAATATTATCCACAATTTTGTTATTAATATAGTGGCCAGGAACGTTATGACCATTAACCACAGATAATTTCTTTGGCTGATTAAGAGAATCACACAATCATGAAAAAAAAAAAAAAAAAAGACTTCTTTGACTGGCAGTTACATGCATAACCTATGCACTTAGCTGGTTATAGATTATTTTGTTAGACACACAAATATAAAAGTCACATGCATTTTTAATGGCCTCGGCTTTATTTTTCACTAGTCATATTTTAAATAGGTCAGAAAACATTTTACCCCTTTGTAACACTGCTTTCCCCCTTTTTTCTTATGAAATTCAGCTCTCATTTTATAATCCACAGCAAGCTCACATATCACATTCTTTTAACACCTCATTAGCCTTGTGAACCTTCCACACGATCATTTACAAATAAAATATCATTAGTTACATCTACGTATTAATGATTGAAACCCTAGACTCTTTTACCTTCACTGCCACCAAGATCTTGTCCTGCTCAGGACAGAGGTTGTAGCATTCTGCCAGAAAGACTTTCCCAAAGGCTCCTTCACCAAGTTCTCTTTTAAGAACAATATTGTGGCGCTTGATGTGCTGAACAACTGCAAAGAAAAGACAAAACAGAAGAAAAAGTGAGCTGCAACGCCTGGATGGGACAGGGTCCATGCTTCCAGCCACTTGGAGATGGGTTTGCCTGTAGAACACGGTGCATATGGTAAAAAGAATCAAAGCGCCCATATGTGTTTCACTAGTGCCTTTCCCCCCTCCCCCCACCCCCCAGTATAAATTATAAATATATTTATGTTTGGAGAGTAGTCCATTTGCTGTATAAGAAGACATGGAATTAAGAATCACCTGGGAAAAGGCTATCTATCATCATATTTTGACGACTGCTGTAGAGCGTACTTAAAAATGAATGCTGTTGCAATTTAAGGGAAAAAAAAAAAAAGGAAGAAAGAGAATAAGAAAACATGAGCAACCTTTCTCATGTAACTTCTATTTTTGTACCTCTAACAATAGCTGAACTGTCTTGTCCAGAGACAAAAATGTTTTGAAGAAAAAGTTTTAAAATTAACCTAATCCAGGAAAACAAAATATGCCCTCTTTCAACTAAATTCAACTTGCTCTCTAGTTTCCTTATCAGTTGTTCATCTGCTTTCCCTCTGTTAGCTGTATTTCAGTTACCTTAAGATAAAAATTTCATTCTTACAAACATGATTTACAATATTGCTCTGAAGTAAAAGAAATAAAAGATGGACAAAGGTTTTAGTCAGTGTCATGGACAGAGACTTAGCTGAATTGCTGCCCAGAAGCAATTGATTCAGACATTAAAATCCTTGAGCATTTTTGTTCATCTCATTTTATGTTCTTCTTTCAGTGCAAGCTTCCATTAAAAGATTTAATATTTAAAAGACTATACCAAAATTTGTACAATGCACCATCAATTTGCAATGTTCTACCTAAATAAAGCAGCTGCAAAGTCAGTTTAACTGGCCAACTCAATAGGGTAGACTGCTTGTGTTGCTGAAATTGTACGAAACGGCCAGTATCTACTGGCACATTTAATCTAAGAGCATTTAGCTGCTTTTGCAACCACTGAAATTCAATCCTGCTCAGACAGAACCTATTTGCAACTTAAATCTGAAATGCAATGGGCTAAATAGCGGTGCATAGGCATCAGGCTGCCTTCTGCCAAGATACAAATCTCCACTGGACCACTTAACTGCAGGGACCAGGGTTGAACCCTGTCAACAATCCGGGATATATTCAAACAAAGCCCACCCCCTGGCCCCACGCTTGGCCACATGCGTGGTCCAAACCGAGTGACGATTAACTTAGAAACGACCTTAACCCCATTACTAGATGGTGGAAAATGAAGTCCTGCTAACATCAGTAGTGGGAGGAAAGCTTGTCCCCACTGCTATCAGCAGCATTTGGGGAGTGGGCCCACAGTCTGTGAGAGGGAAATCCCCACATCCCACACCCACAGCTGTGGACGATATAAGCACACGTTACAGCAGTGGGCACACATGAGAGGAGCCTGGAGCTGCTCCAGCCATGGTGCTGGAGCAGTTCAACAATTGCTTAGCTCCCTGCCCACCCTCAGGCCCCTTGTGCCTGCCTGGGGAGTGCAAGGCCCTTGGGCAGCCATGCCTATGCCTGGCTGCTGCGAGGGGATCCGGTCACCGTGAGACCGTGCCTGCTGAGCCTGAGGTGATAGTGGCCTGGATGCTGTGTGGGACCGGGAGCAGAGACATTCAGCTCCATGGTACCAGCGTGATCACCCTAAAATGCTCACAAACCCCATCAGCTTTTGTAGCAGAGAACAGGGCTGAAGTCCTGCCCTATTAGAATCAGCAAACCACATGTCTGCAGCGGGGGGTCTTTCACTTTGCTCTCATTGCTGCTACCAGAGACCTCGTACTGACCACAGCCAATTTCCTGATTAGGTCCTCTCCACTCTGAACACCAACCACTATTGATGTGTGCCCTGGAAGTAAGAAGACTTTTTACCAAGTTCCTGGAGGATTTCACAAACAATGCAGTAAAAATAAATAAGACATGTATCAAGTATTTCCCTGTAGTATACTTACATCTGCTGCTACATGCTCTGATATAAATCAAGCATTTGAATAAACAGCTTGTCCCATACCAAACTGTCAAAAGCAAAACACTGCAAGCCACAGAAGAGCTCTGCACAGAGTATATTTGCAACTTGTTATGTTCAATCCATCCCTGTTACCTTTCTAAGCTGAGCAGAGTTGCTAAACAAATAAAAAATGACAGTAAATGTGACTAAATACATTCAGATTAAATACAAGAACAATGTAAGTAAATCAAACGCATATGATGTGACAGAAATATGAGCTAAGGAAAAAATCCATTTAGCACAATCAGGGCCCCTGCCATACTGACACCATATTCAGTAGGAGGAGATTTCAGCAGGAGATACACGGAAAAATGCAAGTCAAAATCTGCTTTCAGTTAATATCAGGATAAAGCCAATTAACTCTATAGAAGTCCAAGAGATTATCCTGGATTTACATTGAAGAAACAAAGCAGAATTTGGCCAAAGAGGTGGCATAACTGAATTACCAAAGAAGTGGTCTCATAACATTGTCTCTCAGGCAAAGATACACAAACATTCAAAGGGTGGTTATGTATTTTCCTCCTTTTGACTCTAAATGGTGATTGCCCTTGAGCTGCCATTTGTGCTTTTAAGAGCATGTCATCCCTGGTTTAAAAGATCTTGTTTGATTACTGTAAAAAATATGTTACATTAAGCTAAGAGCTAAGTCAAGTTGAAACACTTAAGAGAAAAATGAAACCTAAAATATGAAGTGAGACCAAGCAAACTAAACAAGGGTAAATGCTGAATAGAGGCTGTGGTGTTAAATAATATCCATAAAAAAAACCCTGCCCAAAGAAGCACAGGGCTCTCCTGGATGACTGCAGAGAACAGGCTGGCAACAAGAAAGAGGACTGCAGAAAAGGATTTTCTTCTCATCTTGTGATCCCAGAGGCCTTCCACCAAGACAGCCGGTCTGACAGTACTTCATACACTAACAAACAGCATGTCACATTGTCAGTAATGCATTGAGGCCTTATCCTGTAAACACTATCTGGAGGCATGAGATTTCACTACTAGGTAACCTACCTTTGATGGTGAGGCTGAACAAAGAGGATCACAGCACATTCTGGAATGGGTTCCAAGAAAAATGGGCAGCTCAGGATCACCTCACCACATTCAATTCACTGAGCTGAATGTTACAGATTTCAGGCACGGACAGCAAGACACTCAGAAGCACAAGTTATTAAAGAGTTTCTGCACATAATTAAAAAATGAAATGCTGTGACAGAGTAAAAGTGTTTTCCCCTTGGTCACAAACATTTTACCACTGAACATTTTACCACTACATGTGACCATTACACCAGATAGTAAGATACTAACTAAGATAACCTTCTGCACAGCATGGAGCATAATACTGACTTAACTGACTTGTGCTTGACAGGAAAATACCTCCTGAAAGGAATTGTGTCAGTCTTTATTTGGAAGTCTGAGCTATTCACTTGCCCTAAATGTGTAATCATTTTGCTAATAAAAATGTAGGCTTTATTCTCTTTTAATTTTTAGCTTGTCTGGCTTGCATCTATCTTCCTTGGGTTTTAGTAGATTTCCTCTGCTAGCTCGAGCACCCTTTCAAGGTCTGGTGCAAAATACAAATAATCAACATCATTCTTGCTATTGGTAAAGCAAAGTTATGGAAGCCCGTTGCAGGTAAGCATTTTGTCTAGTTTGCCAGTCACTTTTTGTGGCTCTTCCATGGAAAAATATTCAATATCCTTTTTAAAATGTAGTTGTTTCCAGTTGTTTTTCACAACCGGACGTCACATCACTCTCCACCCCAGGTTGTGATATAAGCATAGAATCAGCTCCCTATACCCCTGCATATCCAAAGATCACACTAGTCCTTTTACAGCTAGTTTTACTAAAGAGCACAAAATTTACATACATACACATGGACACGTGGCATGAGTGAGTGTCTCACTGGGTGAACACCTCACCCAATTACAGTATTACAAATGCTGCAAGTTTCAGGTATGTTCTCACATACCTTATGAAAACAACAGAGCACAGGAGAGATCATTGTACTTACAGAGAGACAGGGACTTGCTGTCTGATGGACAGTAAGAGCCACAGCAATCAAGCTCCATCCTTACTGCTCACTGAACTGCCAACACTAGAAGATTCTGTTGTGTTGCATACTCACTTACATTATCTGCTAAGTCTCCTTTCCAGGATACTGTTCAAAATTTTGCTAGTGGTACACATGCGGAAGATTCTGATGAAATGTGTTTTACCAGGAGTCTAGAGAAGAGAATGAGGATCTTCAAGATGTCAAATAACCCGACAAGGTAATATTATAGACAAATTTACAGTTGCATAAGAAAAAAGCAGCAGCAGATAAGACTCAGCTTATGATGTGACATGAGTTGTCACAGAAAGACATTTTGCAAAGTTTCTTCATTATCTTCTTCCATCATTTCTCTTGCGATCACTAAGACTCAGCTATTTCTAAGATCTTGCTAGAAAAAACAGGTGTAAATGGCTGAGTGATTGCTCAGATAGTATACCAAATTTGTACAGCATTTGTCATTCACATAAAAACTAGGGTGGAATTTCAGAAAGAATCACATAGCAGGAGGATACAAAATCACTACAAACAGCAGACAGCAAGTCTAGCCCAATGACCTTCAAATTCTGCAGCAGCAGCAGCAGCAGCAGCTCTACAGTCCTGCATGCTATTGGAAGATTAGAAATCCCAGCACACTAAGATATCCACTCTCTAACATGGCAATAATATGGCAGCAACAAAACCCACCAACTTTATATAAATAAATAAATTGCACAACATTAACAGAACTTGCTTGTCAGAGTTGCCTCAATGCAGAAATAGGTCAGCTCAGTTCTGAGAGTATATTTATGATTATCTGATGTGTTCATCCCCTACAACATTTATTACTTATTATTCTATATAAATTTTTGTGTAGTGATACTGTTTTATTTTTACCATAGAGCAGCAACAAATCCTCATGCAAGACTGGTGCCCAGTTCTTGTAGGTGCACATAAGGAAGCAGTCCTTTTTCAGGTATGTAGTGCACACTTGAGACACTTCTTTAATTGGATTAAAGTAAGCCAACAGAAAACCTGCTTCTCAGGAACTCTACTCCAAATCAGAGGTGCTGGTACTGGATATAGAGGCCAGAACACAAAGGGTTCACAAAAGAACCACTAGGCCAGAGAGACACTCAGGCCTTTTCACGTTACCAGTATAAGTATGGCTTCCGGAGCAATTTGAGTGGCAATCAGTGACTTCTCTCATTTTTCATGGGCATCAGACCACAAGGAACCCTGAGGGAGGTATTTAATGGGCAAACTGAATAAGGCACCTCCATGGGCTTAGGTCTTCCTGAAACAAGAACTGGAAGTGTTTTATGAAAAATAAGCACTCACCAGAATGGCATAATTCCCAGAGACTTCCCAGCTGTCAAGAGCTACATCTGGTGATAAACCTGATAAATCCGTGACTTCCGTAGCTTTGCCTTTCAGTTACTTTATTTAAAACTTAAATCCTCAAAGGATATCTACTTTAAACTCCAGAGCTTCCATTGTCTTGGCAGGGAATTAGGTCTCCCTTTGTGATACAGCACTGCAGCTCCTGGGAAGGTGCCCTGGCAACAGTCCTTCCCAGGGCAGCTGGGGCACCACAGATCTTGTGCACTGTACAGTCACTTTGCTGCAACTGACATGGCCCTTCTCTGGCTGAAACTCAATGGTTTGCTGGCTTTTGTGGGTTTATATATGATTTCTGGTTAAGATCTTATTTTCTTGTTTGGCCAAGGTCTTCTCAGTGTCCTACAGAAAGGCATATTGCCACTCTCAATTACATCCTTATAATCAAATAAAAGCTACTTCATAATAAGTTATAATAACAATGCTAACATGGTTTTAAATACATGAGTTTTATGAGCTAAATTCACCCTACAGGAAAACAAGAATTATGAAGTTGAATGAATTTTTCCAAGCATGAATTTTACCTTATATACACAAACAAGGCCTTCAAGCCTTAGTAATCTGAAAGCGTTTTTGATTTCAATTATAAATATGTCCTAAATATGGACTTGTTCTGTAATGTGCTAAAAAAAATTGGGGATATATCAGAGTAATTGAAAGCTGAATTTAGCTGACTATATTCAAAGTAGACAGTAGATATTATTCACTTTGTTTTCTTTCTGTATACTGCTTCCTGCTTACCAACAGTTTTTTCAGCAATGTGCTGCAAATCAGCATTAGGCAGAAAACTGTGCTGCATTTTTGACCAAACTTTGCCTTTGCAGGTGTGCAAACACTTAATTTGTAAGGGTCAATCTACATGCACTTCTAAATGGTTACTGAGTTCAAAACTTGAAGGCTTTGTGCATGAGTTGCAGTATAAAGTATCTGCTAATATTATTTTATTATGGCAAATCTGGTCCATCTTATATGTCTAAGTTAACTGGAGAGAATGATGTCACCACCACCACCCTTCTCTTAGCTCAGACCAGGAAATCCTTTCCCTCAGCATGACACTATGACACTAATCTGTATGGATCTTCTGTACCACAGAAACAGAAGGACTTAGGAAAGGATGGGGAATTACCATGGAGCATAGTTCTAGATGCTTGCAGGGAAGAAGGGCTAATAAACATTCTGCCTTTAGAACATTAACTCTTTTTCTACCTTCTTTCAGAAACCAGCATAGTCTGAAAAACTTCCCAGGATGCCAGTCAGAGAAGTAGGACCTGAAAGAAATGTCATACGTTCAGAGACTGAGCCATATTCAAACTTTGTCTAAGTGGATATAGAGGTGCAATTCAAAGATGACCCATTCTTGATGCAGGCTTCTCTGCTTTACTTTTTCTCTTATTTTAGAAGGAAAAGAAATAATTAAGTATCTTGATATGAGGGAGGACAGAATGGTTTTACTTTTGGCCTCTCACAAGAAGTGTGAAAAGTGAATGGAGCTTTCATTCCAGTGTTGGAGTAAAACGTAAGTTTGGCCCACGGTCCCAAAGTTAAGGGCATATCCAGTTTTCACCTTTGCTGAAATATTTTACTAAAAGATAGCACAGCACCTGATTCTGCCATGTTAGATTGGCTGCTCTCTTGCAGCTAATTGTGTAAGGAAGCAAATGGAAATCATAGAGAAAATATTGTAAGAGCATGACAGAACCCAATTTTCTATATATCACAAACAATACTATTTACCCTTTTCCTAGCAATTTTTGTCCAGCCTCAGAGCACTATTTACAGTTCCATCAGGCTGCATGACATTGTATGGCTTCCCACGAGGAAAGCTGAATCTTATGTATGCCCATGTTTTGCTTTCTTTGGGCCAGCTGAAGTAAACTCCTCCCTCAGTGGAAGGTTTATTCATTAATCCAATGGTACACACTCAGCTCTTCAAGGCCACTTCGTTACTTGCTCTTATGATTCTGTGCATACTACCCCCTTTCCTGGGTTTCACCCTAAGTCAAACACAGAGAAAGTGACATTTGAAAATAACAGCTTTGGTTATCCCCAAAGAGGACCTGGAAAAAGACACAAAGATATCAAGCATGTCAAACAAAGAAGTGAAGAAACATTCATCGTCCTTTGATCAGATTCCTACATCATTTACCAAGAAATAAAAATCAGCAGGAAAAAGAGCAAATTCCTGATTCTTCTTATATGAAATGAAAAGAAGCTCAGTTTGCCCTCCTCCTCCTCCACCCAGGGACACAGAAGGGATTAGCACTGCTATAGTGCCTGAAAACCCCGCACAATGGGTGAGATGAGCAAAACCATCTTAAAAGCTGAACAGAGCTGGAAAAGAAGTTATTTCCTCTTTCAGATATTTTGTCCTTCAGTGGTTCTTCATCCTTCCCTGGTGAGCCATTTGTTGTTCTGCTTTCTTTCACTGACAAGCTGGTACTCCTCTTTGCTGGGGTGTGCCATCTACAAAGGATTACTCCCCAGATAGCTTTCTCTCCTTGGCCTCTGTTACAGTTTCAGGATGCCAGTGCTTGCTGATAACAAAGGCACTTGTAGCTAACAGTGTATACATGCATAGTACACCCAGAAAATTTGTCTTTACTGCAGGGCTATGCCAGACAACTCTGATACAGCCACAGAACAGTCAAAAGATTATTACATTGAAATAGCTTCATACAAAAGCCCTACAAATTCCCAAATAAAGTCACCAAGGGTTTACAAGACAGAATGTGCTTAGGGTTTTTTGGGATCAGGCCCTCAACAACTGCAAAGAAAATACCACTTTTCTTTTGTCTTGTTGCACATTCAGTGGAAAAAAATACTCCTCTGTTTCCATGCTAATGCGGCAGGTTTAATTTTTCAAACTTACAAGACCTACCTACTGTAGACCATACACTATCTCCTCTGCTTACCTGGCTCCTCCATTTTGAATCCTCTGAGCGGTTGAGACTATCAAGTGCATTTTCATTGTATGGTAACAACACAACCATCCTGTATGTAAAAGTCATGACGTTTTTACAGCCTGTATTATGTCTCATCATTCTCCAGAATCTGAAAACCTCTCCAAATCCTTGGGATGGGTAAGAATAAGACTGTGGCATGCCTCTTGTGTTCAAGTTTTGCTAAAATAGACAGTGGTGATCCTACTTGGAACTACTCTGCAAATTACACTAAACAATAGCCCAGCAGGATGTGAAAACACTTCAAAACCTCTTTCAATAGCAGTAGGATAGGTGCCTATTCTAATTGTCCTGGTAGAAAACCCAACCAACCCAACCTGCCTCATGGTTACAGTGAGAAAAGACATGTCTTGACACTGGGAACAGTACGATTTCCTGGACCATTTCTCTTGAAAAAAAAAAAAAAAAAGTCGTATTTTCTTTTCTCTCCTCTTTGATATGCATGTTATTTTCTTGTAAACTAGCAAATCTAGCTAACAGGTCCAGCAGAGAATATGAGAAGTATCCTTCCATTCACTTCAGCTCTGGATATTGTTATCTATCAGCTGAAATGACATTTTCCTACATTTCAGACAAATAAGAAAGAGTCCTCCTTCTTTGTTAAAATAAGTTTAATGAGGGAGCAAAGTCTCCTCTACACAGCCTCTTGCAAACAGCCTGCCCAACATAGAACCCATTGCCCTGTTAGCAGATCCGAGGCAATCTTATGCTCTGCACATCCCTGTAGCTGCAGACAGCCAGGCACCAGTCATCCAGTCAGAACGCATCCCCTCCGTCCAGCCAGCAATCCAATCACAAGTAGGTAGGGGACATAAAAGATGAGCAGTGAGTGCCTCAGTTTCACTAAAGCCAACAGGTAAACAGGTTTGCTTCTTAGCAAAGTTCCCTTCAGACAGCTGTTTAAATAAGAACTCTGTAAATTTTGACAAAACTGTATAAATTCCCTCCCACATATCAATAAAACTTTATTTTAGAGACAGAAAATGAACACTATGCAATAATCAAACAGCAACTATGTGATACGTCAGAAGCTAATGAAAAACAAAGATCTGTACTCCTTTAGGGTAACATCAGCTTCCTAAAGCATCTAGTGTGTTAATGAACTGTCAGAGCCCCAGTACCAACAGCATCAACACACTCAAGCATCCACTAAATGGGATCTTTCAAAGCTGTGGCCCATGAAGAGGCTGAGGACAAGTTCACTCTCTGCCATTATGCTTTCAGCACCTAAAAGCATCTTGTTTTTGAGTTGATAATTACAGTGTGCTGAGCCAAGCAGCTGTCACTAAGGAACAGGAGCTGCCCAAATGCAGCAAAATGCATAGAAGTTTACTGGTTGATATATCAGACAATAAAGAACTCAGTTACAGCCTTTTTCTGTTTTTTGTTTTGTTTTGTTTTTTTCTTTGTTTGTGTTTTGTTTTTTACTTCCATGCATCAAGATGGAGAAGGAGGGGAAAAAAAAAGAAGAAAATAAAAAAGAGGAAAGGGAAGAAGAAAGAGCTTTGAACATTTTGTTCCAGTCAGTTTCCAAGAAAGAGGAAAACACCAGGCGAGATTCAATTGAAGGACGCCCTCCCACAACCCACTGTTGCTGGAGAAGTAGCCACTGGGCAGATACCCGAGACACGTATTTCCCAAAACACACAGACCCAGCCTTTGCAGAGATGTGAACTCTTGCTGATGGCAGCACACACACATAGCAGGGGAAACAAGAAGAAGTACAGCAGAAATGGCTGAATGAACTTTATTCAGGGTCTGACACACTATGTCAGTATCATGAACATGACCTAAGGAGGAGTGTTACACTCATAAGCAGACTGAGTTGGCAATGCTGACCAATTAGTACCAGTTAATTTTGCAATGATAGGTAGTACACATGTGTGATATTCTATAAAAGCTGAATACGTGTCACCATAAATCAAACACTCTTTTCCCCCTGTGCTCTTCATTCTTGGAAAGTACTTACAGTTGAATCTTCTGCATTACTTGTATGCTGAAGTGAATGCAAATGTTATTTCCATGGGCCTCTGCTAGAAACAAAAAATGTTCTGGCCAGAAAAGTTATTTTCTCACTTAGCATCTATGTGACTATTGCTTTTTGTTTGTTTGTTTGTTTTAAAAAAAAGAAAGAAAGAAAAACAAGTCTGTTTTATTTCAACTACCATACACCACAATATTATAGCACAGTTTAAAGAAAATGTAGTCTGCAAAGGAAGAAATAGGCAAAATGTAGTGTGTGTATTTTTTTTTCCTCCTGTTCCTTCTGAATTTCATGTTCTCTCACAGAGCAGTAAGTACCAGCTGCCTGCATACGCATTTACTTGGAAAATATTTTGAGCAGCAGTAACTGACAAAAATGGCTGCTACATTTGTTCAGCTGTAATGGCAGAATACCCCACATGCTTATCAGTAAAGGAAGTATTAAAAATTACCATCATTTTCACTGTCACTAGTCAAACAGCTGGATTTTTCTCTCTAGTTGCTCAGAACTGGCACTTGCAGCTAAGGAAACAGGTGTTGTCCATCGATATCATGCTGTCTGTACTAAACTAAAACACTGAGAGGTGTGAGTTACTGCTCAGCCCTATAGATAAGATGTCACCAGGGTAGATTAACAGACTAGTTTACAACCACTGTTGATTAACTGTTGCCTCTTGCGAGACAACCTCCAGCAGGAGGCTGAATAAGGTTTTGCTTTTAAGAAGGACTTGGTGTTAAGCCAGTTAACTTTGCCTTTTGGTAGTCAAGAATCCACAAAATGGTCCAAATGCAATTTCCAGGATAGTATCTTTCTAGTCTGCCCTTCTGGTCAGAATTTTAGAGAAAAGAGGAATGGTCAGAAGCTAACATGATCAGGTATAAACCACTTCCAAGATTTACTGGGTAGTTTTTCCAGCATTTTCCCATATAAAACTCAGAACTAAATTACAGGAAAGTATGGTGTTTTCACCATTGCTTCTGTCACATTTATTCTTCCCTTTTAACTCTCTCTTCATTATGAGAATTCAGCCACATGTTCCAAAAATATAACAACCTCTAACTGCAAAAATAACCATACTGATTTGCATTTTCCCTTACAGAGAAACTACAGAGAGGCAATATTGTTTACTTCTGAGACCCAGACAGACACAGAGATGGAAAGGTATTTGTCATCAGAACTTCAACAAACAACTGTTATGATGCTCCTTCTGAGTGAATCCCTTCATCACTGTTTTCCTCATCTAGAAAATAAGGCCAGAATTGTCTAGATGTCTTGTGATATGTCTTTGTTTGTTTGTTCGTTGGCTCTTTTTGTTTGTTTTTTAAGACTAATTGCTTTCTATTTGGGCTGTGTCACAAAGCTATAAAGTGCTTTAAGTTCATCAAAGTTCTTATTTGGTGTATTTTGAAAACAATGCTCCAAACTCCTCACTGCTGTCTTAATTTCCAAATCTTAAGAAAAGGCTCTTCATTTGACCTCCTTAAAATTTAAGTGTATTAAAACACAGACAAAAATAAGAGCAACTGAAAAAAAAAAATACATTCAGAAAAAGGGTTTTGCAACAGCTCTATTTCCCTTCCACCGTCTTCATTGTTACCTTTTATGACATGAAATTAATCCTGCTTTCACCCACAAAATGGAAACTGGGAAACTCAGTGGATCATTCTAGATTAACAGTCACAAAGAGAAGCTGCTGAAGAAAGCAATTAAAAAACCCACAACACCCTCTAATTAAAAACAAAACAAAAGAAAACCAAAAGAAGGAGAACAACAGAAACAAATGGCACACCATGAATGGAAGAAAATATGTGATGTCTGCTGCTCAGTTAACTGCCCTAATTCTTTGCTTACTCCAGTCTGTATGTCGTTAGTTTAGTCTTTTATGTGCTATCCCACATAAAAATAAACAGGCCTTCAGGGATTAACATACCACAACCAGCACTTCAAAACTACTTGCTGCAGCTTCCTTTCCACACCTTCATAAATGTAAACAAATCAAGATTTCTTAACAGGAGCTACTGAAATGATTTTCCTTCATATTGTGCCAAACAGGCATCAGAAATGCCGGTTGTTGTGTAAATCAGGGAAAATGGCAAGTTGCATCTTAATAAGGGCTATTCTAGCTAAGCATCCAAATACTGTCATTGGGGAAAAAAAAATATATTTTTAAATCCAGAGCATTTTAAAAAGTATTTTTGCTTATAATTAGCCCAGTTGTAAGTTAGTCGCAGTAGCTGGGGGCAAGTGGTTAGAGAACCTGCATTATCCCCGCTATTGCACAAAGTACTGTGATTTCACATATGGGCCATGGTGAAAGCTGTAGTTAAGAACAGCCATACTGACTTTTGCTTCAGTACACAGTTTTTAGTTCAAGCCCAGCTCTACAGGACTCCTATAGAACTTGCTCAAATCACTGACAGGCTTGCCACTGCCATCAAAGGGAACGTGAAGCATGCACTCTCACAGAAAATAGGTACATCTTGCCTCAGAAACACCATCCTTCTAATTGGACAGGTATGAACATGAATGTAAAGACAGTACATACACAACAAATTTGCTGCATGATGCAGCTTCCACCCAGTAATTTGTATCTTCATATACAGTAGAGAGGAGGATCATTCACATCATGGAGTTTATTGTCTCCAGTGACAAGTGCAAGCCTCTCATGAGCACAACTCAGAAACTAAGTATGGGCAGAGTGAAGCATAAACTCCCCCCCGTACAAAAAAAGAAAAGGAAGATGACTAGACTGCTCTAGCTCAAAAGAAATGGCATCTCCAGACCTCAGCTGATTAGTAGTCCTAATCAAATTTCCTCCCCTTTTTGCACTTAGGCATTTTAGGCTCTGTTAATTTAGATTTGTTCACCCTGAACAGCCTGTTACAGCTGCTCAGGGACAAGCCAAACATCTGCCCTGCAAAGACTTCTCTCAGAGATTTCATATGACATTTTGATAAAATGCTGTTCCTAGAGCAAGAGTTTGTCCATATCTAAACCAATGTCACTTGTTTCCATACAGTGATTCTTTCCTGTTACTCTAGACAATCTTATTTGGGATATGCTCACAAAAAAAAAAAAAAAAAAAAAAAAAAAAAAAAAAAACTTTTGCTGGCTTATTTATCACTACTTCTTAGTGACTCAGCTTTATTTTGATGCTATGTATGGCACAGCTGCCAGCCTGTTGGAAATATTTCTACATCCCATTTGGTTAGTGATCCTACAATTTCAAAAGCTTGTGATCGTGTATGTAAGTTTGCAGATGTAGTTTCCTCACCCTCCCCTGCTATAGCATGACAATGCATGCCAGAACACAGGCTCTGGCACAGACTTTGGAGACGGATGTGGAAAGGTTACACAATTTTGCAATAAATTCATTATGATCAAGCAGCACCAGTTAAAGCAATCACTGTCCTGGCCAAAGAAATAAATAAGGAAAAAAGAAAAAAAGAAAAAAAAAAAAAGTCTTCGCTTTTCTGATGTCCTGTTGCATCAAAGCACAGGTTGCAACAAGCAGAGAAAGTGTAATGTGCTTCAACGTCTTTGTCAGTTGCTATGGTACAGTTTCTTATGGAAAATTCCTTGTTCTGCGTGATGTTTTTCCTGCCTCATTTGGGATGGCAGAACCGTTCCTTGTGTCACCTGAGAAACCGGGCTGTCAGTTTCCACCTATTGGTGAGAAAGAAACTCATCAACAGCAGAACTCAATGGAAAATTCCTCGGGCAGACGTGTCTGCGCTGGAGGCCAACATTACACTGGGGAGGACAGGTCAGGAGCCGAGGGGGCCGTGCTGCCACACAGGAGATCTGGCTTCCACTTCAGGGTTGGCCACAGATTTCCTGTGTGAGCTGGAGCAAGGCATTAAACCTCTGGGACTGCCCACTTTCTGGTCTGTGCACAGGGGCCCCAGGTCTGCAGCCAGCCCACAGACCAACCAACTAGAGCCAGGGTTTTGGGAGCCTCAGCCCAAAAGCTCTTCAGACAGGGATTATTTGAGGCTGTGGAGTCCCACAGTGCTTTGCACAATGAGGTCTTGTTTGGACCTCAGAGCTCTAAAGTAATGCATGTAAATAATAACAGATAATTGCATTGTTCTCTGCTCTTAAGGAAAAATAGCAATACAAGCAAGGTGGGAAAACTCCGGTGTTGTTGTATATAGCCAAGCACAAAAAAAACATTTGGCTTTTAGATGAGATCTGCAATCTATTTTCTGCATAGATTATACAAAAAATTGCCAGAAACACAGTATAAAAATGGTATTATAGCATCACACTGGTGATACAAAGCAATCAGGAACAGGGTTTTTTCACTAGGGGAATTTCTTTTATAGATTAATTGGAAGTAAGCCGATTTTAATGTGATATTTTTCCTGCTGGAATGTTTCTCCTTCCAATCAAAAAATAATTAAATTCCACCACTTTTGATTCATGACAAAACCACAGCATGGTTAAAATAAAGAGTGTTAACGTTTTAATGCAGTTGGATACCTGCCGTACTCCAGAACACCAAAATTCCCCTGGGCTCCCTATGGTGATAAGAAGAGCTTTTGACCCCACTGAGGAAATGGGTTTTGGAAAAAAAAAATGTGTAAGTGCTTGAAAAGAGACTCCTTCACTAACTTCTGTCATGAGAATGAAGAGCATTCAAGATGTGACAATGTAATTGCACTCTATGGGACAAATTTTCTGTTGGCGCCAATATTTAAAGCTCCATTGACTTCAGTGGAGTTTCACCTTTTAATCCAAAAAGTTTCAGACTGGTCTTTCAGGTACGTACAACCATTTTTCTCTTTTAGAGTCCTTCCCTCTCCCAGATGATTTCAACATGAAAATTAATGGATACACATGTAAGAATGAAATATACATGCTAAATACTAATTGCATACAAGTCAGAACATGCAAAATTTTGATTCCCACAGCACTGACTTCAGCATAAAGCAAATCAAAAAATTTGACTGAAAAATTTCAAATGGCGTAAAATAAAGTTTCAAAGACTTGGCAACAGGAAAATAATGATTTTGAGTTACATTTGTGGCTTTCTAAAATAATTAAATTCAACAATGAAAGTGAAAAAAGGTTTATTTTGCCACAAAAGAGAACAAAAAAGCTTAAAAACAATCTTGAAATATTTGCCCAAATAAACTTTGTATTGTAATATGTCAAATTATTTCAATTTTATTGTTGGATCACAGTTTTCCTATTTCAAATTTTCAGCTTGAAACAAAACTGAATCAAGTGCCCTTAGCTTTAACTTTCATTCTGATTTTAAGGTAGAAAGTAATTTTGAAATGCTGAAATCTCACATGGGAGGAAAATTCTATTTTTGAACAGCTTTACCTCTGTACATTTAAAACCTCAGCTATTACCATGCTTTAGTATGGAGCTTTGGAGTAAGAGGAGATATACCAAAGATGGAATAATTCAATAAAGTTGGATTATTCTGTTTGTACAGCATAGAAGTGGTTCTTCTATATAATCTTCCTCTCTGACTCTGCATTATGGTGGAGGAACCAGTCATTCAGGCTGTCATTGGACAAAGAACTGTATGCCAATCTTATATGGCATATCTGTGCAGGATGTCAGTTCATCAGCTCATTGCTCCACTGATTTATTTTTTTTCCTATTTCTTATCCAGAATTTATCAACTTTCACTTCCAGGAAACTTGTAGGCAAGAAAATCATGGACAAGTGGAAACAATGTGGAGAATAGAAGTCAAAACTAAGCTTTAAGCATGGCAAAGATATATGCAAGTTCTAATGAATATACAGAATTTTGAGCCAGAACCCAAGATTTGAATACAGGTGACTTTTGATAAACTTTACATCCTGATCTCAATGCTATGACATAAAAGTCATAGCTCAGAAAATCTCTCCAAGGCTGAACAAAATGATAGTCATTAAAGAAAAATTCTGCAATTTAATTCCTGTGGTACTGCAAATAGTTGTCAATTTACAAGTATTTGAGAAGAGCAAAAGCTTTGCATGCAGAAGTCATTTTTGTGCTAGAACCCATCATCAGAACTATAATAGACAACCTCATCAGTGAGGTAGGTGCTTTTACATGATTATTCATAACACAAAGAGAACCTGCAGAAATGCTTCTATAGTTTTCCACAACCAATGCAAGTCATGATATCTTTTAAATATCCATTTAATTCAATAATCACAAGTGCTGTTCTTACATTTGTTTTCCAACATTTCTCCTTGTATCTCCAACAACAGAAATAGCAGCTGTAGGCTAAGACGTGGAGGGGGAGGGTTGAGGGGTGGGGGACAGGAAATGAAGAGAGAAATAACCAGTGACCCAGAAGAGCTTTTTGTTCTTCAACTATCTTGTACTCTATTGATCCTTTCTTGCTCCCTAGAGACCAGAGACATTTTATAATTATGACCATAATTAAATGCCATCAGGGATTTGAGAGGACTTCCCTCCTGAACATCCATAAATGCAATAAACATCAGTTTAAAAGCTATGAAACCAAATCAACGAAGAGTTAAAGCTGCAGATACAAGGCCCTGCCATGCTGACCTCCAGTTCTCCTGACCGAGGCCAGAGCTGAGCCTCCACAGGAGCAAAGATAAAATTCCCTTCCCCAAATGACTCAAGATATTCAGTTGGCTGCTTGAATGAAATGCAAGAAAGAGGAGAAGGTGGATTAACAGATTAGCCTAGTGAAAGGCAATTAAAAAAATCCTTAATCAAACATGACTGCTTCTATCAAGTTGGGTATCAAAAGCAAAGCCTACTTTTGCCCAAATCATTCTGTTCCCTGAATCCAAATCCTGCAGTCACACTGTCAAGGAAGGCAAAATCTACATAGTGACATTAATTCCTTGAACTTTGGAAAAGTATAGCTGCAAGATACTGCTTTAATTGGCATAAATGACCAACAGGCCTACCCTTTTTTCATTCTTATCTTTTATTTCCTTTACCTTCCCCCATCCTCTCCTTCCTTCTCTTTGTCTCAAAGATTTGTACTCATCATTGTCTCACAAGGTACCACTTCTTATCCGAGCCCTTTCTGATTATTGCTTAGATACATGCAAGTTGTGGGCTTTCATACTTTCCGTGCATTTTCCCTATTGTCTGAGCATGATTTATCTGTTTCATCTTTGTGATGTTGGTCCAGTTTTGTCCAGTCTAATGAGTTTTACTAGTAACTGTGTCTAGGAGTTTATGACGACAACTGCTGTAAGTAGAACACTGGTCATCCTTAACAATGTTCTTGTTGGCTAGAACAACACCTACAGATGAAAATATTTTCTCCATGTTTACAACATGAGAGGTATGTCCTGTAGCAAAGTCTGGGCGTGCACAGTGAATTGTCTGCATATGGAGAAGCTGTCTATATAAGGTAACAAGGAAAACATTGAAGTCTACAATGCACTTCTTTTGTTCTATAATCTTGCTGTACGAGTATGTAATGGGACTGATGTAAGGGATGATAAGTGTATTTATATTCTTCCTTTTTTGGTTTGTGGGTACAGCATGAATTTTGAAAGCCTTTACACCGTTTTTTCCCTGACAGCTTGCTCCACCACATTTCATTGGGTTGGAAAGGAGAGAAGAGGGTTTTTTCTTCTATGCATCAAGCCATCGTCCACGGATCTGACTGAGATCTAGTCTCAGAGTGTGATTTACATTCACACGGAGTGCACAACTTAAACAACAATGCACATCAAGGACCTCAGTAATTCAAGTGTATCAGGCCACAGAACTGCTTAGCTCGCACAGTATTGAACATCTTTTTAATTTGTTTAAAAGCAACGTCAGGCCTAGTTCCAAATAAGCTCTTGTCAGAAACAATGGGATTTGTTGCAAATTTGGTTAGATAAAGCTTGTTCCATTACTGAATCTGAGATACAAAGAAAACAGTGCTCACTTGTCTTGACTCAAATGTGTTCAAATAGGCTTTTATCCCTGGATTTCTTAGCCTGATTACCCAGAGTGTTTACCTGCCATGCAAAGATCCAAGTTCAGCTCAGCACTGCTACAGCTTCTGAGAATCTGCCAGCACAAAGCAGTGCAGGGAATGAGGGACAGCTCATGACTTGCAGCCACAGAGGGTTTCTACCAGAGCTCATAAATTAATATTCCCTTTTCTTATTACAAGAGCCTGAAGATCTAAAAAAGATTTAAACCCAGAATTGTTATCTTTCCTTAGACTGAAATTCCATTTAAAAATTTGCCTCTTTTTCTTAAAAAACAAAACAAAACAAAACAAAACAAAACAAAAAACTTCTAACATCAAGGTGTGTTTCTCTAAGCAGTTTTGTTCTTATTGTTTCCCAGAATTTCTCTGTCTTTCTCAGAGGACCACCTGAAAAAGACCTCAGTAAGACAAGAGAAATCCAGGGGACTATTCTGACACACGTTTTCTGCAGAGTGTTGAGGTACATTTTTACCACAGGACAGACACTAATCTCTCAGTTACCCAAATGTCTCCCAGCACAGCCTCTGGTTGCAGTCACAGAAGAATACAAGTTTAAAGAAACAGGTCTTGAGATGGTTTAGCTAACAGTGTGGGTTTTGACATATATGCTTGTATACAGTACGGCATACCCATAAACAAAGGTCAGATAGATCATAACAAAATGTTTCTTGAAAAATTTTATGGACATTTGGATGGAATGACTGGTCTGATGAGGCCAAGAATTCACTGTGGGTGGGCAGAGCCTTTTATATATGATGAAAAATAAATATTGCATGCTCAGGCAGAGTCCATCCCTAGACCAGACCAAAACAAATAAAAGTCAAAGTTTTCTCTGTACTCTTCCTCTCCATTATTAAGAAAAACACCTGAAGCTTTTCTGTGCCTTTACCATAGAAATGTTGAAAATATTTCTTTGTGTATATTCCATCAACAAATAAAAAGCTGCAAAGTCAAGACACCAAAGCTGTCTTCTGCAAGAGCAGTGAACACCTGTATGCTTTGTTCTGTCTTGAAACCATTCTATCTTGCAGTCAGGAAAATTTACCTGAAAATTTATCTTACAGAAATGTACAGGCTCTCCTACATATAATAATATATAATTATTTTTTTTTTCATTGACACACTACAGGTTGTTTAATGTTGCTGTTCACAACAGTCCTGTTTCACAGTAATCAATGGGCTGGAAAGACTTCCATTGATTTCAATGGAAAATCAATTCTTGATTGGGCCTCTCGAGAAAAGCTATCACTGAAAAAAAAAAGAAAAGAAAAAAAAAAAAAGCTGAAACTTTTTTCTTCTTTCTCATTTCTGAAAGACATACTTCATGTCAGAGGTTGGACTCGATGATCTTGAGGTCTCTTCCAACCTAGAAATTCTGTGATTCTGTGATTCAGCAAGGTATCATTTCAGAGTTCTGTAAAATGCTCCCTTCAAAAGGCAAATAAAATGTAGCTTTAAAATGCAATACAACATTGTAATAAAACTGCAAAACCAAATCTCGGACAATTCCAGTGAGGAAACATGCAAAATAAGAATATGTAGTGGAACAGACTTCGTGAGTTGGGAAAGAGCCACCTTGCAGCAAGGTAAGGATTCTTGGAAATAGCAGAATTCAAATTAACTTTCAGAAGGGTTCACTATACCTGCAAAGAAAGCAAAGCCTGGAAAAAAGCTTCTGGAGAGGACTCCAGAAGCAAAAGTTAAGAGAAAAAGAAAATACATTCTTCAAGCAGGCACACATGAATTTGAGGCTTCAGTCTGTGCTCCCATAGCACATCTCCAGGGTGAGTACTGTGATTTACTGTCTGAGGCCATGTCTTGCTGAAAAAGTGTACCAAATGTCTCGTCCCAGGGTGAAGCACAAGACTGAAAGGATTCTGCAGACATGTCTGAGTTCAGCAAAGAGCATTTCAGCATCACTGCTGATGCCTGCTGGGGCTGCCAGTGGCAGCTGAAGAGGTCCAGCTCATGAATCCTGTGGTGGCTGGAGAATTGAGGCAGCCTGAAGTTGAAGGCAGCTTATACATGGGCTGGAGGCACTGAAAGATGGTGAACCTACTTCTCAGCTGCAGAGGGGTGGGCACCTGGCAGCAGTCACTTCTCCAGGCACCACTGCTATTTCTGGCAAATTGCATGAGTTTTTGGCCACTGAGGGAGTCAGAGGCCAGCACTGGCCACTGCCATCAGCACCTGTCACGCTGCAACAGCAAGGATGTCAGCAAGCAACCTGCACCTTTTAACTGCTTCTGATCCCTCTTCTCTGCTCACCCAGTCCAATTGGCCACAGGAAGACAGTATGTTGAGATGCTGGTGTGTTGATGATGTCTGTGAAGCTGCCTACCACTGCTATACCACTACAGGGAACCACACAGGGAATATCTACTGGTTTACTCAGAGCTAGCATTTAAAGATGAAATCAATCTTTGTATTGCAAAGCTTAAGACAAACTCCTGGTATTGGAAGATCTGGAAGAAACACACTGCTTAAGGATTATTGGACACCTATTTGATGAAGGGTTTCTAATCTATGCAGAACCAGCCACGTATGGGCTCCAGAACGTTACTACTGAGATCCACTGTAGCAATATGTCCATTCCCAAACTGTGCAGATACAGTAGGCAAAATAAGGTGAGAATTTGCCATCAACATAGCCATCATGATAGCACAGCTTATTTGGCTCCCAGCTAAAGATAAAACACCTTTCTGCACTTCTGGTGACACATGTGAGGTTCAAAGACCCAAGCACCACAAGCACATTACAAAACTGACAGTCCTGGAGGGAGCAGCCCTGTCTAACCGGGTACTTCCATTTTTAAATCAGAGGATGAAAGACTGAGTCCATAAGCTTTTGCCTTGCATTTTACCACCCAAGAAGGAGGTTTTCAAGTTTTCCCACATGGTGTTGGTCAATGCATTTCTGTCTGGAGGCAATCCTATTGCTATTCCAGTCTCAACAGCCTCTTGAGTGGAGACTGCAAATACAGCAAAGCAGTTGCTTTTCTTCTGATGAGAATAAAACAGGGACAAGACAAATCATGTCCTCCTGCAAAGGCAGTCAGAGCAAATCAGTCGTGTATTGTTATTTCTTTGCCAAAGGCTGAGACTGATGTTCTTTTGTTTCTTTTCCATTTGTTTCACCCTTTTTCAGTTCCTCCCTACTTTGTGTGGGACATGTTCCCCTCGATGGGTATTGTTTTCAGTTTTTTTGTTTGTTTGTTTGTTTGTTTTTTGTTTTGTTTTGGTTAAGGCAGCCACAGGCCTTCAAGCTGTGGGCAAATAAATAAATAAATAAATAAATAAATGAGAAAACATCCTTGAAAGACAGCCTATTAAACCAAATCTAAACAGATCATAAACAACATTCAGAAATATGAGAAGCTGTGTGAGAATAGTGTCATCACAGAAATATACTAACTGGAACCATGGCTCAAAAAAGATATTTGTAATGGCAGTTCAAAATTATGTCAGATCTGTATTTTCCTCAAAATGATACAAATTGGAGGTTATTTGAATTTAGATTTAGCTTCTAACTATCCAGTCCTGAGCACAAATAACTACACGATAGAGTGTCCAATTTTCCATTCTTTCTCTACAGTGCTGTGGGAAACAAACCAAGGTAGGGGGAAGGAAGAGGAGGAGGAAGTGCCTTCATGAAGAGAGCTTTCCATCACCTTAACTCTGGCTCTAATCGTTGGATACAACTGAATGCTGCTCAAGGGATTCTCTTGGAGACTGAAAGCCTTTTCCCGCACCCTGTGACCTATACTATCACTGACTTAAACAGAGTCTCCAACAAACAAATTTCAAAGGTATTAAGGTGTAGAAAGAAGAGTCAGTCATTTACTGGAATTGTCCAAAGTACTAAGCTGATTAAGAATCTGATTCCTACTGACTAGACTTTAGGTTTCCAATCTGTTCAAGGGCTTTTCAGAAAACCAGTAAATCGTTGACTTGAATACTTTAGCACTTGAATACCTTTGAGATTCTCATTTCATGTGCCAAGCTGACATCTGAGAATGGAACTTGGATTTCCATAATGCATAAATTAAAAAATAAAATTAAATCCCTAGAGATAAGATTGGCTTTACAGAGATACACTGAAATTTAGAGAAACAGTCAATAATTGGTATGCACATACCATGTATTTTTTCTAAATGCAAACAATACTCCCATGCAATATGTTTTTAATTAAAATGTTTCTGTTTAATTGCCCTCAAAAGCTAATGCACAAGTTGTTAGCTAAAGGTATTGCACAACTTTTCATCAATAGAACTTTAACTATTTCAGACCTCATTGCAGGGTCTTGACTTCAGTCACTTGACACTTTTTCTCTTGCAGGGGTCTTATACTTCAATCATGGTGATTCCTCAGCAACGTGCAAATAATAGTGATTAATTATTGTGGGCATTGATGGGCTAAAGATAAGACATAGCAAGTGTTCACCCTATATCAGATCTGTATGCTTCTTGCATACATGTGATATACTGGCCTTCAAAGAGCGATAAACCTGTCCTCTGTGGAATGGCCTGCTCAACTACCTGGTCAGCTGCTGAGAAATTCATACCAACCCTCACAGCGTAGGGACTGCTGTGCCCAAGAGTTGCCTTCACCCCTCAGTTACAGCCCCAGTAAGCAGAGGACCCTTCTACATCTTTGACAGAGAGAAGCTGGTACTGAGAGGCCCTATTGCTTCTGTCCAACAAACCCAAATAAAGCTGGCTTAAGGGAAAGGGGAAAGGGAGGGTTCTGAAGATGACCATAAAGATACGTTTTAGCCATTGGGTTTTTATTTGTGCTAATTAATGACAGAAGCATGTTCCTAGACTTGCCTACCTGTGTAATCATATTTTTTAAATGTCAGAAAATGGTGAGCTCATGTATTCTACCATATAGATTATATGTCCAAGATAAAGCAGGTATATTAACAAATCTTGGTGAAAAAAACAAATAATTTAAAAAAAAGGAAAAAAAAAGTCTTATAATTTTTCCCCAAATGCTGTTGTGAAAAATGAGAAGCCTATTGAAAGGTTTAATTAAAATATTAATGCTGGAAGACTGATTTGAAGAATATTTTACAGAATATTTCAGAGTATTAACAAAGTGTTTTTATCTCTGACATTTTAAAAGGCTGCTACATTTCCTTTGTTGCTGACCTACACTATGCCATAACACAAGTGGAGCTAACCGTGAGACAATGAGATGCTCCCCAGCAACTCCCTGTCAAAAACAAGCTGAACATATTCACTCATACAAACTTTGATGTTACTTTTGTTGGGAGAGTTTTCTCAAGACAGAATGTCAATGAAGCCGCACAGACATCAGACTAAGATAGTCTGGGAGGTCAGCAACCCCATAGCAGCTAGTGAGCCCTCCTTCTTGTAAAGGGGAATGGGGCAGGAGTACAGCTTTCCATGTCCCAGCTGCATGGATCCACTACTAATGGGAAGATCCACCACTGTGGGGAAAACACCTCTAGTACTGAATCTGTCAACCATGATGTAGTAAAGAGAGGGACAGAGCAGGTGAAGCTCTTACTGGGCACAGAGCCTGCTATGCAAGCCAGTACACCCTCATGCATACACAGAAACATGTAAAATAGAGGGTAAGCACATATTCAGAGGAGCCAGCAGGCCCTTCTGCAGTCCTGGTGGGTATGAGAAAATAATCTTTGAGTGAATAGTTAGCTCTGGGCTAACTACATTTTACACACTCGTGATTTTCAATAATGATGCAACTACTTGGTGATGACCTCTAGAAAATAAAAGTAGGATTTATGATATTGTTTTGGCTACAAAGTTATTTGATTTAGTTCTGATTTTCTCTTACTTCAGTATTTATCAGAGCTAATATTTATACATATTTATATATTTTTATTTCTTATTTTATTTTATTTATTCTGATTTTATTCTTATTTGTACTATCTTGCTTCCCTGTTATCTGTATTTCTTATTTAGCCAAAGCTCTCACTGACACAAGGAATAAATCAAAGGCCTAATCCTGCTCCCATGCTTAGGCTCATGATAAAGAGGTTTTCACAATGGATTACTTTTTTCCCGTTAAGCTTAATTATAAGTACTACCCATTTTAAGCTCTGTAATGTTTCTTTTTCTTTCTTTTTCTTTCTTTTTCTTTTTCTTTTTCTTTTTCTTTTTCTTTTTCTGTTTCTATTTTTTTCCCTCTCATTATGCATTTACACACATATGCAGGTTTCTGCATATAAAAAGAACATACCTAGAACTTACTATGCAGCATGGAGTCTGAAAGGCATAATTAAATCATTACAATATAAATGGTGCTATTTGTCATCTATGTATTACTGATTAAGCTACATATTTTGGTGCCAAAATAGTGTATGTATTTCTAATGCTGTTGTATTGTCAAATGACAAACTGAAGGTAGCAATGCTACCTACTAAAAAAGTGCTGTGTGTTTTTTTGTTGTTGCTTTTTTTTTCATCTTGACTACTACCCTAATTGCAGAGAATGCTTATGTATGTGTTTAATTTCACTTTATCTTTCATAATGTCCTTAAGTGTGCATTTAACATTAAGGCTATGGTGGGGCTTGATGCTGAAAGTGAATTTCAGTGCTCTGCTGGAGAACAGCATGCTAAACTGAAGTTAACCTGACAAATTTACACAACAACTCTCTGGACAAAAACACACTCTTCCTGAATGTTGACACCAGGCACTTTACTAAGAGTGCATGTCTCACTTTGTCTCCTCTCATACTCCGTCTTTATAACTGAAATGCATTCTTTGGGTCTTAGTTGCTCATATCTCCTTCCAAAATATCTGCTGTTTAGCTGGAGCTATGTTTCATGTGCTGTATTTCTAGTTGATAACATAAATTACAGACCAGAGTCGAAGTTGTACTTGTACTTGCATTTCCAGCAGTAGGACTCCCAGTGCAAGTCAGAGTTTACCAAATAATTCAGGTCATAGAACACCATTTTGTGTAATGAAATGCAAGCATTTTGCTGATCATGTAACTGCTTGCCTTTTTTACCAGGTATAAAAGGAGTTCATGGATGGATCATTACCAGAATGCAAGTAACTTTTGGGGACAATATGATTCTATAGGTTCACCTCCACAATAAATGTGGAAATAGACCCTTTACTTCCAACTCTGAATCTTTAAAGAGGTAAACTTCTCCACTGCTCAAGTCGAAAGGTTCAGCCTTTGGGAGAAATTTTTCCATCTGGTTGAAAAAAGAAACCATGTCTACTGAGACTCAGAATGAGCAGCAGGTGTTAAAAAAAATCTAATTTCTTACAAATTTATTTATTCCCTGTTACATTTTATTTATTAGGCAGAGGAAGTATGAGACCAGACTATTGGGAAAATTATGTGAGACTCAATATGACGTGTCTGGGGGACAATTCAATTGCCAAGCTAATAAAGGTCAAACACAGCTAAGGAAATATACCACCTATGTATGTGGTTGACATCTTTGACATATGCATGTCTTGATGAACAATTGCAAAGACACGTAATTTAAGTGGTGACTGCAATCATGGATTGAAAAATGCAATACAAAATACAAAAATATTTAGTCAAGCCAACAAAATACATCTTCATATGTCCTTATTGCTCTATCTAGCCCATAAAATATTTTTAGAGTAAGGCACACAATGGGAACAGGACAAGCAGTACATTTGACATGTATATCATTCCTCATAATCTCAAACTCATTCATCCTTATTTTGCAGCATTTAAAGTTCTTTGGCTTTCAGCATCTAAAAATTCTAATTTTGGTGAAGTGAGTGCCCTGTTAATTCTCCCCACTTCTGAACAACTGCCAATGAATGTCAAGTCTGGCAAGTTCAGCTTGGGTAGCGAGGTGCTTCCACTCGGTATGGATTTCACAAAGATTGATTGTTTTTGCTCCTCTGTGCTCTGGCTGCTGAGGTTAGGCTGTCCTTTATAGGAAAATGAGCTGGTTATAAATTTTCAGCTCTGAAAACTTTGGGAGTTGATGGAAAATCCCCAGGCTTACAGTTTAGCTGTCTAAGAAACCACAACAGCAGATTTTCTTTTGTTGTCACTGAGATGTAAAAGCCTTTCAAAAGAGATGAAAATGCTGACAGAGTCTTTCTCGTGGGAGACCCTTATTCTGTGTATTGGTACATAGTCTATATTTTTAACGTGTAACGCATGTCAAAAATTACACCTATTCCTGAAAATTCTAGGAGAGTGTAACCTGACAGATACAACCTGGAACATGCCACATTTGTTATATGGGAGATAAATTCAAGTAGAGATTGTCCAATGCTTGCAGTTGGCTCATTGAGCCATTTTGGATTTTTAAATGACACTGTGTAGGATGGGCCCTACAGAGCAATGAACACATCTTCTGCTGTGGGTCAAACATTTGGCAGATCCCTGAAGCACACAGGCTCTCTCCTGGTGAATTTCCTTTTTGCCTACTGTTTTCATGTTGCCAGATTCTCATGTCCGCACTCCACAGTGAAAGCCCATGCCCTGAGAGAGAAGAAGGAGATGCTGCCATAGCAGAAGCACATGTGCTGGGGACAGGCTCTCCTGTGGAGCTCCTGGGGCAAGGATGCCTGAGAAATACACCCCAAGTGACCACAAACCCTCTTTCTGTTAAACTTGCCCTGGTAATGTAGACAACCAGTTCTTTTTTTTTCTTATCAAATGGTCCCTTGCTAGTTATCCAAGGACTAGGGAGAAGGTTGTCAGCCCGGCATCAGATCAAAGGCCTGTTGAGGCCTGAGTGATCAAAGCCACAGAAACAACTGGTCTGAGCTACAAGCAGCTGCACCCTTCCACCAGCCTCCTGGGAGAAGTAATGCATGTCTGAGGGTCCAGGAGTCTGCCCTGGCTGCCCTCTGCTCTGCATGGAGGCTGAGCCAGGGCTGCACCCCTGGCTGGCAGAGGTGGCCAGCTCTGCACCCCAATATGCTGCAGCCCTGCTCAGTGCTACCGCCATGCTCAGTGCTACTGCATTGTGAAAGAAGCTTGAAAAGAATCACAGTGCCATAAACAAAATAAACAGAAGGAACACAAATCCAGATCTCTTTCTGTTTTCTCAGACTTTTGGGTTCTGGCTTACATTCTCAAGATCTTCTTCACAATTTTTCCCCTTTAAAATGAAATCTGAGATCATCACCAGACTCAAAAATGTGGCTTTAATGTCCAATTCTATGGGAGTCATGATAAAATGACAAGAATTAACACTCGTATTTCTTTTCTCCTATAAAAGTCATTCCAGAAGGTGGTGGACAAAAGCAGAGCATTTCTGCAACCTTGCTGCCTAACAAAGGCAACCATAGTCTGGTTTATATTCCTTAAAAAGAAAACTATAGTCACAGAATAAGGTAAGTCAGAAGAAAACGAGATCACCACTAGCTAAATGGTGTAAGAACCCCTGAAATGAAAACGAAAATGCCTGAAAGTAAGTAGTAAGTTGGTAAGTTCAGTGCTCAGAGTGGGATAGGAGAGGGGAATATATATATTTCAGATCAGCAAAATATATTAAAATAAAGTTACAAAAATTATTTTGATCAACTTATAAACAGCTGCTGACTTTCCTTAACAGAAGCCAACAGAAGAAATACAGTAATTTTTCACAGTGGGCATGTAGACAGCATCTTGTCCACTAGCTCAAATGATTCAAATGCATTTTTCTATGTATATCCACTAGAACCTGAACTAAGACACTCACAGATGGTAAAATACTGAAAGCAGTCAAGCTAAGTACAATAATTATTATTACTTTTCAATGGAGTCTACATAACCACCTATTTCCTCAACACATTATTGTAAGAATAGGGATGCTATTTGTGTGCTAATACAAGTGCAGGTGAAGCACAAATATTAAAGCATGTCAGGACAACCTTTCATTTTTATAAAATAACAGAAGTAAATCTGAAGATTGCACTACATTTTTTTTTACCCAATGTATATATCTAAAGTGCACATTCACACTCTGGTTCTTGAAGGAACACCCTGTACTGCAGAAATATAGACCAAATATTAAGACTACCCATGAATACATACCAATTTCCCACTTGCAAGCCACAATCCACATCACATCATCTGAAACACAGAGGCCAAGGGTATGGCCAGTCACTGAAAACATCTTGCCATTACATCACACACTAACTAACAAGCCTGCCCAGTATGCTATTTTCTACCATCAATATCTTAAGGTACAAAATCAAATGAAAGCATGGATATGCTGTGAAGGGCAAACTGACACTAGTGCAGTTGGTATTTATTCACCCTCACGGGCCTGAAATCTGGAGCTTACAAACCTCTTCATGAAAGTTCCACCTTCTTTTCAGTTGCACCCAACAGCCATGATTACTTCTTGGGGTGGGGGTGCAGGGTGGTTCCTATTGGGACGATATTCAGAGAACAATTTTACTCCCCAAATGCAAAAACCATTTGCAATGAGCTTCATATCTAAGGTCTGCCCTGAGAGTCTCAACTTGGGCTCTTCCACTGAATTTCTGCAGCTTTGCTGCCTAACAAAGACAACAATAGTCTGGTTTATATTCCTTAAAAAGAAAACTATAGTCACAGAATAAGGTAAGTCAGCAGAATAAGGTAAGTCAGAAGAAAACGAGATCACCACTAGCTAAATGGTGTAAGAATCCCTGAAATGAAAACGAAAATGCCTGAAAGTAAGTCTTTCGCATGCCTTCTTCTCAGGTTTTGCTTTTCACATTACTACCCAGCACAACAATGTCATTTACTGGCTGCATTTCCAACATTAATCACTGAAATGTAACAGCAATTGGTTGATATATCCTAAGACCTATGCAGGAAGTTAAGTGATGAATGAAGAACGGCCAGAGCTGTATGTGGGCTTAATTGCTTTTTTCCTTCCACCCTGTTTCAACAGGTCCATCAAGCTCCGTTGATAACTGTAGCAACTACAACTTCCATGTAGGAATGTAGAAGACTATTTTTTTGATTTTTTTAATGAAAAGATCAAATAGATAAGGTGCTGTGACATCTCATAGGATTAGTGAAGCCAGCCTTTTAGCAATGGTTAGCTACCATGCCTGCAAGATACTAGATCAACCATTTGATTTCAGAGGAGAAAAATCTTTTCAAGGTTTGCCATCCATGAAAGGTCTCTGCACCTGAGAGTGTTACTTCGCTACAAAGTTATGGCCTGATTTTTAACAGCAGCAATTTAATACTGTTGGTAATTCCTAGGTAAAAGGTTTACAGGTTGATGCTAATATAACACAATGTGGTTTATAATGAATCAAGTGCAAAGAGTGTTTCACCATCTCCAGGTGGTAAACTCTCTCATGAAAAAAAAAAATAAATTACAGTTGTCACTGTTAGCTACGTACCACCAACAGAAATTACCAATTGATTTCACATAGAGAGGAACCAAGAAATCTGGTATGTGTCTGAAACATGTCAGTGCACCACAGACTGTAAACTTCCAAGGTAGAAATAGTCACAATATTGGAGTGGTATATGAGCAAGAAGCAAACAATGCTCCACAGCAGAGAAGAGTCAGGAGTGTTGGGACAGGTTGGCAGATAGAGAAGTGCCAAAGCAGCATCAGTGAGGTTGCTAGCAAGGCACATGAATAGTCAAGATGGTGGGCAGTTGGAACTGGAAGTATCAAACAGTACCAGTTGCAAGATGAAGGGTAATCTTCTACTGCTTTGCCAATTACAGGTGCATATGAGCACTTGGGCTGAAATATGGGACAGAAATTCAGTCCTTCTGAGTGATGACTGAAAAACAGCCCCTGAAGTCACTGGGACTTTGGTCTTTATCAGTTTGCATTTCCCACCTTGAAGATTGTGTCTCAGGAGCAGGGATGTGCTACAACTTTTAGCCTGAGACTTTGATTCCTTAGAAGCCATTACTTTTTAGGATTTAGTTACTCAGTAGCTAAAGTAGCAATTTACTGATCCAGTGGTGGAATTTCAAATGAAATTGGTCACAAAACATTGTTTTATTTTCTTCTAAACACATGCACTTTGAATACTTCCCAATGTACTTGGAAATTATCATCTGTTGAGAAGTCAAAATACCTGTTATGTTGATAAGGAAACTCTACTTGCTACTCAGAGCAGATGTACTCCTTTAATTTGTGAAAACTGCAATTCAATCTGCATACACCTTCATCCAGCTCAAAGTCTCACCTTTTTCCACACAATAACATACGTACACTAAATACTTCAGAATCATTTCCAGCATGACTGTCAGTGGTTGCTGTGTTTAATGTTAGCAGACAATGGAACTTAGACCAACTAGGAAATAACCATAAATGTTAATTATCTTGCTGAAGATGAAACCAGATGATATCTGGTGCTGGCATTATCGTAAACAGGAAAAAGGTATGAGAGGTACTTAACTTAGAGCTTTATAAATACCAGATATGCACATCAGGAGGAAGCTGGCAGTTTAAGTACAGCTCTGTAGTAACAAGTGAGTGAGAGAGGCAGAAGGACAGAGTATGTGAAATCATTCATGGGAAGACCATTTTTATCCCAGACAATTTGTATTATCTTCTTTATTGGACAGATGCTCAGTGTGTTAGGAGATATATGTCTTGGTTTATATACTGCCACAGTTTACCTTATTTTCTTTGCTACAACAATAAAACACAAAGACTGGGACCACCATGGCGATGTGGCAAAATGCAAAGCATCAGTCCCATATGTCTCCCTGGAGCACCAAAGCAAAGCCTTGAGCCTCATCCTGCAAACATTTATGCACAAGCTGAACTTCATGTACTGTGATTAATTTCCCTGACACCGTGTGGGTTTCATTGCAGCACACAAAACCAAACACAGACTTATGTATTTTTAGGATCAGGACCTACTTAGCACTACTCAGCTGTGATTTAATGCGATTGTACTTAATGTGCATCTTACTAAATGTGAGAGGATTTTGTGTTTTGGTACAGTTTGTGTTATTTTTTTGCTCAGAACAGCATGTATGTTGTTTCAACATTAATGTTGAAAGTGAAATACTCTGTAGTCACTGATGTTTATTTAAACAATTATAACATTGTCTAATGCAGCTGGGAACGGAGGTACAGTAGCCTCATATTTAAAAGCATGGCCTTTTATATAACATTAAAGAGCTCTAGTGGGCATGTTGCCCATTTCTGATTCCCTAGTGGCTTCTATTTTTCACAGGAATTAATGTTCTAATCACAATGCATCTGTATAACATTTTCCTTGTGCTGATCAAGTATCAGCAAATCAGTGATTATTTAATGCATCCCACCACATATGCTAGGCCAAATTATACAAATATGGTCTGGTGGAAGAGATAATTGGGCACTTCTAATCATAAAATAGTGCCCCCCCCCCCAAAAAAAAAAAAAAACACAAAAAAAAACCATAGTAAAGGAACATCAGGGATATATAATAAAAGCAGAAAAAGAAGAAATATCCCTCATCTTTCATGGCAGGATCATTTTTTGTGGACTGTGCTTAGAGTAATAATTGAGATGTAGATGAGCATCAATATTCAGAATTAAGTAGTCCAGCATCAGTCTTTACAACCTTAGAGATCATGCATATGTATATGCATGCAAGCACTCATTCACAAGTCAAGCAAGATTCCTATCATGCAATTTAAACTTTTCAAAGTTGGAGGCAAAGTTTTCTGATCTAGGCAGTAAGCCCCCAAAAAACAACTTGTTTTTTGAAGCCGTATCATTCTGGTTAGGATAGAAATAGGTTGTATCATCCCTTAGTTGCACATCCAATGCTCAACAGCTGCACTGGAAATCTCTGGACTGACTTCCCAGAGAAACACATCCATGGACACTCCAGAAATGTATGTATATTCATATACACACACACACAGACACACAAAGAAGGCTGATATACTTAAATACCTAAATGTACTGATGAAAAAAAAAAAAAAAAAAAAAAAAGCAGTACTGCCGTTGTTAATAATCACAATACCACTTAGGTATTTTTTTTCCAGTTATCTGCTACAACGCTAATTGCTGGTTCAAAAATCAACATTTCACGTATCTAATTCTACAACTGAAGAATAGTAGCTGCAGTTAGGGATATTCTTTTTTAACTATAAAGAGTTAATTATTTTTAACACTATGTACCTATTCACATTTTATCTGCTTCTAACTGAATATGAAATAATGTGTAAGTGACATCTGTTGTCCACTGAGCAACCTCCTGCTCTGTTTTTCAACATTTTTCCAGTTACAGAGATTGAATTATACAATTAAACTAAAATAATGGAATTTTTAGTCCTTATTATTCTTATACCTTTACAAATGCTCACATTTCAAAATTAGGTTATATTCATTACCAAATTGAGAGCAGTGAGTATGTAACAATACTGACTTTCTTTTTGACCCAGCATTTGTTTTGTCCCAGAAAAGCATTCAGTGCACAAGACTGGCTAAAGACCACTGAAATCAATGGAAAGGCTACCAGTGACTTTGATGGAATATGGACTGGGCTTTGAGCATAACACTGATGTCTTAATTAACTCATTAAAAGGGCTGAATTTGGCTTTGACAGATGTAAAGCAGTTCATCCCATGTATTTTTAACAAACTGCATATATTTTAACCCCACCCTTCCACTCCCAGGAATTTAGACTTTTTTTTTTTTTTCTGTTTTCTCTGTTAAGGAGCCCCAGCACTTGCACATGAATAATGAATGGCTGGAATACATATATTTGTTTGTACTTACAGGTGTCTGGCTTGAGCTGACTGTTGGTAATGCCAAAGTACTGAGGATTTTCAATGACGGGAATCTTTGTCATCCCAATGATGACTGCGTCAGGACCCCCCTCAGAAGAAGATGGAGTGTTACTGCCATTTGAGATGTGATGGAGAGGGCTGGCTGAATCATCATCATTGCTGATAACTGAAGAAGGACCTAGAATTAGAAACAAAGATTTGTCTTAATTCAGAACTTTTTTTCCCCCCTCAGACCATTCTTTTTTTTTTTAATCCTTTTTTTTTTTTTTATCTCCAGTCTTTTTGTCCAGACTATCTTAATAGTCATTTGCTCTATTAATGTACCTTGTTGATCTTACCTCAGGAATTTTATATGTCTGGGTTGAGATGGAGAAGTAGGGGGGGGAAAAGAAAGGAAAAAAAAAAAGAACACAGTGGTAGGCCATTAGGAGTTGGAATGTGAAGTAAATTTTTTGCACCGGTAGATCACCTAGACTAAATATGTCAGGGTCCAGCATAGTCTGTTATCAAGAAATATCCCTAAATAAGTTATGAAATACACATAATAACTTTTTACCTTAAGACTTTCTCAGATCACAGAGCAATAATACCTTTTCCCACAAACATGGGGAAACACCTGCCTTCTCTTTGAGGTGGCATTATAACAAGGCAAAAGACAGAGAGAAGATGGGCTCATCCTAAACTTGGAAACTGTGTCAGTTCTGAAAGACAAAATGGCTGGGAGCCAAAATCAAGAGGACATGTATACAGTCATAGAAGGTGCAGAGTAGGTGCTCAGAATAGTGGGAAAGACATATCTCATACTAGTGTGACATCTGGGGTCACTGCCCATGTGGTCCTCCAGTACAGGATAATATTCCTGTGGCTCCTGAGGCCCCATCCATACTTCAGACTGGTCACATTCCAGAAAGAGGTTTATTTTGATCAGTAATTTAATGACAGTTTTTGTTGTTTTTGTTGTTGTTGTTGTTATTGTTGCTTTTGTTTTGTTTTTGTTTTCACTGTGTACTCTATACTTTCAAAGAAAGCACTATGGTGTTAAAACCTTGTAAGTAAATAATAATAACAAAAAAACGCTTAGCAGCATGTTCCACTTCTGTGAGCTATAGGGGCTTCTGAACTAATGGCAAGGTCAGTGCAGATACCATTTGAAACCTTGTGATCTAACACTGCTATTTAAATTCTCCATTACATCTTCCAGTACACAGCCAATGTTCAAAGAAAACCAGAGTCACCATTTAGCAGTGACAACATGTTGCCTAAACTGCCCACTGAAGAGCCAGCAGAGATCACGCATGCCACATGTCAGACCATTTTCCATCCACATTAACCTGTGCTTTTGGTTTGGCATTCACATATTCTAATTTTAACAATTAATAGATGATGCTAGCAACAGATGGAATGATTCACCCTCTTGACATGCCTGTCCTGGAACGGCATCCTCAGACGACACCTGTGTTTGCCCTACCAGCAGAATTGATAGGTTTGTCTCCCTAAAGAAGGGGGAAGCACAGGTGATCTTGGCATAGACAAACAGCTGTATTTACTCCAAATCACCAGCCACTCTTCTGCAAAATGTTGTCCCAAACTGAGCTTTAAGTTGGACAGAAGAGAACAGTGCAGAGGCAAGATAGATCCAAGTAACCCCAGCACACAGATGGCATCTGCGTTTGCAGGAGAGATGGGGGACATAGAGACACCAGCAAATCATATAGAAACATCACGGGGGATGTAAAAGAAGATGAGGAGGACGCAACACAACAACTAATACACACAACTAATGAATGAGGGCAGTCCCAGACACAGCAGCCAAGAAAGGTCAGGTTTATAGAAAGGAAATTTTGACTCTCTTACTGGTTTGCGGTGCACTGTATCATAACAGGAACACTTTATCATTACATGGTATGGTTCACAGGAATAAAGCTTAAATAATTTGGCATGTGGCTATTCAACCGTATCTTTAGAGGCTCAAGCATACTCCCACCCCTGTCCTGCTTTCCCTTCTCCCCAGTTGGCTTAATGGTGCATGAGGGAAATGTTCTCATAGTTTGAAAAAGTACTTCCCCCCCCCCCCCAAGCCTGAAACATTAGAGGTGATTTTTCAAATGCCTTGCACTTCACTGGAAAGTCACTGTTGACAAATGTAAGTGAAGCCTAGATCTCTGCAATTTATCAAGTGAAATACTAATACCAAGGCTGTTTTTGTCATTACTGATCACTGAGATTGATTCTACTAGGAAAGCTGCCAGGATTAAGAGTTTTTGGTGAAGATTCCTCTAATGAAGTGCAGAACCTAGGAAACTGTGGGAAAGGGACCCTCAGATGGCACCAAAGATACTTAAGTGAAGTCACAACACATTTTTCAGGTGCATGGGAGTTGTGTGCGGTAGAATTAGTGCAAACTCATTTAAAACTGCATGCAGTTGTTTTTTTTTTGTTGTTGTTGTTTTTTTTTCTAGAGATCATCCTTAGATCTCTCAAATTTCTGAATGTCAAGCTAATGGCACCAAAAAGCAAACAGGCAAATACACATTTTCTTGGGAAAATACAGTCCTTTTATACATGTATGTAGTCCTAATACAGAATTTGTAGGAGGGTCAAATCCCTTCTCTTACAGCAAATGGGCAAAATCTCTTGCCTCTGTAGTTTAGTAGACACACATCTCTTAAGTCCTTTTCAGCCTTGTTGTTCTCTGCCACACAGAGGGGGCTCCTTTTTCATTTTTTGCTTCCACAAGTAGTGATGGCAAGGAAAACCCTCCATTACACATTTCTGGATGTTAGAATGGTATAATGAATAGAAATTAATTCTATTCATCAAATCATTTCTTACTACTCTAAGACACATTTTTGTGTGGTGAACTGTTTTTTCAGTCAGTATAAACTGCAAAGTGTTGCAGGTGAAAAGTAGACAATTGTTCTATAAATCTATTCACTCAATTAAGATAACTGGTAAAAACTAGTCTTCCTTGTGGCATGAAATAGGCTCCAAGTATATTCAGCTCTCTGACGTAGCTGAGGAAAATTTGGAAAATGAGGTGATTCCTCAGTAAGTATGTAATAGTCTAAGAAAAATTCAACTCTGGGAACTTTGTGCTGTGTCCCTTGGTGTCCTCTCTCATTTAGTAGAAGATAATCGGCTCATGCAATAGTCTTTGGAAACAATTGTTCAGATTCAAAAATCCTATTTCCTTTTACTGTGTATTTCTTCTCTAGTTAAGCCAAACAGAACTCAACAGATGGAAATTTTTGTGTATCAGAGGCAAGCTGAGCTCACATCCTCTCAAAGAGCCTCTTTGCTGGGACCTTTTAGTGAATATGAGCAAACTGGTACACAAACTGTTTCCATATTTGCTTTTATGCCAGACTACACTTTCTGTGAAGCTGCATTTCATCTTTCAAATGCACTAAGTCACATTACAATTACAGGCTAGCATTGCAGCTCACTCCTTGCAGCAGCCTCTGACTGATATTCCAGTAATGCAAAACCATTTTCCAGAATGCAAGATGAGCCCATCATATGTGCTGACAAGAAACTTGAGCAATGCTTTTCTGAATTTGAGCTAAGCTCAAATCAAAAGATAATTTCTTAAAGTACCTTGAAGTGTGGTTTCATGGAGATTAAATGGGGTCACTTCATTATTTGTCAAAGGCAGAATGAGTATGATAATTACACCCATTGTAGATTCTGTTTTTTGTCAAATCTACTGTTGATTTCACATCCAAAATACGAAAATTTCGCACAAAATATCTTTGGTGGAAGTGAAAATCATGGGTTGTCAGTAGCCATTAGCTATTGCCAACAGCAGACGCACAGTCAGCTTGACCTTTTAAGAAAACTGCAGAGGTTTTCTCTGCCTTCAAATGTGCAGCCCAACATCTTCACTAGATATCATTTTTAGACTGTTTCTTATCTTAAGAAGACAGAAGCTGGAGCCAGATGAGAAATGGTAGGCTGCCTTGGAGAAGAAAGATGAGAGCTACACTCTGCAGGGCTGAATTTCTTCTCTCTCTGATGTTAAGCTAAAAAACTGCCCATTCTGCATGGCCTAGACCTAAGAAAAATCACTTCTGCATACAAAAATAGCAGCTATCAGAAAAAAAAAACAAAAACAGTGCCATGTAATGTAAAAAAAACAATTACATTCTAAACTGGCACACTATGAAAAAGCCAAAATACTCCCCACTTCCTAGGCTGTGAATGAACTTCATGGACATGGTATGAGGACGAGCAGAAAGAGTGCTGCTATTTCTGGTCAGAAGAAAGAGGCTCATGATCATAAAATACATCCTTTCCTGATGCTCTTTTTGCCATCAGAGTAAATGAATTTTAGCATGCATGCTACCAGGATCTACCCACCCTGTTATTTACTGGGACTAGGCTTTGCTCTGCCTTATTCCAGATTTCTGCAGATACTTAGGTAGCTGGCTGCTGCAACACATCTGATTACTGTCTGCCACTGAACTAATCCACATGACCTTCCTGTGTATGAAAGTACAGAAAGAGTCCCAAAGTGAATAACAACATGACTCAGCTAAGCAAGCTCAAAAAAAAAAAAAAAAAAAAAAAAAAAGGAAGGTTCTCAAATGCAGAATCAGAAGGAACATATGGTTATGGTTTGCACCTGGCATGGTCTTGCAAGCACATATTTTCAGACTTTAGTTTAGATGGTCACAAACAATCACTGCGTCCATCTACTTCTCCCTTCACCTACTGTGTTGAAGATGTAAGCAATCTATCCCATGCATACTCTCTGAACTCTAACAAGAGCTCTTGAACACAACACTATTCTGCATGCTCCTTGCAATACCCTTCTCTGTGTCACACGTCACTTGAATTATCCCTGAAGTCACTATGAAAGGTTGAACTAAGTTGGGAGACATCAGGAGTAGTAATTCTCAAAAAACCAGACAATTTTAACTTTATGATTGGAGCTGTGTAGTTACAGGGACACATCTGCTTAGCTGGGTCTTAGAAGGCAGCTCAAGTAGAGGATTATTTATAGATATGACTTCTGTGCTGTGATGTCTTAATGACAATGGCTCCTTCCATGTCAAATGGCGCTCAAGGCAAGGAGGATTCCTCAACTGATGTTGCACTAACATTGGCTCTTGCTTAAGATCCTTGTTCCCATAGGCACAAGGAGCAATCTATGCAGGGATGTAAGGTAACGGCACACCATCCAGTCAAAAGCAGGCCTGTAAGTGCATGTCATGTCAGTAAGCATCAACTCTGTTGGATTTTAAGGCCATATTGAATCTTGTCTCTTTCTGCTTTTTGGTGGGGTGTATTTTTTCAATACTTAAATACTTTGTTCTAAAAAATCAATTATTTATAATTTCTTTCCCTATAAGACTCCCATATCTTTTTTGTTTTTGTTTTGTTTTTTTTTTTTTTTTTTTTGTTTGTTTGTTTGTTTGTTTTTGTTTTCTAGGATTAAAGGACAATTTATTTATTTTTTTCTTCTTCAGTAAGACCACAGATGCAAATTCACTTGTTATCAAGCTAAGATTCACATTTCTTACCAGATATGACATCTTTTTAGCTCAACCCTTGAATCCCTGTTTTATCTTTCATTCCCTCTAAAAGACAACTCATCATTCATGACTTGGTACACTTTTTTTCTGACCAGTGCTATAAACATTACTTTGAATATTTCTTTGCATTCTTGAATTCAACAGCTGTAGGTAACTGTGATATTGAATAATGTTTATGCAGTTCTATTTGACTGAATAAGGAGCCCAGCCTAATAGAAGGTAATGCAATTATTGCAACATTACTTTATATTATTGGTCTCTTAAAATGCTGCATGCTGAATACAGAGAATTGAATTAAGAGGCATAAATAGAACACAAGGAGAAAAAAAAAATCAAAGCCAGCTGAATAAGCTTCCCAAGGAGAAACCAGTTTAGTCCCACTTTGGTTGGTGGAGCTGTTCAAAGTAAACTCAGATTCCTCTGCAAATCCAGAGTGAGCTTGTTAAAATGATGCTCTTTGCTTTGCAGCTGCTGATATTTTAATGAGGGAACAGTCACAGCATGGTGCTCCTATGCTTCCTCAGCAGTCCATCTGTGCAGAGCAATTGTATTTCTTGCTTCCCCTCACCTTTCAGCCAACCCTTCTTGTCTCTTGCTCCCAGCCCTGCCATGTCCCCAGAACACAGCCATAAGTGTTAGCCTTATTGCTGTCATCTCAGTAGTCACTGGCATACTTATTTGCCAAATTAGTATTATGGGGCTGATACTCCTCTGCTTGTGGTGAAGGAAATACTAGAATAAGATCACCCCAAGCAGCATTGCACCCAAGTATAATGCTCCTTACTTCTGCTGCAGAAGCACACTGTTCTTCAGAGCTCAAACAGTGTATGCCCTTCTACCCTCGTGCAGCACACTGAGCCAAAAACTACATTGTAGGCATTAAATTTGTGACTCAGAAAACTGAGACTTGCCAAGCTTAGATGTTTTGAGGATAAATAATTTCACATCTTCTGACAGGTATCATTAACGTTTAACTGATGTGCACCTACCAATGCTTGTTTAAGCTTGCACTCTCTTGCTTCTTGATAAGTGAGGTAAGAAAAACTTTCTGATGCTGCCTAAAAAGTTCACTTCCCATCCAAGAGCATGCCCCCAAGCAGTCAGGAGACCCAGAATGGATGCTGATCCAGAGAGCAAGAAAACTTCCCCATACCCAGCAGACTAATGCCTCCAGTCAGCACATTATTCAGAGACTCCCTTTCCTACTGTTTCTGAATTACAGAAGAAAGAGGGCTCCTAAGAGATCTCTTGCAGGTAAAAACTGGCTGGAAATAGAAGTTTAAACTCAAGAAGCACCCCACAGGAATTGATTTACCTACAACAATTGCAGAACAAATGGGAGACTTTTGTTTGGAAATCATAATGGAGCCACACTACTTTGACATAACATTTCACTTGGGTGATCAAGTCCCCAAAGTATTTTGCATTTGTTTTCAAATAAAAATTAATGTTTTTTATTTCCTTGTTTGTTGCAGCTCCATGAGAAGACCAAATTGTTTAGCTCTCACTGTATCACATTCCTGCAGAGAAAGTTAGTGACAGATTATTTTCTTCCTTACACAGAATAGCTCAAGCGACACATACCCATGACTGTAATTAAATAAAAGGTGTGTTAGAAAACTTTATAGTGCCAAATATTCAGTGTTGCTAGGTGTGAAAGGTCAGTCACAGTTACTTAAATGCCTTTCACCTAAAAAGCACGTTCTTCTTGCTGGAAAACTTATTTCAAATGCCTGACTCCTCTACAGAACAACGAACATGTAATCTGGGTAATTTCCACTGAAATGTCTATGCACAGATTTTAGCCACTCAACTATTTCATCAGGCCTTTTTGTTGTGGCTTTCCATCTAAGAGCCACAGCTGCTTATTTGTTTCATTCAGCTTTATTCTGGAGCATGATTGTGAAAGAGTCACAGTCAGTGCCAATTAACTGCTTTTTTTTTTTTTTTTTTCTCACAACCTCATCTACATTGTCATGTGTACACACATTCACACATTTATTTATGCAAAGCCTAGAGCATTCCAGAAGTCATAATATCTGCAAGGGGGAGGTTTTCAGCTAAGGAATACACCCTAGGATCCCCTTAGGGACCACTTCCTAAAGCAAGTGACTCCCCAGAAACCACGCAACTTACAGAACAAAGGGACAGAGGTCCAGGTGTCCAGGTCTGGGACAGGCTGTCAAGGTCATTCACCCAAGAAACCTACTTTGTAGCACTGCAATCCCATGTAGGAATAAAGACAAGGTCTTTAATACATACTTTTTTTTCCAGGGTGGTCTGTGCAGGAGGGAAGGTGGGTAACCCCATCTGTCCAACTCTGCGGCTGACTGTTCCCAAGGATGCCATCAGCAAAGCCCCATCCCATGGCACAGTGGTTGCTGATTTCTTTCTCCTTTCGGCCAGTGAGGCACTTGAATAACAGATCTTACAGCTGCAAACTGGTACATGCCTTCAAAATCTTAAGCACCATGACCAATAAATCCTCATAGCTCATCCTCTGCAAGGTTCATGCTACTATTATTCCTATCTTGGAGGCAGTGGGAAGAGCTCTGTTTAGCTTGCTGATTTGCCCAGTAATGCAGGCAGGATCTTTGTCAAAGTCATGGCCAGGACCGGGAAAGACGGCCATCCCCTGGTGCCAAACCAGGCAGTACCTGAAGAATTATAGGTCTCCTTCAGCCATAGGATAAATGGTGGCTGTACAGCTGCCCACCGCTCCATGGACACGTTCACAGTATCTGCAGCTCAGATGATGTGTCCTATCTTAAAGAATGAGGAATTTATGGCCTCTCATTATTGGTAGTCAAATGAAACACAGATCTGAGACAAAAATCTAGCAGGGATGTGGTATATTAATCAATATAAGTATGTGAGCCAGAAAATTAAGGATACAGGGCAGCAGAAAATGTGAAAGAAGGAAGGGAAAAATGATTTATCTTTTTTAATATAGATCACCAGGACCATTTATTATAGCCACCTGCAGGTTTAGATATCTAGGAAATGTGGGTAAAATTACAATCCTTCAAAAATACTACAGTGAAAAATCACTGCAATAAGAAACAAGATCAGCTGGAATGTGCTTGCTGTTGGCATCAAGCAAGAAAGAATAATTCACCCCAAATTAGATCCTTGTTGCTTTTCATTTCATTTAAAAACTATTTAATTAACAATTGCTTACTCAACACTTCTCATAAATAATCTAAGGGTTAACATTCCCGTTCCTAGGACTGGGAATGGTCCTCTGTTGTCTAGAAGACAAATACAAAACGTACAGAAGCAAGACAAATTTCTTCATGCTGCTTTCACAGTTAGTCTTTCTCTGAGAGAACGGCAAAGCCATCTGGAATAGTCAATTTGAATAATTTTGCAAAGTCTGTTTAGATAGATATAGCTAAACATGGTGAGAAAATATGGTGGATATGCTAGATTGTGTTGAAATGTTCGCTGATTTTGTTGTTGTTGTTGTTGTTTGGATTGTTTGCTTATTTATTTATTTATTTATTTATTTTTGCTTTGCTAATGAAACTTATTCCTTTCTTTAAACTCTCCCTGATTAGTTTCTTGGAGTATAGAGGTACAATCTACAGGCCTTTCCTATTCAAGCAAATCAGATGAAAACACGATATGGAAAATCTCTAGAAATACTCTAGAGAAACCTAACAAAAAACTGAAGAATTTTTGTTTTTTGTTTTGTTTTGTTTTCATTCTAAAGAGATATCTGAGGACATGCATGAGGAGAGCCTTCAAGACTTTTGCAAATGTAAGGAAATAATACTTATGCTAAATGGGATTCAGGAGTTGTGTGATAATTTTTTTTCAAGTAAGACTGAGGTGAAATGTTACAAAACTTCCCTTGGTCGTTGAAATTGCTCATAAGAAAGTTCAGACATTTCTACCTCTGGAGATCTTAAAGCTATTCCAGGCAAACATCTATTGGGAAAGACACAAATATAGTAGATACAGGCTTAGGACAGGGAAGAACTGTTCCTTTCCATCCCTAATCTTCCACGATACCATATAGGTAGACCTTGAATGGTCTTATGGGAAACACTTTGACACTTCAGATGTTGACTGATGCCTATTCAAAAGTGAACAGACATGCAGCTCAATAAACACCTTGCTTATATAAATAAAATACGTAGATTTCACTGCAATGGCAGTTTACTTTTCCAGGCTGCAGAACTAAGATGTGTAGACAGGTGAGAAACACACCATTAATGTAGGACTCCAAAGTCTACAGTGGGTTATTCTACTAGAATATACCTTATATCATTGAATTCTTTACCTAAAATCCACCCTCACACCCACACTCCTACCCAGCCTTCCATCTTAATTGTTTCTGAAGTTTTCATTAGTGAAAGTATTAGTTACATGACACTGTAAAATAAAGTTTTGTGTCATTTCACTTTTTTTTTTTTTTTTTTAATATAAGTGAGAGATTCTTACAGGCTTCCCAAATTATGTGAATTATAAAGGCAGCACTATATTACATTGAAGTATATCTTTCAGTTTTTCTCAACAAACATCACAGCATAATAGTTTCCAATTCATTTTTCATTTACATCCACACTAGCTAACCTTAAACATGACAATCTTTACTGAAGCAAAACTAAATGATTGCATGCAATCAACCCAAACATCACACTCAAGTGATAAACAGCATCTGCAGAAATGTGGCATTGCTGTCAACTCGATTCTTACTGAGGCTATTCTACAGCCCAACTAAATATTTTTTGGTATTGCACCAAGTCCCAATCCAGCTTCTCTTCATCTCCAAACACTCCCCATCCTTGAAAACAGGCTTTAAAAATCAAATTCAAAGGCCCACCTACACTTTACAAGAAGGGCATGGGAAGCTGGTGAACCAAGTTACCAAGCTGGTGAACCAATTTACCAACAAATAGGTCCACCAGCTTACTCCTTGTCAAGTACTCCACCGTCCACTTGGGTGAACAGATATTGAGTACCAATGGCCCAAATACTGCATGTGTTCAGGAGGCAGTGTCATTTGGAATAGAACTGCCAGAAGGACAGGAGGCTTCAGCACAGGAGAGAGGCTGCCCAAAACTGTCCCTCTGTGAGCACAAAACAAGTAGTAGCTTACTTTTCTTCCCAAGCATCAATGCCTGACATTTACTTCAATTTACATTAAATTACTTAGGAACACTGAATGACTCCTTTTGTGTTTCTGTCACCACAGTGATATCATCAGTTTTCTCTACAGCCTCTGTCCCTAGAGAACTCAGCAACTTCTCTGGCCTTCAAACAGAGATCCTTGCCTCTGTCCAGAAAACCTTGCTGGCTTTTGCAGACTAGCCAGAGTCTTCTGGGAAGATTTTTGATGCTTGGCAATCATGTATCACTAGAAAATCTTATGTTAGAGAGTTGAAGCATCTACTATGTTTTCCAACATGGAACAGCCTTAGCAACAGACTTACTCTAGCATCTGGTGGTTTTCTGCACCCCTAAGAAATAATACAGAAAAGAAAAGTAACCCCTTTCCATTATTTGCTTTCCATATCCACAGTTATAGCTTTCTGGATTATGCTCAGCTAGATCTTTTGGGTCATTGTCTAAAAAAAGAAACAATTCAGCTTTGGAGATGGGACAGAGCTAAATGAACTGTTTGGAAAAATATCCCTGCCAATTCAGCTTCAGATCAAAGATGTAGATTCACTTCAGAACAACACCCTTTCTTCCCAAAACACTACTCCGAAGGTTGTGAAGCCTCACATCCTCTTCAAATGCAGATCTAAAAATTCCTGCAGCAGAGCAAATGACACCTGTGTATATAGAAAGGCATCACTTCAAATTTCAGCCTGTCCCAGCACTGTCATTCACAAGCTGTGGAATCAGCTGCATGAGTTGGCTGAATTACCTCTAGATGTTGGTCTTCTACTGACACTCACAGCCACCTCCTCCTGCCTGTCACAGCATGCCTTCTGTCCTGCATATTTTCTCTCCCTTCCATCTTTCCTTGAAATTGTTGCTATGACAAGCAGGAAGCCACCATGTGCAGAAAGCTGTTTGCACTATTCCAACCAGCTCAGCCATTCCAGAGGTGGCCATACTATAAGCTAAGCTCTGGCTGTTTTGCTACTGCAGACTTAAAAAAGGATACATTAACGGTGAAAGTGGTCATGAAAACACAAAGAGGTTTTGCCAAAATATGGGAAGGACCAATTTTTCTATTCTGCAGGGCTCTTTTTTCAAGATGTTTCAGAGAATATTTTCACAAATAGCTTCTGCAATGCCTGAGACCTTTGCTAAGTATTGTCCATTATTTTATTTTTTCTGATGTGCCTTCTCTGCTTATTTATTTGCCTCCTTCTTTATGAAGAGTTTTGCCTCTATCTTTGTAATCATTTCTCTTTTGATCAACAGGTTCATCTACAGTGTCTTGTTTTGTCATCATCCTGAATTGTTTAACTCTTTGCAGCTTGCTATCACTTTCTAAAGCACTTAGTATATTCAGCTTGCAATTAACCACATGGCTTCCTGTGTTGTTGTAATTTATATATTACCATTAAATAACATTAGTACTTGTTATTCTCTAATTTTGGTTGATGCTCATTTATTCTCAGAGTTTAACTTTCTCTTTTACCAAAAAATCAGCCATAGCTGTTTCTTAGCAACAGATTGATCAGAACAGATTTACATGGAAATCAAATACTTGCAAAAAGGAACTGCTAAAGGAAGCTGATAATATAGCCTTATTCCTGTCAATTAGCAGCAAATACTACAGTGTATAATATAATGGTTTTGTAATTCTGTATGAATCTAAAGAACATGTGCAGAACATTAGCACTAAATGAAGTAGAAGATGATATGAACTTTCCTAATTAGTATATCTCTGAGTTGATCTGCAAAAATAGTCCCTTGCCTGAAGAGACTGCAAAACAAACCAAATCACACACAGCCACAATCCTCGCTTGCACTGGACTAGAATCAAAACTACAGTCTGTAATGGTCACATACAAACAGGTCTCAAAAGGCAGACGCATCCATTTCACAAAAAGTGCAAGCCCTTACTTCATGCATACTGATCCTAAATAAACAAGCATTAGACTTCAACGCAGGAATGTGGCCATTTAGTACTTCATTCCTGAAATTTACACAATTTCAGGAAACTGAAACTTTTTCATTCTTGCAGTCTTCAGAAATGACCAGTTTTCCCTGAAGATTTTTCTACACCTCACTTTGCCAGACAAGGTTTTCCTCCTTTCCTTTTCCTTTTCCAACCCTAAATAATGTGCTGAGCTCCAACTAGCTAGTTCATCAAAAGTGCAACTAAAATTAAATATGAGGATAGGGCAAAAGAATGAAGTCAAATATGAAGTGTGAAATCCTACGAACAGAAAAAGTGAAACAGCAATACAAAAAGTCTAATTCTCTGAATCGTACTAGCAACAGAGATGAATTTATTAAACTGACAATGGTGCGAAGTTCTTACGAATGACAGCAGAATCAGGACAGCTGTCTTTTTATTAAGAATGATGACATCCTTTTTGGCAAATGAAGTCTTCTGCTGCTGTGGCACTTGGTTCTGTCACTGGAAGGCAGCATCTATAATATATAGCTGCATATGAATTATACTAGGAATGGGTTAAAGTGATAGATCTGTATTATTCCCAAGAGGCAACGCCAAAAAGGTAATTGCCCATATTTGTACCACTAGGTTATAGGGAATGACAGTTTCATGTCTTCCTAATGGTTAACTGAAAATCTATAAAATCCATTTCTCTTTCCTGCTGAGAAATTAATGCAGAACCAAAAACTGAATTCCAACTCTGGTCATACTCACACAAACCGCCCAGGGAGAAGAGTAAAGACAGTAAAATTTCTTTCATGCAAACAGAGATGTAGAGGCTACATAGCTAGTTTTTCATAAGGGTGCTGCTGGGCTTATTAAAATCAGCAAGACTTATACCTCTCACCTTTCACTCATGCAGTCACAAGGACTTAGAGAGGAGGGATGGATATGATGGGGACAAGTCAGGTTGCTGGAGACTGTACACCTGGATGCCCCCTGCCTTGGGGGGCTTTCAGGTGCGCTGTGTGCTACAGACATAAGACACCTCCAAAGAAAGATGGCAGGAAGCAGCCTACACATAACAGCCTCGCTGGGTTTGTTCTGGGGTGGCTGAGCTGCACCATAACCAGAGCCCATTATCTCTAGCAAGGCACCAGGCTCTGCAGGAAGGGAACGCCACACAACCTCAGGGGTCTACAGTTCGGCTGCCAGCTCCCATCACTTGGTCATGGTATGCTTCGTAGGTACACAAACTCATTTAAAAGAGTGCACAGTTCATCAGCTGAGTAGCTTGGGTGTCTTTGTGCTCCAATACAACTTCACAGAGGCATTAGGATTTGTTTTGATGAGTACCAACTTTTCTTGTTTTACCAGCCAATTTCTCCACATGGTAGTAAAATCCAAGGAACAAAGATATGACAACTTAAAACAGCTATTTAAACAGTCTGCAAAAAAAAACAACATTAACTTCTAAGCTACAAGCAGCCTGTAAAATGATAACTCACCCATTTTAAGTTTTTATGAGAAAGTAAGAACAAGAACATCAGTGCAAATGTCATTTTTAAAATGAAACTTCAAGAGTAAGGTATCAACAGATTTCTGATGTTTTATATCACTAACAATGCCCTCTAGCACCAATTTCATTTCAAATTGCCAACCAATTATTTCTAAGTTAACTGATATTTATACCCAGGGATATTTTTTATAATGTTTAAAATATATATATATATTATTTAGGAATCATCATCACATACAAAATAAAGATCAATACAGTACTAATTAGTGACTCAGGCACCAGCACAAAGATGTCAGTGTTATGACTTAGAAATAAGTCAGTCCTGCTGATTTAAAGTCATTGATCTGGGTTCAAAAGGAAGTTTCAAAGTAAATACCACACACAAATTCATTCAAACCTAGTAGTAAAAAATCAGATTACTTTATTCACTCTGTTCATAACACATGACTAAAGACGCAATACAGCACTATTTTACACCTACATAATCTTCTAAATTATCATTTTGTAGAAAAAGTGAAACTACAGATATATACAGCTCTTACAAGGAATCTGGCTATTATGGATTAAAAAACACAAAAATCTTACCATTTTAGAACTAAAATTTCATTGCTTCATTTTGTTAGCACTTCCTTTTTATATTAAATGTATGGCAAGACCTGACATGTTTACTCCTACAAATGTTCACTGAAAGTGAATTTAAAGTTTAAAAGTTTTACCATTCCCACATAGTACAGAGTAGTAGTACTTAGGAATGGCAAATATTTAATTTGACCTCTTAGCTGATTTGCATTGGTTAAAGGATCCGACTCATGTCTTTCCCAATCTGATTTTAAGTTCCCTGTAGTTATGCATCCTACGCAGATATGTTCATTGCTGAATAGATAAGATCTGTTAGCATTTTACAGCCATGTACAGGCTGCACAACATGTGCACTTGCAATTCCAAAATATAGGTAGCAATGACAAGAAGTTACAGATGGCTATAAAAAAGCAGTTAGATATTATTCAGGTACAATTTAATGTGGTCCACAAATAGTCTTCCCTCCCATCCCGAAACAGATTAAATGACTTGTATAAGAGAAGGATGTGACTTCAGGCAGGACCACACACGCATGCACAATCTCTCCTGTTCATAACAGCAGTGATGACAAAAATCTCAGATGAATAAACGCTCCTGATTTATTTCATAGGGAATACAGTGCTATGCTGTATCTGGGGTCAGAGCCAGGGCTCTGGTGCAGCTGAATGAGCCAGGCAAGCATCTGCACAGACTCTTTGCATCCTGCAACGTGCAGATGGAATTCCTTATGAATGCAACGAGTTAAAGTTACATTTATATTCTGTATTAAACAAATACATCTTACAGTAGCCTGATTTATGGCACCCGAAGCAAGACTGATGTCTCCAATTGAGGAAAAATTCTCAAAAGCTTTTCTGCATTTCCCCTCCCCTCCTAGAGATGATCAAACCCTTTGTAATTAGACTGATGACAGGATAACTCAGTCTCTCTGCCATCAATCCTCAGCTTCTCTGTGTAGTCTGCCAAAGGCTGCCCTTTCCTGGCATGAGTATCTGTCCCCTGGCAATCACCGATCAAACTGCTATCATGTGGGCTATCTACAAATCACCAGTGGTTACAGCTGCTCTCAGCCTGGGCAAAGTTTAGGCCAGATGCCAGGAGCAAAAATGCTACAGCTCCACAGTGAGGAGCAATCACCCTCAGAGGCAATGTCACCACCTCCTTGTGGCAGGTAACAGCCTCACCTGGGTCCCCTGGCAGGCTGCTTTAACAGCAGCAGGGCTGCACATTCGTTTGGACTACAACGAAGCCTGAAGCAGCAGCAGGAATGGAAACTTGGCATCCTCTTTAGAAAGGAAAAGCAGTGACAATAAATCTCTCTCCCTTCCTCTTGAAGAGCCACACAGCCCTTTGCACTTTTCTGAACACAGGGATATGAGGGTGATAAAGTGTGACTCTTTCTTTATCTGGAAAGAGATTATACCAGCTCCCATAGGGAAAACCAATGCTAACACATGAGAAAGATTAACCCTATCTTCCTCACAGCAAACAGAAAGCTGGCCTCTGAGCCTTCTGCTTTAAAAGTTATAACTTTTTAACAAGTGTCTGGTGGTTATTCCAGAAAGGAAATGCTCAGGTATTTCACAGATAACTTATCTGATTTTGGTTCATATTCTCACAAGAAAACAAATGCAGGGTTGATGGTACGGGTCATATTTAAAAAACATTATTACATGCATTGAAAAGTAATGAGAAAGCTCATCAATTAATAAAAACACAAGAGAACCTGCTTGTGTGGCAGAATCCTTCCAGACCCACCAGGGACTGACACATCACTCAGCTGCTCACTATCCAGAAAACAGACCTCATCAGGACAGGCAGGCAGGTATATTACAACACAGAATCACAGAATCACAGAATTTCTAGGTTGGAAGAGACCTCAAGATCATCGAGTCCAACCTCTAACCTAACACTAACAGTACCTCAGTCTGCCACAAAATTAGTTTTATCTTCTATAAGCCAAAAGTAAGAGAGAAACTAACTTCCTATGGCTGCCATCTAATCAGCTGACATTAGCAGAAAAATCAGTGAGCAGGGCCTAGCATGCTCACTGGTACTCCTTCCTACTTTAAATTTTGTCGCTTGGACTTAAGGTAACACACTGTTTTTTAAAATTTCATATCAAAGTAGGTGTCTCATGTAAACGTTTTCCTCTGCAAAATACAGACATATCAAGACTTCATTCTTTGTTCTAATCTCATTTAATCTTTACAGCTATGTAGGATTTTATCAGGAGTCCTAAGACATCTAATGCTGATGAAGAAACTCATTATGACTCCATGAATTCATTAAGTGCAATTGCAACAGGAATCTGTGGTGCTGCTACCCTTATTGACCTGGGGCAGGCAGAAAAGTGTGATCTAATTCATGAGCTCTGACCTCAACATCATGCAAGGCCTCATATAGAAATATTAAAATTGGTTCTATGGCATACATCTTTAGAAACAGAAGGAGGAACTCTGGCTTAGGCAGCAGTCTACACCAGAGCATCTACTGGAATAAAGATATGAGGAAAAATCAGCATGGACTGACAATGAACTGAAAGAAACATTACCTGGCCTTGGACAAAAGATTTATATAGAACCAGCTGTGTTCGGTAGTTTTGTACCCTGAAACATGAATGGAGCATTCATTACTGAGGCATTATCAACTTTAATTTTGTACACACGGGAACTATGCTAAAACCCTTCCATGGGAAAATGCAGTGACACCGCAGTAGGATGACACTAGTCATCAAGAAACTGCACAAAGAATTGCCCATCTGGTGATGGCAGATGCTCAAAGAATGTCACTATTTTCTGTTCTTTTGCTTCTCATACCTAATATTAGCTACTAAGTTATTCGGGAAATATTACCTGTGCTGTCATCAACATGTTGTTCCCAACACACGCTTGCTTTCCTTTTCGCATATCTGCTCTCTTGGGAAGGCATCATGACTAAGAGCAGCCAGATGAATACTCTGCTTCTTTTGGATGCGTAAATAACAGAGAACTTCTACATGGCAAGAGTAAATGGATGTGTGAAAGACACTGTTCAGACAGGGCATCAGGAAAAATTTCTATACCTTGAGGGTGGACAAACACTGGAAGAGGTTTTCTAGAGAGCTGGTTGGTGCCCCATTACTGACAGTCTTCTCTTCTCTTCTCTTCTCTTCTCTTCTCTTCTCTTCTCTTCTCTTCTCTTCTCTTCTCTTCTCTTCTCTTCTCTTCTCTTCTCTTCTCTTCTCTTCTCTTCTCTTCTCTTCTCTTCTCTTCTCTTCTCTTCTCTTCTCTTCTCTTCTCTTCTCTTCTCTTCTCTTCTCTTCTCTTCTCTTCTCTTCTCTTCTCTTCTCTTCTCTTCTCTTCTCTTCTCTTCTCTTCTCTTCTCTTCTCTTCTCTTCTCTTCTCTTCTCTTCTCTTCTCTTCTCTTCTCTTCTCTTCTCTTCTCTTCTCTTCTCTTCTCTTCTCTTCTCTTCTCTTCTCTTCTCTTCTCTTCTCTTCATCCCATCCCATCCCATCCCATCCCATCCCATCCCATCCCATCCCATCCCATCCCATCCCATCCCATCCCATCCCATCCCATCCCATTCCACCCCATTCTTAGGAAACCATATCCGAATCTATGATTCTATGATTCTAAGTCTGCCATGATGAAAAATGGATAACGGCATCATACATCATATGGACTATGGGAAAACAAAAATATTAATTTTCATAATACAGTAGGGAAGCAAATTGCATACATAAAGCAAATAAATGTTTTTAAGTTACTACATGTATTTTTCAACTACCAGAGAAAGCCATTTGTGTTAAACACAGTATCAACTTGTGCACCAGAAAAGAACTTTAACCTAAACTCATTTTCAGATCTCTTTAAAATATACCTTTCTACTGTCTTTATCTACTTTCTACTGTTGCTACACACTCTGAACTGCAATTTTATGTTCTGAAGGGGTTATTTAGCTGAAACTCCATTCTCTGTTTATAGACCTTAATGACAGTCTGGCTCCTTTATTGCCAACTGTGCTCTGATGACAGAAGTCCTAGAGCTCTGGATAGTAACTTGGAAGACAAACAAAACACTATCATTTAAAAATAAAGTATCTGTCAGCTTCAACAAACTAGCTACAGAACTATTAGTTTAGAAACCTGTATACTATATTTCATTTTCATAGGTAAAACACGTTGCTAAAAAAGTATTTTGATAGAATTATCTGAATATCAGAAATGAGATTTTTGTGACTTTTTGCAAATCATCCTCAAAAACTGCAATACTCAAAGACCTGCTATGTGCCAGGATTGTGTGCATATTTGTTTTAGAGCCCGATTACTGACATACTATAGAAGCATCAATTGATGAATCTGAAAACTAATCTTTAAATTCATTTTACATTTAAAATAGTAACAGGATTATAAAGTAACCTGTGAAATTAACTTTTTATATATAAAATGATACAATTAAAGATATACAATATATGTTGTTTGTATTTTTTTTCTCACTAAAAAGAAAAAAAAATAAAAGAAAGGCTTTACTTTTACAAGAATAGTGTTAAATCACAATTCATGATTATTAAAAAATGAACCCTTGTCTGCATTTTTCCATTGATTTGGAGTATTAAATTTGGGAATATTAAGTCTCTATGTTACTACTTATTCTGTTTACTTCCTAAATTTCTGGTCAATGTAAATGGCTATTTTCACTTTTGCTTCTCTTTTACTTCTACTATTTTTTGATTGTTTTTAGATAGTAACTCCTTGTTCTGTTGAGGATGCAAATTTTATATTACAGCATCAATGCTATATTACATTTCAACAGTAAGCTCCATCACCACGAAATATAGCCAATAAATGTTCTTTGATTTAGTAAAGCTTTTGTATTAATCTAATATTTTATATTGTTTGAATACTTTCTTTAAAATAATTGTATATCTACCAGCTTAATTAATATTATAATTTACCTTTAGTAAAAAGTCTAATTAAAAGCTTCTCATAGAATGGATCTTTACATTAAACTCCTTTGTTTTAGATAGTGACAATACATTATACTGGTTTCAAAAGCACATTTTGCACAGATTATGATATCAAAACATACTTGTAAAATATACTGTGTGACATTACAATTGTGACAAATACATGAAAATGCAGAAAGTCGCCAAGAACAGACAAAGCAGACTGGGTAAAAAGCTCAAAGATACACTGTGATCCCAGTAGAGAAAAATGTGACCAAACACCTCACTAACAAGAAAAGGAACATGCAATGCAATATCCACATCTGCTACATTCCAAATAAGGTAATAAAATCCATGGGAGAATATGACATTCTCTAGGAATAAATAAATAAATAAATAAATAAATCAACGTAAAACTTGGGCTGAAACTGTGACATAACAGTTTCAACTGTTCAATTCTTAAATTATGTACTCTATTTCATTAGGTCCATCAAAAGACCCAGATGGTCCAGTCCAAAAAACAGAAGTTCCAAAGCAGAACACACCCTTCAAATCACAGTATTGATGTTTCCTCAAAATAGTTTGGAAAATCAGCATGTCATGTTTAAGTATTCAACCACCCAACTTTTTCTACTTAAAGTTCTGAGTAGATGAAACATGGCCTGAAATGTAAAACTTGCTGTCTGATGGCCAACAGCTGAATATGTACTCATTTGATCTGAATAAAAGCATGCCTGACTGAATGTACAAGTTAAACACTTGTATATTTAAATTAAAAAGAAATAAAATTATCTCTCACATTTTTTTTTACATTTTTTTTGGGGGGGAAAGGGGGAACAGGAAGGGGGAGCAGGAATGGAGAGAAGGTCGATTTTTAAATAGGGTAAACGTTAAGGATGCCATAAAAAACAGTTAAGGAGATGAAGTCTTTCTATGTACCACAAAACAAAAGCAACAGTAAGCACATTTATAAAACAGGGGAGGAATTCCAAGATTCACATATTTTCCAATACATAGCAAAATGACTACTGAAATACTAGATGTGAGCACTTTACAGAGAGTGAAAGACACAATGATATTGAATTATCAAACTTTATTGTACTGCTAAAAATAAGTTCATCAAGTATACTGTTTTTAACTATAGATTGTCCAAATTGTTATGGTAGTACTTGGAAATTAAACCAATGAATGTCTATTATTTACAAGAAATTTAAAACAGTTTCACTGTGAAGAATTAGAGGGGGAAAAAAAAGAGAGCAAAGATTTACAGCTTGCTGATGGATTACAGCAAACTATTTTTATTTTATTTTTTTTTTAGGATTCTGTAACAGTAGAAGTCATTTTTGTGCTATCTTTTGGAATATATATATAATTAATTTTATACTTTGATAACAACCAAGTAACCCTCTTCCTATTTTTAAATATAAGCTCAGCCTAAGCAACAGCCAATGAAGGGTTCTGAATGACAGCAGAAGACATTTTACATGTGTTTGCCAAAGCTTTTGGTCTCAGCAGCACAGCAGCTCATTTCTGCTCTCACACTAGTAAATCCAGTAATATCAATTAAATAGCTGTGCTCAAAAAAAAAAAAAAAAAAAAAGTAGGAAAAAATCAGGATTTCCTGTTTTATGGACATGCCTGGGAAGTGAGACAGACACTGCTTACATCAATGAAAAATCAAAACCATGAGAAGAAAGCCACAACCTCACCCTTTACTTTCTTGAATATCAGGTAGTTCCCTGAAATCCTACTTGGTAGCTCTTGTCATTCCAGCCAAGGAAAAGAAGTTACAATGAAAGTGTGTATGCAACAAGGGAAGTCTCCACCTATATTAAGCCTAATCTGCTCAGTAACGCTGCTGTGAGTTGATGCCCCTAGGGACTACAAGAAAATTGCCTTCTTCAAAGTGAAAGCAGTTTGTCTCTAAATTGCCTGCATCTCTCCTCCAAACCAGGGCACATGTGCTTATCCACCACACTCCTTGCAGCTGCAAAAATACAGCAATAGTCATGGAAGCATACTACTAAAATTTGAAGGATAACGGCATTTCCTCATCAAAATAAAGTCCATAATGTGGACTCTTTCCATCCATCTTTTTTGATGATTAGCTCAATTTCTGAAATTGTTTTCTGATATAAAATATGAATAACTTCCAGTTAATGTTGAGGCTTGATTAAAAAGCAGTAACCTCTTTTAAAAGTCCAGTCAAATAATTTACATGCTTGTAGAATTAAATAGCTATATTTATTTCCAATTAATAAATCATTTGTTATTTTAACACCTCATTTAATTTGTATGTACAAAAGAAACACATAAGAAATGAAAGCCAGCTTCAAAACCTTGGAGATACACATTTCCATGAACGTGGGACAATGAAATGGGCAGTGAAACATGTTAAACACACAGTACCAATATTCTTTGAGATGCCTACCACACTGTATTTATAGTTCTCAATACGTCCTACCATCCATGAATTCTTGCTGTAGAGATCAGATGACAAAATATGACACAACGTGGGCCTACATTATAATCTAGACTATTTTACACCATCACATTGGCAAAGCCCTTCAAAAGGGTATTCGAAGACCCTGCACATATATACTGTAATGAGAAGAGTTTGCTGCACATCAAGAAGGAAGAAGTTCAAGTCTCTCAAAAAGAGAAGAGAAAGAAAGAGAGAACTTTGCAGCTGAAAATTATAAAGAAGAGAAGAAACCAGAGAGTACAATGAGGAAGAAGAAAGTACTAAATATGTTCAGGTAAACTTTGGGGGTTTCCTTTTGAAAGTACAATGAACATAAAAGCTACTTGCCCAATTCAAGAATAAATTCAACATTATTGCAAATGTTAAATATGCAACAGACAAAGAAGGGCTGAATTAAAATGATGTCAGAAGGGATGCTTCTTCTATTTGTCTGATAATGGCCTCCAACTTTACAAACCACTTGAACATCTTCAAAAATTCAAACAGCTGCATAAGAAGTTCTGTCCTTCATGCTGATGGTTAACAGTCAGCATGTCATGGACAGCCAGGTCGCAGAAGCAGGACCTTTGTATGAATACTGTTGTCAAGAGAGCCAGTAGAAGTGCATTGGTCATTCCTACATGTCAGACTTCGGTAAGTCTTTTAGTCTTTGAAGAACAGTGCTTAGGGGAGTGTCTGCACCATAGAAAAGAAGTGGATTTTGAGTGCTTCAGACCACAGCCAAAAAAGAAAGAGCAATTCCCGTGAGAGTTATTTGAAGTAGAATTGTTTCCAACTAGTTGTCCACATATTTTCTTGGCATTGTCTGCTGCCCCCAGGGATCTTGCTCCTGCTGAAATGAATGGCTCTTTTCCACACTGTATGGGATAGATCCAGCTGGTACTCAAAGGCAGTGGAAAGGCTGGGGAGTGCCTTGCTACCCAAACACATTAAAAATATGTCACAGCAACCTCCATAACTCCCATCAATAAAAGACATGGTCCCCAAGCACTTTTCTGCAGGAACAGCCAACCTGAGGTCCCCCACCGCACTTGACATGACAGGCAACTGCAGCAAGTACATTACATACCCCAGGCTCCGCCTGGGAACAATGCACTCATGTGCAATATAGACCTGGCACTTCCCCCAAATTTAACAGGATTTTTTTTTTTTAACAGCCTGGGTTACATGCCCTGCCCCACACCAAAGCTCACCCCTCGACTGCTTCCTCTCCAGTCTCCCAACTAATCTGCCCTTCAAACTGTCCCACAGCTTATCTCAGTATGTCTCTGACTATATTAAACATCAATTTGAAGTAAAATTGAGCACAAATCCCTTCTAGCAGAACATTAGAAATATGCTTTTATTTTAGTTTCATGTCTGGCACATTGAAAAAAATAGAAACTCTGTCTTTAAACATTTCATAGCCTTTTTTATTGCTCAGTGAAACAATATAAAAGCTTTTTAGTATCAAATCCTCAATGTTCAGCAATTTTTACCATGTTAATGGTTCCTGCATGATTCTTAGTTTGAGTCTCACTTTATTTTAAGGAGGTCAGGAATTTGTAATTAACTGAGCCCTTTGTAAACTAACACCATTTGAGCAGATCAGAATCTCAACAGTTACAAGCAATGTCACTTACAATCAAGCTGAAAAACAGGAGCTAGTGGGTACTATAATTTCCAATATAGAAATTTAGCTCCCTTAGCTTTAAGGCACTCTGTCCACACACTGAAAACAAACAATTTTAGGAACACATAGTCTTTTCCACCAAGCATTAAACATCTGTATTAAGATACAATTAGTAACAAATCATGTGCTGTAATTCATAAGGTTCTGTGAATATCTGCATGAAGTAATAGTGCACTGAGTGGCTAATATAAAAGATATAATACAAAATATGTAAGAAGGATATTCTACAATATATAAAAATATATATTTCACTGGTGCATAAATCAGTTGTGGTTTATTAAAGTTTCCTCCATGATTACATAAAATCCAACATATTGTGTCAGTACATGCTGAAGGTCAGTACACTTGAAGGTCAAAACTACTCCTATGTCATAAAGATGAACTGCAAAGTGCTACAAAATAAGTTACAACAAAAATATGCAACAATAACTGTGCACATTTATGCATATAAATATTATGAATCAGAAAGAACTACCTTTTAAAATGAAATATTTCAAAAATTATCTGCTAAATTCCAACTCTCCAAGTCTGTCTTTTCCCTGCCAAAAGAAAAAGGATCAGATTCTCACCTCATTTATTTGGCAAAAAATTGTGAATACATAACTCAAATAAGCTGACTTTTCCCACATAACTTAAGACTGGAATCTGTGCTACTGGGTGAAGCTCTGCTTATGATCCAACTTATATCTGATGTAACTCCACTGACTTTAGTTCAAAAATTGCTGATCTAAATGATTCTCTGTTGGTTTACATTCTGCTCAATGTCATTGGCTGTTATTTCAAAAGAGAGAGAGATCCCCAGGTAAGCTAGAAATTTGAGAATAAAATAATTAAAAGAAAGTTACAGGAGAATCAGTATCTCAGGAGAAGATATCTCCCTAAACTAAGATTATTTCCATATAGACATAGGGAAGAAAAAAAAAGGTATTCCCAATATTTTTTTCTGAGGAAAAGCAGAACACTTGTTGACATCTAACTTCAAACAGGGAGTATGATGGATATCTTTAATAGCTGCCATCCTTTCCCAAATCACCATGTTATGTACAGGGTGACAAAGACACTGTGATTCTTAGGTCATCAGTAGACTTCCAGCTCTACCGTCTTCTTTAATGTGGAGAGAACACATCTTTGGAACAGATTTTGGAAAAAGAAAAAAAACAAAACAAAACAAAACAAAACAAAACAAAAAACATAGCCAACTGCATAGCCAATGACAAGTGAAAGTATCTTAATACATAGACTCAGAAGAATGCATATGTGGACATATTTCTTGACTAATGACATTATTTCCAAAATTTGACCACAGCAGGAAGAAAAAACTTGGATGTCAGAGACTGATGAAAACATAAGAAAAGGACTGAGTCTTAAAAGGCAAAAAGAGAGTAAGTATGTGGAGAAAGAACAAAAGGGTCGACACCAGAAAAAAAAAAAAAAAAAAAAAAAGAGAGATTAAAAGATTAAATATACACTATTGCAGAAAGAAAGGGATAGTGTATGCTTTAGAAAGCCATTGATGTTGACAACATTGTTTCAATGGAAGAGTGAAAATGGCTGAAATTAAAAAGCAAACCCACGCACAGGGAAAAAAAAAAAAAAGAGAGAGACAAAATATCATCTCATGTCTTATTGTTTGTTTTAAGGAATTAAAAAATTAAATTAAAAGGTGAAAAGCTCTGAAATGTAATCAAATCAGAATTCATAGAAATACATGCATCTATCTCATTTTTTTTGGTGCTAGTTTTCATAAGAAACTTTCAGAAAATAAAAAACAGAAACTTCACCTTTCTTATAATGATTCCTTAAACTGAAAAGATAAAGTTATAAACTCAGGACTTCATAAGTAAATAGCATGAAAATAAGTGTCTACTATTATGCTCAAATGCATCCCTGTTCTTGCAAAATGTTTGTACTTTCACTAGTTTTTCTCATTCTAGTAAACTCTCCTCAGAGGACAGCATACTGAACTGTATGTACTGTAACTGAAATGTACATCTAAGTATACAGTCTGAAAGACCAACTGTATAGTGTTATTCTTGCTCTTGTTTCAGAATCGGCATTCCAGTCTAGTAAAGACTTACACTTCCCCAAACTTAAGGACTACATTGCATAATCATGGTCTAACTGAATGTGTAAGCAATGGCACTAGTTCAAAACAAAAAAAAGCATTGATGAGCAGAATTGCCCTCTTAATCCATATAGCTTATGCTTATACTCTGCCTCTTCTTGGTAAAGTCAGTGGAACCACATGCATAAATATAACTTATATGGCCAACTCTGCAATTTAGTGTTTAGCATTTAAGGCCATATCCTGTCATATGTCAGTATTCCCATTGAAATCAACAGATTCGCACACTTAATTTTTTTGTGGAAGAGTTTTACGAGCCACTTATGCAATAAAATAAATGCAGCTTTGCAGTTCACCTTTGATAAATATTATTTATAAAAACAACATCTTTCCAGTTAAGTTCAAACAGAAAAAAATTGGCATAGGACACAATGTAATGTAATTTCATCTCAATGTCATATTGAAGACACAGCAAGGACAAGGCAATAGGGAAGAGTGTGATAGCTTATTTCTGGACTTTCTTGAGTTTTATAGCTGCCTCAGGGCTTGGCTTCACCCTGCTCTTGCAAAAACAGCTACTGACTTGAATGTACTGCTAGAATTCTCCAAACACAACCAATGTCTAAAAGAGAAGTCCAAGGGAGGTGGCACGTCACTGCACAAGAACACTGTCCACTCCCTAGTGTGCAGCATACAGCTTCCACAACAAGCTCAACAGCCCCTCTCTCATCTTTTCCTTATTTCATTTACCCATCCAGTGGGATCTTATGAAATAAAACAAAACCTAAAAGAAACAAAATAAAATATGAGAAATCATGCTATGAGAAAAAGTCAAAGAAAAATTAATACAAAAGCCCAAACACAAATGAAAACTTGGCAATCAAACACATAAACATAAAATGCATTTAAAGCATACATAAAATGTCAAATAAAACGGGTTCATGAATGTATGAAAATGACAACATTAACTCTATCTTGTGGCCAAGGATTTTGTTCATTAATTCAAAATGCATAAGGCATATTACCCATTTGTCTTTAACATTTTCAGATGTTCATATCAAGCTGTAATATAATCAATCTAGCATTCTTCAACCAAGGGCTGTAATTTGCATGGGCAGATGAACATACTTTGCACAAAGGCCTATGGTGAACAAGCCTGGGTGCACAATTAAGTTATCTGTCTTTGGCCTGGTCCGTCAACCAAGTGAAGAACACAGCGATATCACAGAGTTACTGTAAGTGAAATGCCAGGTTACTCTGTAATCTTTGTTTTATGCTTTAGGTCATGCAGATTATTTTCTCTGCCCGCTCCAAACAGGTTCCTGCTCTTAATGATATCAAATAGCTCTATAATGGCTGGGGAAAAAAAAAAAGAAAGAAAGAAAAAAAAAAACTAAACTGGGGAAACAATCAACACCTAAATACAATGGCACATTGAAGTGCAAAACCCCTCGGTCACATTCTAATTTAGACAAAGGAAAAAACATATGCACCTAACCCTCAGACTTTACCTTACCATCTAAGGCTAAGAACATTAAAGAAAATTATGTTTGGCCCTGAGTGAAATAAAACTATCTGACTCTATAACATAAATACTTCCTGGAGCAGCATTGTCTTACCCAGTCTGTTGTTATCTGATGCAGTTGAGTTATTATGTACATCATTGTTCACAGTCACCATTACTTGTTCTAATGACATTTGGAAAAAACAAAAACATGTGAGTTGTACTATAAACCTGTAAATGTAAACTCCATAATATATATATATTGTTTTTTGTTTGTTTGTTTTTTACCTTGTTTTAGTAAATTCTCAGTATTTATAAAGAACTGAAAGCTTAAGTATATCCCATAGCACTTTAACAATTCAGGGCCAGATCTTGATTTGCCTCAAGTCAATATGACTTTTGCTATCAGTTTCAAGAGAAATTGGATTTGACTGTTAGTAATTAAGTAACAATGACTAACTTATTTGCATTGCAATTCTTGCTTGTTTTAACCTAGAGGCACTCCTAGTACTTCCACCCTGGACGTAGGTAATGGCACATTCAGAAGCTGATCATGCTAGTTTTGAGCCACTGCACATTGCCAAAGTGGTGTGTCAAAATTCCTTTTCTCTGACAATTGATAAGGTTCAGTTTAAGTAATCAACACAAAACGAAGAGACCTGGCTAATTAACAGACATAAATATAATAAAAGTCTACTATGATGTCAAGAAAAATGCACACTTGTGAAGTTGACCTGCATGGCATATACACGTAGCAAACCATGTCTAACAGAGTTCGAGAAAGATTGAGGATCTATCTCTAGAGGCTGTACAATGGTGGCCATTTTTTCTGGGCTTTTCTGAAGTATTTTTACTAAGTCACTGTAGTTAATAGTTATGTCCATGGTATTTTTCTGAAGGAGGTATGGAAGTTAAGGTTTAGAGGGAAAAAGCGTATCATCACAGTTTTGGCAGTAGAGCATTGAAAGCTACTGCATGGCTGCTACCTTTCCTTCAAAGTTCCTAGGCCTTGCAGAATTCTCCTATGTGGAACTTTGGTTTCCTAAATCTGTGAGACTGTGTACATTCTTGAAAACTAAGTCAAAGGAAAAAATATGTATTTACATAGCACACATCTATGCCATACTTTTGACACCAAGGCACATCATCGCAACTGAAAGCCTTCTGGACTTTTAGTTTGTTCCTTATCTGGTCTGGTGCAATCACAGTGAAATCAGACTGTTGTGTTTAATTTCACTTCTGAATTTTCATTTGAAAAGTTCTTAATCGATGAACTGTTACTAATATGCAAAACACAGGTAGGGAAAAAGTCCACTTACATTCTTAACTGCCATCTGTATATGTCCTGGTTTCAGTTAGGACAGAGTTAATTTTCCTCCTAGTAGCTGGTAGAGTGCTATGTTTTGGATTAGGATGAGAAGAGTGCTGATAACATGCTGATGTTTTAATTGTTGCAGAGCAGTGCTTACACTAAGCCAAGGACATTTCAGCTTCTTGCTCTGTCCTGCCAGCGGGCAGGCTGGGGGTGCAGCAAGAGCTGGAAGGGGACAGACCCAGAACAGCTGACCTGAACTGGCCAAAGGGGTATTCCATCTGACATCATGCTAAACAATATATAGGGGTGGCTAGCTGGGGTGGGTGGGCCGAACTGCTCGGGGTTAGGCTGGGCATCGGTCAGTGGGTGGTGAGCAATTGCATTATGCATCACTTGTTTTGTACACATTATTATTCTTAGTACTATTACAATCATTATTGTTATTATTATTATTGTTATTATTATTTCCCTGTCTTAATAAAATGTCTTTATCTCAACCCACAGGCTTCACTTTCCCATTTCTCTCCCCCATCCCAGAGCAGGAGGGGGTAGGGTGAGCAAACAGCTGTGTGGTGTTTAGCTGCCGGCTGGGTTAAACCACAACAGTATATTAGTAACTCTTCTAGTCATCAGTGATGCTGAAAACAACTATTATGGAATGAGAGTCAGACCTAGGTCCTAAGCAGTCTGCAAGTCAACAAGGCCACAAGGGAGTACTACAAGTCCTGTTGAAGGCATGAGGATTAAACACAAGAAATATACCTCTTAAATGAAAGATTCATAAATTCATAACTCAGTCTACAAATCTGTCTGAGTGTTCATGTGCACAAACACCTACTATCTACTCTATTCTAACATAGAGTGCACAAACACCTACTATCTACTCTATTCTAACATAGAGTCAAAAGTAACAGGACATTCCACTTAGCAATAACTTATTTTTTCCAAGCCAGAATCAGTATAACTAGAACAACTATATACAGGGGCTTATTAATTTACATAAATGTAGTCAAACTACACTTCAGGCCACATGCAATGGCTGTTCTCCAGTGGAAACCAAGGCACAATTTACAAACACACAGAGTTATCACACTTGTTCTAAATATCTAGTGGCTAGGACATGCATCCAAGATGTAGGAGACCAGTTGAATTCCTTTTGAGTGCCCCAACCAAAACCCTCTAAAAACAAAAGTATTCTTCCAATTTTAAAAATCTGGCCCTTCTATTTCTTTCACATTTCTCACATGTTCCCTGTTCCTGACCAAAAAAATAAAAATAAAAATCTTCTTTAGAGTGTAATGAACCGTCTAATGAAAGTGAACTGAAGTTTCAGGCTTTCATTTTTGTGTAGAAAAAAAAAATAAAGGAAAGGGGAAGGAGAAGAGGAAGAGGAATGGAAAGGAAACAGTATTGACTTAATCCACAGAAAGACAGAAAGCAAAAAGGTGAAGTATGTAGAAAAGAAAAGAACACAGATATACAGAATCTGGGGGTTGGGGTAGTGGCTCTGACAGGACACAAGTGAAATGGAGTAAAGAAAAAGGACTGGGGAAAAACAACACCACCACCAAATAAACGTGGAAATTGAACAGGAGTGCTTCAAAAATGGTTCCAGGGGAAGTAAAAAATCTACAAACCCATTAAGCAGCAGGCAATATAGACTTAATTTGTACACTAGCTCTCTGACTATTTGGAGTAATTGAGCTAATAGAAGCAAAATATTATGGGCAGTGGGTATTTATAAGATGATTTGTTGTGTCCTAACTGCCAGCCTCTCATCTGGCTTCTCAGAGTTCAAAGGAGTCTGTTAGACAGGTTGAGGCAAAGCCTGAGTTGCTGCCGGGGCACTGGATTCTGAGTTTAATATTAGTTTTAAAAAAAATGCCGTTATGTAAGCTGCCACTCAGCCTTGCAGAGGAAAGTACACAGAAGAATAAAAATAAAAAACTCAAAATAAAAGTGGAAAAGAGAAAAAAGCATCTCCCCTGTACAAAGAATGACAGAACTTCATTCATCCTTTGAGGGAACATTATGTATCTGTCTCTCTCAGATGCAAATGTCTTGAACATAATAAAGAAAATACAAAGTAGTTTAAGCCCTAACATACTGATAGTTTAGTTCAATATCAGTTTATCATTCAGAGAGTTCTGAATTCATTATTAGTCTTAAAACAAATTTGTATTCATTATTAGTCTTAAAGCAAACAGTGATTTTGCAATATACTATTTTGGGGACACAAAATTTAATTGCTCTCTCCCAAAGAGCATGTGCTAAATAAAGGGTAGCATGATTTATGCTATTAATATAGATCCAGCTGAGCCAACTATGACAATTTTTTAATATATTTTTTATCCCACGGTTTGCTTTCTGGAAGTACCACAGCCAACTATCTCATGAGCTTTGTAAATATGTCACTCAGATGCTAGCTGATCTGTAACTTCCTAAGTCTATTCTCATTGAGAGCTGGGTAAAACGCTTTTAAGACCATTTAGTTTTAGCTTTTCTATTCATTATACTAAAAATCTCATGGTTCACAAAATAAAAGCGTAACTGCCAAAAAATGCCATATATTTATACATACTCAACTCATTCTGAAAGAAGAGCCAGTCATAAACACCATTCTTATATGCAAATAAATCACTTCTTCCTCCTTTAACCATCACAATGTTTGAACAGTTAATGGCATCAAGATATCTAAATGGCATCAAAATATTTAATGGCATCAAAATATCTAATGCATTTCATTGTCATATTTGGGAATATCACTGTTATGGAGATATCCAGACATCCATCAGCTCAATTTCTACCTGCCCTGAAAAACCATGATCCTGTTCCTTGCCATAGGTCATGTTTTCTATAAGCCTACACCTACATCAGTCGGAAAGGAAAATATTACGACACAGTCTTTTTTGAATTTCTCCACAAAGCAATAGTATAAATTTTAGTTGCCTGAGATTCTTTGTACTCTGATTGGATATGAAAAGATACATTCTGATGAGCTGTACGTAAATTGGAGGTCTGCAGGCAAACTTTCTTGATCATTATGAACCTCATCTAAAATCTGCCAGAGTAAATAAAAATTTCCTGTAATGATGACGTAACTGAATTTACAACCAAGTTTAATTTACTCATATCCCACTCTCTAAATATGCCTATAAATATCTGGAGTTGCATAAATTCAGAGTTCACATATGTAAACTCGGGTACTCAAGGGAAGGCACAAGTGGAAGAAAAGTTGTTCAGGTAAAAGTTCCTACATTTTGTTACACTTAATCTCTTCACCAAGTATATATGGTTTATCCTAAGCAGAGAGTACATATGGTTTATCCCTGAGCATGTGGGGCTTTCATCCAAACAGAGCATTTTGGGAAAAAAAAAAAAAAATTATTATTTTTACTTTTCCCATCTTGGAAGCAATCAAGAATAACATGACATACATCTCTGGTCTTTTAAAATGAACAGTGATTTATAAGGAGAAAGCTCAAATTGCTGAGTGGAAATAAGAAAGTAAAGAGAGGATGTAGCTGAATTATACAAAAAAGTATTCTTCTCAAGTTTGTCCGTTTCTGATTTCAAATAGAAAATTAAGTTAAATAATTAATTCCTAGTTTTATTTGTTTTCTTGGATCTGAGCCACTGCTTCAAAGAGCAGCGTAGGCTAATGCAGTGGCAAAATGAGGACAAAATGTCACCTCATTTTTATTGGAAAACAAGGAAAGGCTCCTGGAGAGATTTCTGTAAAATGTTTATTGCACAAAGAAGAATAGTCTTGCCTCATTAGAGCAATCCCTATGCAACAACAGAAGATAAAATTCTTTGAAGAAAACCATACTTCTCCTTCAGAATTTTGTATGCACTACACTCGATACTACCTTGTGTTTCAGAGCACAGCTGTAACATAAACATATAACACGACTTTATTTCTAAACAATGCTTTTACTCCATGAGACACTAAAATAGTACTTTTCATTTACATCATTAAGAGCTGTAATGATGTACTTATCTATTATTCTTTTCACCTAAAGATAAAAGCATGAATAGAAGACAAACAAAGGAAAACCTAAAAGCTAAATATACAGAGAGGGACGCGCTCTAACTTACTAGAGGGCCAGGAATTCCAGAAAATGTGGATCTCGATTTCACATCAGTACTTTTTTTTCCAGATAATATTTTCCAGTGGCTTATTTTACTTAATAATTGGAAAAACTAGGACCAGAAGAGATTAACAAGCTTACACCATGAAGTTGTACATCAAGATAAAGAATCTTGATGCTCTTACTCTGTCTGCTTACAAAAATAGGAAGTCAGTAGGCAATAATCACAGAATAACAGAATCACAGAATCACAGAATCGTCTAGGTTGGAAGAGACCTCCAAGATCACCAAGTCCAACCTTTGACCTAACACTAAGAAGTCCTCCACTAAACCATATCACTAAGCTGTACATCTAAATGTCGTTTGAAGACCTCCAGTGATGTTGACTCAACCACTTCCCTGGGCAGCCCATTCCAATGCCTAACAACCCTTTTGGTAAAGAAGTTCTTCCTAATATCCAACCTCCCTTGGCATAACCTTAGACCATTCCCCCTCGTTTTATCACTGGGCACGTGAGAGAATAGACCAATCTCCACCTTGCTACAGCCTCCTTAAAGGTACCTATACAGAGCAATAATATTGCCCCTGAGCCTCCTCTTCTCCAGGCTAAACAATCCCAGCTCCCTCAGCCTCATAAGACTTGTTCTCCAGACCCCTCACCAGCTTCGTCGCCCTTCTCTGGACTTGCTCAAGCACCTTGATGTCCTTCTTGTAGTGAGGAGCCCAAAACTGAACACAGTACTTGAGGTGAGGCCTCACCAATATATCAACATATCATATTAACTTCAGGATTATTTATATTAAACCAAAACTTAAAAGAGTGTTTGCTCTCCTTTGTAGTTCTTCAGATTACTACAGTGTTAGGAAAAGATTTCTTTTCCACTATCACTAGCTTTTCTCTAATGTTTAAATTTATGCTGTGTAGGTAAGGATACATAGTTTGTCATTTCATGGATGCTGCTACCTGTATAAGATTTTTAAATGGGCTTAATAAAATTGAAGCCATTAATATTAGTGTTTTAGGCATCATTCAATCTACTTAATAGTTTGTTTCATTGATCTGCAAGTTCATAAAATGAGTAAGGGGGTCAAACAGTATTATATGTACTTTACTAAAGGACCCTATAAAGCTGTTCTGTGTGAAACGAGTTAGGACCAAGAGATAGTAAAACTTGACCTGTCTACTCCAAATTTTAGAGGCCAAAGATATTTGGGGCTAAGATTCTCCTACATTGCCAATATTTTAATCGGTTAATATCAGTTAATATTTTAATCTGTTTTTCCCTTTGTCTGATTTGGAATTTTTATTTTATTTCCTTGTATGATACATTGGAAGGTGTGCTTATTTTCCAAGCAGCCAGTTGAAAATGAAACCTTTGTAGTCAGCACTCTTAAGAAGAAAATATTGCATCTTTCTCAAAGAGAATCATTACCCTCATGTCTTCCAGCACAGTATCTAACAGGCATCTCCTTTTACATCTCTACTTCTGATGCTGTGGTTGCTTTGCTTGCTATTGATTAGTGACAGTCAAGGACATTAAAACCTGAGGCTCAAAACACCAGTGCTCAGAGCTAGTCAGTGCATTTATTTTGCTCAGCTTTTAATTCAGGTGCAGCTTAAAGTGAAAAGAAAGAATATGAATAAGCAACCATTCAGACTCAAAAGCTCTGCAGAAACAGCAGCTCCCCATAGAACCTTAGAAAATGCACATTAATAGAAACCCACTTCTCAGGAAAGGGCGTAACAATTACTATCTGCACACATTTTAAAACATAGATGTCTGCAGGTTATTTTACACTTCATTTGCATGAAACACTGTATGCCTGAGAGATCAATCAATACATCAAGGAACATTTTCTCCAAGCTTTCTGCAAGTACTTGAAAAGTCAAAGCAGTTAAGAAAAAAGGCTGTTTATGTTATGACATCCCCTGCATTTCTGTTTAATATACTCATTGGTATGCATATAAAATACAGAAATGCTACTACACAGATGCACTTTTGACAAGTGCCAGTGTACAGCCACAAAAAAGAAAGATCAGAGAACATGAAGGACATAGCATAATGATGTTTTACCCCTTTGAAAAACAGAATCAGTCAACTTCAAAACCATTCTGTCTGACTGTACCTGAATATTTAAGTCAACTCTATCATCACTTAAGTTTGCATAATTCCAAGGATAAATAGATATTCCACATTTTCGCTACATGGCCTTTTGACTTAAACTGGCAAGGCAGGTTAGAATAAGGGAAAAATGTTGCTTATTCTAGTACAGTAAGCGTTATGGAACTATATCATGTACATGTATATTCATTTATAATGGGATTATTTTGCTTACTGTTGCCTTACAATAATTTCAACTTCTTTGATCATTATAGGCCTCATAGTTGTTATTGAACAATTCTCCAGTTTCCTTTCTATGACATTTTAGCTTGAGACTGTGAAGTCTGAATGCTTCTTACAAGACGTATGTACTAATCACTGGCTGCATCTAGTAAAACAGCTCTCTTTCTTTTACTCCATTAATCTCAGCTATCTCTCCTTACATTTATTATCATTCAACAACTTCCATGTGGCAGTTAATGATCTTCCTTATAAAATCCGATCTGTGCAAATGCTATTGAGACGTAGCACGGTCAATGATTAGGATAATGGACTGAGAGCAAACAGCCAAGAGACAAATTCTAGCTAGCCTAGTCATTGTTTTGCTTCATGAACACTTCTACATCATTTCTGTGCATCTTTTCTTCCTTCATCTTTTGCAGACCTGAAGGCCTCAGGGCAAGAAATCACTGCCACACTTTGATACAACTGTGGTTCAAGTATTTCACCCCACAAATTCTCTCCTGGTAAAAAAATGAAGACACAGTTCCCACAAGGAAAAAACAAATATCCTTAACTCTTACCACAAATCCTTTTGCTACAGGGCAGGGAAGAGACAAACTGACAGTAGTCTTCCACTGAACCTTACGCACATTTGTCCTCCTCCAAGCATCACAGGAGCTTTGAGGGCAGATAAGGATGACACACAGGACAGTTCCTTGTGAACCTCACAGTCCGTATTTATAGCCCAGAAAAGCCATCCCAAAGTCTGGCACACATTTCTTAAGCATATACATGTACATTGAGATCTTGCATCACTTATAATGCTACAGGGATTTTCCTGTCTCCACAGGTACTGCATTAAATTGGAATCACACTTGAGGACACTGCTTGCCTGTGAATGTTCTGGTGGTTCATCACAGACACTGAAGATGGAGAGTATTTTAAATGAAAAACACTGCACAGCTCAGTACTACATAAAGCTGTCTGAGTCTCCTGAAGAACAGTTGTTTGGAACCAAAGTGAAAATAATTTGTTCTTACTCCTGTTTGTCCTTGGTTTGCTTTGTTCTGTTCTCAGCTTTACATGTGCACAAAATGGGTCTCCATTCAAAGAAGCACTCTTCACAGGATGCAGCAAAGAACAAAGGGGAGAATGGTACTGCAAAATTGTCTTGGGGAAAAAGGGAAGCTCCTACTCTTTGTATTTATAAATACTACCTCTGGCACCTTTCTGACAGAATTAAATACTTACTGTATTTAACAGGCTAATTGCACCTAAAGTAAAGCAAAAAAGCCCCATCTGAAGACTTAGCCACTTTTGTATGGGAGTAAGTAAACAGTTTTACTAACTGATACAGTGTAATTATAAACTTAGTTAACATGAAATAAATTAGACATGAGTCTATAACGGTACTGTTTAGTTGCTTATTGCCTTAACTGCCAGCAGAGTCTATTAGCAAGTAAGTGTACTCACTTACACTGTGTGTAAGACTGTGTTCTTTTTTGATATTCTGTTCCTGCAACTGAAGTTGTTGGGTTTCTCAGCCTAGTCCACTACACAGCATGCTAGATGTGCTATATATCCTTTTTGGATACTATCTATCTGCTAACACTGATGCATCACAATCCTAACTTCCCAAGCTGTAGAAACAGCAACAAAATCAGTCTTTCCGCACATGTGGACCAGCCTTGTGTCCTGCTATCCAACCAAAGAAACCCACTCCAAGAGGTATTTCTATCATATATTTTGCAGGGAAAGGCTGGTACAAATTAGAACACAAATGAATCCACTAGAACAGAGTAATCATGTGAATTCAGATGGGGAGCCAACGCAAAAAAAGATCCAAACAGCAGCTACAGGCCAAAAACTTGCTCAGGACATATCTATGTTTGTAAATAAGAAAAATAAAAAAAGGCCCAAAACCTTCTTTTAGTGTGTATCTTCTTTTCTAGCCACAATTTTTTCATCTACGCTTAATTACAGCACCTTTTCAGCCTAAGATAAATAGAACTCTCCTAGTCAATGTCCCACTATGATTCAAAGCATGGATTAGGAATTATTGACAATACAGAGTATGGATGAGGCCAGATTTCTGAGGGAGTATGGAGAAAAGACTTTTAAATATATGGGCATTATGTACACCTTTTCCTCGGGGCCAAAGAATACCCTAGTCCTATTTGCTTTGATGGCATATTCATAGTCTCAAAAGTTGCTGCACTTTGCCACAGTAGTGATGAAATTATACAGTACACACAAACTACATACTATACCTACTTTCCAGGGAGACTACGTAACAGATAATACAGAATTGAATTATTTCTGATTACCTGAAGTACAATGGAATGGAAGGGGAGAGTCAGTTACATGAAATGCGTTTGTATTGCAACTAGTTAATTAACTTTCAAAATAATCGTACCAATTTTGTTAATGGAAGACACAAAAGCTTGGTATTTGGCCTGTTCTAATTATTTATGCTTGGTGCCATGAATCAATACTGATGGAACAGAAAACAATTTTTGACATTCTCTCTGAAAAACGTATTAACAGGTATTTGAGAGCTCTTGTGATTTTATTCTTGTCTGGACTGGAAAAGAAGATGAGAAGATGATGATTGAAAACATTAGCAAATTTAAAAAAAAAAAAAAACAACAAAACAAAACAAAAAAAAAACACTCATCTAAAAACACTAGTCTAAACATGGTATTTAGGCCTTTTCCCCAGATATAGAGCTGGGTTTGCTTATACCAAATGGATTCTTACCAAGCTCTACTTCAAAATGTATTTCTAATGAACAAAAGAAATGAAAATGAAAAATAATGGTAATGAAAAAATATAGTAAGTTGCATTCTCATCCTATTATTTAATCCATCCCAATTTATCATATATTTCAATAGAATAAAATCTTTCTCAATGCCTATTCAGAATCCTGAAATTTAAACAAAAAGAATTTCCCAAATTCAGATGGAATTCAGAACTGAGGATTCATCAATAAATCTTCACAATTTTGACTTCATGTTTATTTTTTACATCAAAAATGTATAGATTATATACATATATATACAGGACATATATATCCTGAAAATTAAACTCAAAACAACTGTAGTATTTTACAACCACATTTGTTCTATGAAGAAATAATTCTGTAAATTCACCAGGTGTATGTAGAAACAACATAGTCTTTGCTGTTTATAGATTAGGAGTCTAAATAGCTTTATCGTCTCACCTTCATTGTCGCAGTCTTGCAACGAAAGCCATATTTGATCTACCAGACCAACTCCTTTTACTTCACCATGAACTGGAATGGAATGCATTACCATTAATGCAATTGTCAAGGGCTTGGTTTGCAATTGCCATTTCTACTATATTTTATATTCACATTTCTTCACCAATTGCATTATTTTCCATCCTACTCTGCAGGAAAATATACACTGCATGATACTTCTAGTTGTTTCCCATTCACATTTTTCACCATTAACAATCCATACAATGAAGAGGACTGTCACTGTTAACTGGTATTTTTTTGGACTGGATTCTACTTGACACAGCTTGTGCATGTCTTTTAGAGCTTTAGAAAACTGTATAGCTTAAAAATATGTATAAAAGAACTATAGTATCATGCATTATGATCGGTAGTGAGGACATATTCCTCAATCACCAGCCATATTCTTCTTAGTTTGCAATTGCATATTGCAATCTTTGGCTTGCAAAAATGAACATAACATTCAGATAACTCCTACTGAAGTCAAGGGTCAATCCTTAGTCATATTGCATAGAGCACAGTTTTGCTTACACTTTACGTTTTACATTTTTCCACTGGGGCTTTTGCTGGGGATCATATACAGACCTAAGCTGATTCATTAATAGCCAAGTCAGTAATTCACTGCATTAAAGAATTCTCAAAAGATCTATCATCAAAGCAACTTGTTTAGCACCTGGCCCTACTCCTTACTCCTAGCACTGAAATTAATGTCTAACCAACTTGCATTGCCTAAAGTTTCTCTGAGGTCTGTAGTGCCAGAGGACCTGGATTTCTCTTTCTGTTCCTGTAATTACTATAACAGGTGTTCTCCATCTGTTCTAGTCATTGGTAACTCAAAATTTAAGCCTTTCTGTCCCAATTTTTCAGTTACCTGTGCTAAGTATTCTTTGCAACGTGAAAACATGTATTTCGTACGCAAAGACAACAGGTCTGCAGCCAGTAGACCTGGACATATGTCATGAATTCAATACAGTGACAGACATATAAAAAGAAAATAAAAAATAAATAAATAAAAGCAATCACCAGCCAAATGGCAGGGCTCAACTTTAATAATCCATTTAAATTATATTGCTTGAAAATTTGTGTAGCTGAACAATTATATATATATGTATACACAAATACCTTCCAACATACTCTACATGAGTCACTCAACAGCTTTCCCCTTGGAAATTATATTAACTTTAAGTTACTAGTCCCACACAAAAATGCAATAGAAATAGATTTTCTATTACCAACATATTATGAACAGCATAAAGTCAATAGGGTATGTATAAAACTGATTTGAGTGACATTAAATACAATGTCAGTAGAATGAGTAAAATGAACTGTGTACATTCTTTGACTGATTAGGGATTACAACACACACAAATTTGGAAACGTGTTCAACAAGTATGATTAATTGTGTTCATAATGTTCTACAGTACAGCTGACCTCTAGGAGCTCACTCCTGAAATTATTATGATACCTCAAGAGCTGTTTCTTGACTGCAGACCTTTACCCTGTCTAGATTTTCTTAAAAAGCTGAAGATGGAAGAGATGATGCCTTACATTTTATCTGCTATTTTTCAGCCAACATAAAAATTATACTGGATCAACTTTTTTGGTCCAGAGAGCAGCAACAGAAGGCCTTTGAAACACCCACTCCATTCTCATTGCTGCAGAAAGTGCCACCATTATCTCCACGAGTTTTAATGTCCAGGTAACAGTTGCCAGATCATGTATCAACACAGCCAATATGGGTAGGATTCAGCTCAAAATCTGGAGTGCACTCACAGATGTAACTACCAGCAGTATTGACACATGTGCTACTGATGCAGGTTGTGGGATCTTCACATTTAACATCTGTGAAGTTACCAGAATGAGGTGGATGTATTTGTAATAGTACTGTAGTAGTACACTATAATAATACTGTAATAGCACTGTAGTAGTACACTATAATAATACTGTAATAGCACTGTAGTAGTACACTGTACTACTACAAATACATCCAGCTCATTTTGATCAGCTCATTCTGATCTAGTCAACAGATCTTAAATATCACTTTCACACCTCAGAATTTATTTTTTAAAAAGCAGATAATATTTAGCAATATCATGTCTACATACAAACTGAAGTATATAAGGATAGGCAGCCCTACTTGCCTCTTGACAAAGTATCAAATCCGTATTTTAGCAGCCTATCCAGAAAGCAACTGCTTGTCTGAGAGAATACTCTAATGAGATTCCAAACAAAAGTACAATTAAGATATTCTGCTGTATTTGTGGGTGACTGTTTATATTTTTTAAAACAGGCAAGGTATGTTACAGGGAGAAAGCTTTCCACCCCCAATTAGAGGAACATTGTGGCCTTTCTTGCAATTAAAATAGGGAATCTGGGACTCCCCTTAGGATTTACATCACTTTAGGATGTGAGGTTAGTTGCTCAGTAGGTCTATTTAGTTGACACTGAACCAATTTCTAAAGAAGGGAAAAAAAATGAACTAATAATATATTTTTAAATATACTTTTCACATGTTGTTCTGGAAAACAAATTGCCTAAATACATTAGGAAGGATATCATCCCTGTCATGGAAGCACCCTTCCTCTCACATAAGGAGAAACATTTTCTCAAACTCAGCTCAATTTTGCAGAATCAAATACCTGAAATATGTTATAGCATTGTTTCACAGACGAACATACTTTCCTGTCCATAACACAACCATGGGATTACAATGGACAAGAAGAGAGGGGAAAAGCATCATTCATGACTACCAAATGGTGTGACCCAAACCCATTCATCAGCACAGCTCCCCTGTACTTTCATCAGAGCTGAGCCCTCTCCTGTAATAATACAGCTTTATGTCTGAGCTTGACAATGCTAAGAGTTATTGATGACAACCTCGATTAAACTAGTAATTAAATCCTCCAGAACACTCATATGGCTGGGGAAGGGTTATAAGAAGGACAGAGACCAAGAAGCAGTTATGACCTTGAAAGGAAAGTATTGATCACATTTTGCCTTGTGAAAGGAAGGAGGGAAAACTGAAACCAACCATCCTGAATCATTAATGAATACCCACTGCATGCTCCTAATTCCATTTTTTAAAATATCCAAGTAAACCTTTCTTTCGGCATTCTCAAAAATAGAACATTTACAAACTATTCATAAAAAGAAACTGCAAATTCATTACAGACAATATGAAATACATACAGACAACAACTCAGAAGGTGTCTTTTTTTTTCCTATATGTTAGACTATACTGTGCCGTATAACATATGTTACATATGTTTTATATGTATACATATATATATGTGTATACGTATTATGTTTATTACTGTGAGCAACCATAAAATGCTATTGATTGCCAATGATACTATGTAGGCTTCCCTCAGTACCCACTGATGTAGAATAGGATTTTCCAGTTTTTAGATCTTTCCTAAGATCTAAGAAGGCCCACTTTATATGAGGAATATCCATTCAGCCCTTAAAAAAGGTGTTGGATTTGTATTTTTTTGCTTTTTTTTTTTTTAAATGTTCTCCACACAATAAAATGGAATAATATTACATGAAAAATAGTGATTCATATGGCAGGAAAAATCTGAGCAACTTTATGGTCCATCCATCAGGAGCAAACTGCTCCTGCACGGGCTCCTCTCCACGGGCTGCAGCTCCAGCCAGGGGCCTGCTGCTGCGGGGGCTCTCCATGGGCCACAGCTTCTTCCAGGGCACATCCACCTGCTCCAGCGGGGGCTCCTCCACCCATGGGGGGGCTGCAGTGTGCAGATCCGCTCCATGTGGGACCCATGGGCTGCAGGGGGACAGCCTGCTCCACCAGGGGCCTCTCCCTGCACAGCCCGCAGGGGAACTGCTGCTGCCTGCCTGCAGCACCTCCTGCCCTCCTGCTCCACTGACCTGTGGGTCTGCAGGGCTGTTTTGGACTCCTGACTCTCTCAGCTGCTGTTATGCAGCCGTTTTTCTTTTTTTCCCTTTCTTAAATATGCTCCTACAGAGATGCAAACAACATTGCTTATTGGCTTGACTCTGGCCAGAGGTGGGTTCCTTTTGGAGCCAGCTGAAACCAGCGCTTATCTGACATAGGGCAGCTGCTGGATTCTTCTCACAGAGGTCACCCCTGGAGCCCCCTGCTACCAAAACCTTGCCATATAAACTTAACACAGAAGATGTATAAAAATTTTCTCCTAATTTATCTTATATTTCACCATGTCCTCCTTCTGACTATTTCTACCTCAGTGCATTGTGTGATTTTTCTGCCATGGCCTCCCTTCCTACAAGTTATCTCCAACATCTTTCATTTGGGTAGGTCCAGCTACTTACTGCAACACAGAGGAAGCCTCCTTTTTCCTTCTTGGCTCAACTAGCAGTTCTACTGCAAATCACACTCTATCTATTAATGTTCTTCTTCAGGGAAGTAATAACTTCTGTTATTAAGACTGTTATTATAACTTCTTAATAACAGAAGTTCTGTTATTAAGGTTACAGAACTGCTTTTTTGATTTCAAAAAGCCTTTATTCAACAAATCTACCATGTTAAGAGTCTGGAAAAACATTAAGCCAATAAATTTTTTTTAAATGCGATCGAGCCAACAGAACTTGAAGAGAGCCACCAAACAACTTAATGATCATTGATTACAGGCACTTTCTCAGAGATAGGTACTCAGCAGAGGTAGGTACACAAACCAAGTCCAAAGATGAATAGATTTTTCTGTTTACCACCCAACATAGGAAGGAATAAATGCAACAACTTCTTTCCCCACTGCCAGGTAGCAATGCACTGGCGGAAGTCTATAGGTTGTATCTGTACAGAGGAGTGCTTATTGCTATCAAAGACAGTGAGCTCATGGATGTAGGAAGTGGACTGGTTTCAAAATGTCCGTGTGATTAGTTTCTCTCCTAGCTGCTCACTTAATTACCAGCATTTATGCTTTCTAGAGATCAGAAACTGTCCTTAATTTTAACCATCTAATACCCTCTTTTTCAAGGACAATATGACAGCATTTTCAAAAGCTGAGAATTACTACTACCAGTATTAAAGTCAGGTACCTTCTGTAGTAATAGGATAGCAAAACCCACCAGAGTAATACTAACACATCAATACTTAGTGATTACTGTTGTAAAAAAAATGTTAACAATTGCCTTTTACAAAATATATAGGTCATTAAAACTTCAGTATTGCAAAATCTCAGTCAAAAGCCCTGAACTCTGAAATATAACAGGTCTGCTCACAGTGGAAGTTTATATTTTTTATGCTAATGAAAAAACATCCAAAAAAGATTAAAAGTTCATAGGTAAAGAACAGGTGAGCTGGGGAATAAGGACACTCATTTACAGAGAGAACGAGAGAAACTGTGAATTGCAATGACAGACTATACAGATCAAAAGAAAACATGAAAACCTACACTATAACAAAACCAGAAACCAAGTATCTTCAGCCTTACAACAAGATTGCGGTGTGACCACACAATAATTTTAGCAAGAATCTGGCAATGGACAGTTTTACATCAGAAATTACATGGTGCTATGCAGACAGAGAAGAATTGTTCGGTTTATGTTTTCCCCCTACTATTGTCTGATCTGTAAAAATATAGGCAATGAAAAATGACATGTTTCAGTATCATGAATTGGACAGAATACAAATGCCATATCCACTGGCCTTTAGGACCTAAAAATTAATTCTTTCTGACAAAAACAGATTCTTATTCCCTTTACATTTCAAAAACACCGCAAACCTTCCAACTGTTGGTTACACAGTTGTGTTCAGTCCCATGGCTCTGGCATAGACTTAATAAAAAATCAAGGAGGAATAAAATGCAGTGAGGTGTTCCCCTGTCAAAAAAAGGTCACGGTCTTGGCTATAACTTCCAGAGTCACCTAACACCAGAATAGACCACTAGTGTTTTTTAAAAAAATGATTGCTTACCATCCTATGCATAAGTCTGCAATGTACAGACCAAGGGCAAAATTATCCTGCTCCTCCATGTATGCTACAAGTGTGAGGAGTTGATCACAATGGTTATTCTGCAATAACCTGGTGTCTCTGTTTCCACCAATGGTGCTTCCCATGCTGAAAAAGCAATAGAATGTGGCAACCAAGCTACAACAAAGAGGTTTGCTCTCACTGCTGGTCAAACCCTGCAGTACCCATCACCACAACACAGACTGCCATTCTTCTGATTTAACAGAGCTAATCAGATGGTTCTATGCATACAATTATTTGCACATGGTGGGTGGGAGAGTCTTCATTTTTTTGCTTCAGTTGTTATTTTATTTTCACACATTGAAAGTCACTGTATTGCATGAAATATCCACAGAAAGCCTGCCAATGCCTGAATTTGTTATTGTATTCTTTGATGTGTTCATATCTGATCTTGTGACCACATGGGAGTAGCACAGGTCAGATTAAGCAAGCCTTTGCCAACAGAGGTGTTCTGGCTAGGGGCCAGGCTGACTGCCACTGTACTGTTTAGAGAGCTTTGCAGAATAAGCTTTCTCATCTAACCTGCAGTGGCTGTGATGTGAGAAGCTTATTTCTTTGCCCTGCCTGTCAAATTTTCAGTGTTCAGTGGCCCAGTTCATACCAAACTGAGGTTTAATGTTTTGTTTCTTCTTCTTTAAAAAGAGTGCAGGAATTCAAGACAACATGGACACACAGTGGGGCAGAGCAGAAGACAGCTGATTGCAAGACACTGCTAGCTAAGGAGCAGGACATCTGCCCCAAGAGAACAGTTCTTTTCCCCCAGTCCCATGATATTATTCTGAAACACACATGTACATACCTTCAGGTATCACATTTCACATTAACAAAGCAACCTCTCAGACATACAATTCCACTGATTGCTAGATCTTGATTTCAGGTTGGCAGCACTTTGAGAGGAGAGAAAATCCAGCTTGCCAGGCTTTCACTGTGGTGCTACAGAGCTCAGAAAAGCTTCTGGCACCAGTTGAACAGTTACTGTGACTGGACTAGGTTTGGCAGCCTTTCAAGATAGCTGTAAATGATGCATTCCCAATACTAACCTGACCTGGAACAAGCTCTTACACTGTTGTGATAGGACACATCCTCTGCCCTTATCATCTCTGAGAACTCATCAGAGATGACACTCTCCACAGGTCTCTATCCTCCCCCTTTACTGTCTTTTTTTCTTCCTTTCATTGGATAGGATTATCAATTCTTTCTTTCTGCATTCACTTTCCCACCTTTTTTATTCCCTCTCAACGATGTCACAGGCCATCCTTGCAAAGCCAGGTTGAGACCATGCACAACCTTCCAGATGGACAAGAACTCACACTACCTATTTCCACCATTTTTCCTGACAATGGAATTTAGTCCCACTTTCCCCATCATAATTAAATACTGCATCTTCAGTCTTTACAACTTTTCTACAACTTCTGACACCCATGTTAATCCTTTTCTCCATTTCTTTCTACTCAGGATATAATCAGTCCTTCTAGTAAGAAAATGAAAAAGGTTGTGATTTTTCACTTCTCTGCTTGTTTTCCCTTGGTTATACTACAATGTTAACTAAACAACCCGTTCTTTTTTTCCCCTAGCAGTTTAAGAAACATACTATCTGCTGTCTTCTCACTTGCCCCAGAGATCTCCCCTCCTAGATTCTCTTACACCTGTTTTCAGTCCCTCCTCTGGTATTCTCTATCTTTTCTCACTTCAGAAAGATAGGCTTTGATCTTGCCTTTTTTTTTTCTTTTCATGTACCCTGTCCCTCAGACTACTACCTATATTTCTCATTGATCTCAGTGTAGGAACTGCAGAAGGTTCAGCTAGTATGTTTTTGTGGTTTATCAGCCCTCTGGTGACAATCTTCCTGGTCTGGATTGAGGACCTTACTCTATGTAGTCCTGACCCATGACTGCATTTCTTGCTAGCCTTACCTAACATATCATTCACCTTCCGTGCTAGGAGTTTTGCATGGCTTGTGGTTTAGAGCTATTCGTTCTGATCCAAATTGCCACACATTGCACTTTTTTATAAAACAACTCTTGAATTCCTTACAGTAAATCTTATAAAGAAGAAAATGTAATTATTTTCATAAACTAATGGTCAAGGTGATGCTAGTACAAAGAATCCCCAACCAACTGTACTTCTGCTGAAGACAGACTAAAATATACACAGAGAACTTCAAAACGTTATTTTGCAGAAAAGGTAAAACAAATCTGTTCAGTTTGGCTGCAGGAGTTCTGCAAATTTATGCAAAATTCATTCTAATTCACTTTGTTTGTTTTTCCATCTTTAATATTTTAGACATGTTTACCATGATTAGCAGCCTTTTTTAATTAAATGAAACAACAGAAATGTGTCAGACATACGACTACATTTTTAAAGGTGAATCATGGGCAGTGAAGCCCTGAGTTATTTCAAAATTTGATGTATTTGTGTTTTAAGTGACTAATATATGAGTATACTGGAATCAAAAAAATATTCAAACACCATAAACTTCTGTTAAAGAAATCAGAAAATTATCTTCAGCCATATTTAGGGAGATATTTATGTGCATCCAGCTGACAGATTATATACCAAATATAATATAATATACCAGGAATGGGTAGGCATATATGAACATGAACATGAATGTACATGGATGCTTCAGTCTGTATAAAGAGGATTCATCAGTTCAGGGTACTACCTGTGTTCATACTTACCACTAGACACTTAAAGTTTTCTCACTGGCCATCAGCAAAATACCTTTGCTGTACCTTTTGTACTTTCTACACACATGAGCCAACACAGCCAGGCACATTTGAAGTGCAGTGGAGAGCACTCTCTGAAACTTCCATTCCTCAAACTCCCTCCTCCGTAACTGTATGGTAGCTAAGGCTCAAGAAGGAGAGTTGGTCCATATCTTGTCCAGAGAAGGCTCGGTAGAGACCTTACTAGCTGGGTCTCTTTCCTGTTACTTCCTTTGTGAGTTCTGCCATGTTGGCTGGAAGCAGTGCTCCAGCAAAACGTTGATATTTCATCCCTGATTTAACAAGCTATTTAAGAACCACTCTAAGATGCCTCCCTCATCCAGAGCCCAGTCTGTTACAGTGCCAAGGTTAATTGAGGAGCTAAAGGCCAAGATTAAGTTCCACCTATTCTCTGGGAGGATTTAGTTTCCCATGTTACTACAAAGATGCTTTCCTAGATGCACATGGAAGCTGACACAGCCAACCGCAGGACCTCTGCCTGCTGCACTTCTCTCCCTAAAGAAATGCTAACCCCCATCAATATAAATGAGTCCAATTCCCATCTACACTCAGTTACTGGCAGGCTAGTATAAAGGGGTCATTGTGTAAAAAAGAGCCAGGCTCACAGGCTCACTGACCTTTTTTTTTTTTTTTTTAAAGAAGGATACCATCAGCATACCAACATCTTTAGAAACCAATCACGCATTCTGTGCAGCTCATTTCCTCTCTCCCTTCACCGAGACCACTCCTCGCCTCACAATCCCCCCTTCCCCATAAGAAAAAAAAAGAACAAGGACGGGACTTCAGTTTTAAATATTAACAAGACAGCTCTTTGACTGGGTGACAGTAAAAAAAAAAAACAAAAACAAACAAACAAAAATAAAGCAATGAATTCTGAAGTCTTCATTGTAACTGAAGTTTTTTTTTTTTTTTCCCTTGCACTAAAACAAAACAAACTAGTGACCAAGTTATTGAACTGAAAGAAAACATTTAAAATAAAGCATTTCCACAACATTGCTCGCTATTCTGAATGATTTTTCAGTACTGTAACAGAGGAGAAAGGTTATCAGTAGTCAGCTGCAATGGAATGACTTGGAAAAACATAGGGTATGTAACTAGCTGACTTTGAAGTATCTAATTAAAGTTTAACTAAACTTGAAGGTTCGGACATCTGGAAGAAGCACTAGGAAATTCTCAGAAGCTCTATGCGTTGTAGTTAAAAGGCAAGTAATAAATGACAGGAATGAATTTAGTGTGCACAAAATAGGAAACTGCTGTTCCATTGCTAGCTGGTGTATGCAATAGTGCACATACACACACACAAAAAAAAGAAAATCATACATGTAGTGGTCAGTGAGAACAGTGCTCAGACTTATGATATGAAAGCACCTGTTTGTGGAAGCACAGCTTGTACTTAGCAAAAGTGTTGTCCTGCCTTCTGGGAGCAAATCAAGGTTTGCAAAAGTTACCATCATTGCTGTATCTAAGCACTTAAATGCTAGGCGATGTCATTGTGATTAATAATGAATGTATATTGTGGCATGAATATTTTGCAAGTACACAGATGGGTCAACCAATTACATAAATGACTGCAAACACATGGTGGAAATTCCGCTCCCTTTGGCACCAGAGGGTAAGACTGTAAGCCCAGGGTGCCAAAGGCAGTATCAGTGTGCTCTGGATTGCTGCTGGAGAAGGAAGGTACTGGAAGGCAGAGTAAGACGGTCCTATACTTCTCTCAGAAATACCAACTCGTCGTAATATGAATTTGGCATCTTGGGGCCAGAACCATGCCACTGATGTTTCCAGGCTATGCGCATCCTGCAGGAACACACAGACTCTGACCTAAGTTCAGGAGCTGTCTTAACACACCACAGGGAAAAAGCAGGGGACTCAAACTTTCACAAGTAGCCTCAGGACAGCCTGAAGGCACTTTCAGGAGGCTCCTGGGTTTGCTATCGTGCTCCTCTCGTGCATCCCAACTGCTTTGTGGCACATGCCATCTGCAAGACTCTGGTACAAGCTCCTTTTCCAAGAGCAGAAAGAAAAATTGTTTCCTCCATTTTCTCTCACTCAGGCTAGATCATCTGGTGAAGTACAAAGGGATTTTACCCTAAATCAAGTCTAAGAAATTCCAAACTATGCCTTTGTCAAAATAACGTCAGGTGTACTTACTATATACTTTACTTCAAGATACCAACAGAATGCTTAAGAGACTGAGATAATGAAAGTTTCTTTCCCCTGCCAACCTGCCTGGGTGAGATAAATATAACTAAGAATGCAAGAATAGCCATGTCAGTCCAACCAAATGAACATCTATTGTTCTGCCTCCAACGGGGGCCAAAAATGCATGCCTAAGAGATCACATAAACACAAAGCATGTACTTCAGACACCGTGAGAAGCAGCTACAACCTGCTAAGCCAGAAAGCTGGCACTCAGAAGCACAGAAAGAGAGAAACGTAGAAGGAGAGACTATCTACTGGTGTCTGAAGTGAATGAGCGCTGTGAGAGCTCTCAGGAATCTCCCAAGAAGATGGCTCTGGTCAGAAACATTTACTGGTGTAGACACAAACACAGAAGTTGGCTGCCCATTTAGTTTGATGCTCAGGTAGCTATGGTGTGAGAGATGTTCAAAAAATAAACAACTGCAATCAGAGCCAGCTGAGGACTTAAAACACAGGCTGCTTTTAGCACTCATCTCCACATGTCATAGGGAAAGGACAGGTAGCAGTGCAGCTCTAGGGAATGCAGAAGGGAACACTACAATGGCCCTCTCTACATAAATTAACTGAAGCCAAGACATTCTGGTTCAGATATTAGTGTGGAAAAAGGAGTCTTTCTGTGAGGTACATTCCTGATGCTGCCTATTGCTGCAAATCACAGCAGTGCAACTTTTTTTAAACAGCACAAACATACAGAGATTAGGCTGCAAAACATTCTTGGAAGCCCTTGGGCATCCCAGGATTCAGCAATGGCCACCACCTCATGCATCTGAGCACTGCCAGCTGAAACAGAAGGCTCTTGTAACTCAACTCACTGATTTTAAGAGTTTTTCTCTCCAAGTTTGCATTCCTTACCATGTCTTCTGACCAGAAACAAAGTTAAAATTTCTCCTACCTGAAAGTGCCATAGAGGGTTAAGTCTTCATGATGGGGCTGGAGACTAATTTAGGGGCACTAGTATTACTCACTAAAGTGATGGAGAAATCCATGAGGAAGATGTGTTTAAAATACAAAACAAATATGAGAAAAAAGGTTCAATTCCAAATTCTTAGGCATGCCAGCTCTGTATTATTACACATTCAATATTCAGAGTGGACACGAAAGAGAAGAGCTGGTGGAGGCAGGAGGACCCCAGTCAGATGAGCTGGCCAAAGTGCTAGGAAGAAGCGAAGTTTCATGACAAATGCTCTGTAATCAGTCAGGGATGCCTGCAGAACCTTTTACAAATACTTCTTCCATGTGTATTATTCCACTTTGTGCCCCTGGGTATACAGCTATACCAGGCAGTTAAATAATAGTGGCATTAACCTTTAATGCTAAAAATAAAACTAATCTAGAACTAGTAATTTTTCCTAAACAGTTACTTTGTCCATTTTACTTCATGATGAAGGACTCATTACTTTACTCACTCCCACCACAGCTTTCTTTAGGAAGCTTCAAAAATCAAACAGAATAACACAAAACAGAAAAAAAATCCCAACTCCTCCTTTTGTTTTTAAAAAATCTCAGAGAAATAAGACTAACTTCATTTTGCTAGATCCAGCTTTTCATTTCCATACTGAAGTGTCAGTTCTTCCTGGTTTCTGACTCTAGCAATGTGAACAGTGTTAAAAGGGACAGAGCAGGGCAGAGGGCAAAAAGAAGGGTGAATGAGAGACACTTGTTTAAAAAGGCAATTCTGACTTTTATGTAGGATACAGAGAAGGAGTTAGGGCAAAATGGGTCATTTTAGAGTAAAATGACCTCATCGTTCATTTATGGGGAGGGAAAAAAAGTCATTATGTATAAAAAATTTTCTGATCTCTGAAGTGGAATATCATCCATACTGGTGACGGCACACAGCCCTAATGTCTTAAGTAAATAAATATGAAGGGCTAAAACAGTACCCCTGTAAAGCAAGGAGGCATACCTATGTCACACAAGTGAAGAAGCACTGGGGAGGTATAGTATCTCCAGGAAGAGAACAACTGAGAATGGCTGTGAGTCACTTGGAGAACATGTGTTCAGCTACCCATATAGAAAACACCTTGGGGAATTCACAGGTTGCAGTAGTGGGGCTGTGTCAACAGCTAATACACAGAGCTGCTCCTAGGCTGTAGATATCCTTGGTGAAGATAAACATGCATGAGTAGGTGGGGGTGGGTGGGTGGGGGTGTGTTTGTGAAAAAGAGATATAAAAAGGACCCATTCATTCAAATAAAACAATCTTATTTGAACTTTTGCCCAGAATTGAAACAAAACCTAAAGTGTTCTTTTTGCTACATATTTGAGTAGCTTGACTACCTTTTGTCTTCAATTTACTTAATTCCTGTGAACTTTTGTACTTCTTGATTTTTTCCTAAGCAGCCACAGCACTGCTACAACGGGTTTGCATTGTTTCTTGTTCATTCCAAAAAAAAGAAGTCACAAATCTTGAAAAAAAAAATCTATTTTTTATTCCTTTTCCAAATATTCTAGTCCAAGGAGTGTAATGCTATGAGAATGTACAAACAAAACAAAGGCATATTCAGATGCATTAAAGGAAGCTGTTGATAAAAGACTACTCCTGTGTTTTTGCAAAATCAGACAAGAAAGAACAAGCAGTTTTCCTGGTTTGGAGAAAGTTCAAATAACAATCAGAAAACTTTAAAAATCATATGTAATCTCTGAGCAGTTTTTGCTTGCAAGGCTTCTCTAGACACACATTTACCTGGAAGATACTTTTATGAGACTCAATTTTTTGTGATTTCATCCATGCTACTTTTCCACTGCAGGAAGTAGAACAACAACAGCTGTGAGGAGAGCTACAGCACAGTGCTCTGTGCTAGACAGACTCTGAGCCCATGGTGAATCTTTCCCTGTGGTGTGAAACTCAATACTGAAAGCTTTTACAGGAACAAAACAAAAAAGGGCCCTCCAACTGTACTAAGATTTCAGCATCTGTTAACAGAATTCATAAGTAGTTACCATGGCCAGGCATTTAAAAACACAAGATTATGAAACAGATAATTAGAACATTTTCTACTATTCAGGACAAGCACAAGGTTTCCCAAGCTTAGGAGGAGAAAAATTAAAAATTAAAAATTAAAAAAAAAAGGGGGGGGGGGGGGAAAGGAGGAAAAAAAAAAAAAGTTCAAACTTAGAACCTGAAACAGAAATTAATGCAGCTCTACCACAGAAAGAATCCTACATAAGTCTTTGAAAGCTGAGGAATACAAACGGATGGAAACTTACATAAAATCTCACAGGTATTGTAAAAGCAGTGGAACAAAGTCCTAAGCAACATAAATTTGTAATCCCCACTGGCAATTACAAGTGGTGATCTCAGGGGAGACTCACATACATGAGTCAAGTAATTCTGAGGAAAAAGATGTCACTGTACTGGAAAAAGTATGCACTCTATCATAAACATTTGGTATTTCCCTGTCTTTAGTTCAATTAAGCCAGTATTCAAGGACAACATGACACCACTCAGAAATGGTTTTGTCCACATGCCACCTTTATTTTCCCCTTTTTTCGTTCCTCAGCAGTGAGTCAGCACGGTTGGTGACAGAACAAATAGCAATGGGCACAAATTGAAAAAGAGGAAATTTCATTTAAACACAGGAGGGAAAAAAAGTGTACTATAAAGGTGACTAGATACTTGTACAGGTTGTCCGAAGATGTTGTGGAGTTTCCATCCTGGAAGATTTTCAGTCTCAGCTGGACAATGCCCTTAGCACCTGCTGTAGCTCACTCTGCCTTAAGGATGGAGGGGTGGGTGTTGGACCAGGCACTCTCAGGAGTGACTGTCAGTGCCAGCTGTTCCAAGATGTGTCAGTACAAGGTGGACCAGCCACCAGGAGCAGCAAAGGAACTGCTCCAACAATACTTATGCCAGCAGCCCCTCTGAAATTAGCCTTTTTCCCAGATGGAGATGACACAAAGGATCTAATTTCTACCAGGAATACTTTATATTTATCTGCTTTTCATGTTCGCACCTATGTTGTTTAAGAACTGCTTGGATTTTTAGCATCTAGTTTTCTATCATCATGTATTCTCAGCATTTCTCAAATGGTGATCTCCATGAAGCACTATGTACTTAGAACTGTATAGAACTTAAAGTATTGGAGATGTGGGGCCACTCAAAATAAAATAAAATAAAATAAAATAGGCTGGCTTTGTTGTTCTTTGCTCCTTTTCTTTCTTTCTGATCCCTCAAAATATCTGGATGCTTCTAGATCACAATTTCCCCTCACAAACTAATGCACTTCTGAAACAGCATGATCTGCATATAGCCAAAAGTTCATAAAAGCACATGAAAGTGTTCACCTTTTGCACAAAAGAAACAAAGAAAAAAACACACGTCTGTTGCGTAAGGACTTATGTGGCAACATGGATGCAGACTGAACACACGGTCAAAACACTCTTCAATTTACACCATTAAGTTTGACTCTTTTTTGCCATTGCCTTGATCAAAGCATTCTTTAAGAGCTGTGCTATCCTCATATGGCTCAGTCCACATTAAGGTAGATAGAGCCCTGTATACTATGACGTTCAGATCTCTTTACTTTCACTGCATCCATTATTAGTCTAATTTCTCTTTGGTATCTTTCCATTTCTTTCATAACTTGTCCTTTTTGTATTCAGCATCTCCCTAGTTCTCATGTTCATCTTACTTTTCTCTTACGATATGCATGTATAGTTCTTCATCCCACCACCTGTTCATATGCTTCTTTTGGTGAGATGGAGAAAGGGGAATACAGCAAGCATTTGTTTAAACTTACTTTACATATATGGTTTACTAGTAAGAAATAAGAGACCCCAGATAATTTTCATGTGTTAACAAGATCCATCAGTGTAGCAGTCTGAACCATTAAAAGCTGTCAAAAAGTTAAAAACTCATTTTCTGCCTCAGTCATTACAACTAAGTTTGAATTTTGTAACCAAAGGCAATCATAGTCAAATGCCCCATCTTATCATTAAAAATGTCCCACCTTCAGATTACTCCCAGTTTTGTTTAATTGCAAAGTTTTCAAAGAGCTTCATGGTTTAGAACAAAGTTACTGAAATCACTTGAGAGAAAAAGCTATCTAGAAGTAGGAGAAAATATCTGGGTTTGACTTTGGCAGGCAAGATCCATGCGTTTGTTCATAACTTTTAATCAGCTTGGTAAAAAAGTACTGCATTTTGACTGATAGTCCTAGTTGGACTTCCACACAAAAGTCATAACAAGCAGCTATGAAGGGCCTGTGGGAAAAGTAGTATTTTGGGGTCATTTATCCCCAAAGGAATACTTTTTACTTTTTTTTTTTACTTTTATTTTTTTAGATCAACCCACTTGATATCTGGTCAGAGAAAGACAGATTTCTGTATTGCAAACTGCACACTCCCAAAAGACTGCAAAAGGGGCAAATCATCAACAGCCAGCAGCTCCATTTAGGACATGGCAGGCAGTTCAGAGAGAGCTTAAGGAAAGACAAGCACCATTCAAAGGGTGATCCTTAAATTCACAGATGGGAGAAGACAGCTGGCACTGGCCAAGTATGATGGGAACTTCAGACTTAGTTTGTTATATTACTTTGCACTGCACTACCACACAAAGCTCAAAGCATTGACAGAAGCTTCTTACAAACATTCAAAATAACCTCAATAGCCCCACTGGGATTAAGTATACATTTGTTTCCCTCTACTTCTGTCAGATTCTATTTGTTAGTTTGTTACAGGGCTGCTTTGGGGAAGGGTGAGTTCTCCCTCCTTTCTGGTTTTGGTAAAACCTACAGAAACTCTACAGTTTCTAAAAGCAGCTGTGATAACATTCTGGTCTGCAACCACCCACTTGCAGTGCTCCTAGCATGTTAGTTGAACTATAAATGTTGTCCTTTTGCTGGAATATGAACACCTTGTGCTAAAATTTTATGCAGTTCAAATTGGCAGAAATATTTTCACCCTTTTAATTGAATTATGCTGTTTCAAAATTTATCCACTGATCTACCTTACATGAGTTTACTTCCATCCATGCATAGTGGTATGTTGCTGTATTAACATTTGCAAATATAAAGTTGTTTATTTTGCAATTAGCTGTTATTCACATTCACTTTTTTTTTTTTTTTTTTTTTTTTTCCAGCAGTGCAAACAGAATAAAATGGGACTAGTATTATTCTTCCACAGATACTCTAAGGGAACTCACAAACTTTCTCCTGCCTTCTCCTCTCCTGTTCCCCTGTTTGTTTGCAGTTTCATAAACTGGTTAGATGGAGTCAGGCATACACACAAAATGATAAGAGATGTCTTGGCAGCCATCAGTGAACTACTATATGCACTTTCATATCCTCCAGCAGGCAAGTAAGCCAAGGTGTTTCATAAGAGCAACCCACAAATCTTAATGAATACACTTAAGAAATTAACTGAAGAATTCACCATTTATGCTGCTGCATCTTGCAAGAGTCTAAAAACTTCACCTTCAAATTGAAGAAACAAAAAGGATTTTTTCACACAAAGCCATTAAAAACAGACCCCATATTAAAAGTGATTAAAATATACATAGGTAGAGCAAAAGAAAGAAATGGGTTTCACCAGTTACTCCAATGAATTTTGCAATGCTATCTGAAAGTCTAGCACAACATGAGAGCTTATCCACAGAATAGTATCTTTATTCATACTAACCCTATTTTAAGTCTGTTTGTGCACAGCTCACAGACCAGCTGTATACTGATACTGTTCCTGAAGTCAATCACCAGAACATGCTATTTCAACAAGCTCTAAAAGACCAGTGAAAAGGAGCAAGGCAAATGGTAAAAGAATTGCCTCATATGGTGCTACCTGATGCCAGCTAGAGTCCAGAACACCACAAACAAAATATTTTAGTTTTTTTACTGGTGGGGAATGAGTGAGCTGACTTGCTTGTCATCTTTATCTGTAAAAGCACTCCACTACTACAGCTTAGGAATGAATGTATCCCAAACTGTCATCTTAACTTAGATATAAAAAATGAAGCCAAAGAGAGGGTAAGTTATTTCCACACAGCTCTTTAACTTCTCTTGGTAAGAAACTGATTGGTACAGCCAATGTACTGGAAGCCTCCAGAGAACGTGGTGCTCCCTGTCACATAAACTAGACTCTTCCAGGTACAGCCAGTGCTTACACAGCATAGCTCAAACAACAACCACCTGCTCTACATTTATTTCTGGGGACACTAAATGCTGTTAGTCCCAAACTCCAACCATTTTCAAGCTCTGTAAGCAACAGAATTATTCAGCCAGGACACAGTCCAAGTAGGGGATAGATAATCCCCATGGAAAAGACAGGATAAACTAGCATTAAAATATATGAGAAATATAACAAAGTCTTCAAGACAAAGCAGGTGCCTGCCATGAACCCAAAAGGGATGAAAATTTCATTCCTTACGTAAAGATATTTCCTACTGGACATACAGCATTGATGCCTATTTGCACACTTCTTTTTCTGATTTTCAGTGGGACGTTTTTTCCTTCTTGTCATGTACATGGTTATGCGAGAAACACCGAGTGCCAGTTTGAGTTCTCCATTTACTGAGTGATCAGGTTTTTGTTTCGTTTTGTTTTGTTTTGTTTTCTAAAGTAGTTTCTGAAGAAGGGTGGGGAGATATTTAATGAGAGGGTGTCTGAGGTGACCATATTGTATTTTCACAAGACAACAGAAAAATGAAACACTGCCTTTTCTGCATCTCTGCCTGACGGCAACTCAGGAATTTCCTTCTTATGAATGCAAAATATTCATTCACATTTTGGGGAATATTTGACAAGATTTTTTAATCATGTTTTATAGATATTTTCCAAGGCAACATGGATTTTTATTCTCTCCTACTTCCTTACTAAGAGTGTTTATTAAACTTCAGTTATAAAATAATCTCTATATGCTAAATTGGGACTAATTTTGCTGTCACTTAATTCAAAGGCATGTGACTCAGAGAGTTCATGGGTAGCTGACCTGATCCTGGTATTCAGAACTTACAAGAAATGTTACTTTATTTTGCTTTATTTTACTCATGCTCATACACCCTAGATTGTTTACCTTCATTTATTAATTATCAATATATATTTATGCTGCAGACTTTTCAAAGCAGGTAATATTTTATTATTAGTCTAGGTCTTATATATTGATGTGGTGTTCTAATCTCATGTTTTAAATATTGCTTTAGTATCAATTCAATAATTCAATTCTAATGATGATAAATCAAGAAAGTGTTTCTGGGACTTTGGACTATGGATAGATCCATACTTGAATGCTCACATATGAATGCAAACTTTGGAGAAGTTTGAGGTTCACATCAGGCACAACTGAAGGTCATTCCTTTCTAATGAAACATTTAAATTATTTGTAGCTCACCACTACCAGACATACCATGCCTGTGATTAATTTTTGAAGGACTGTATGTGAACTGTGATCTTGCATCACTGCTGTTGGTAACCATCATTAGTCGCATTTAGAGAATAAATAAACTCCGTGCATGAGGTTGCTGCCCTTTCAGAAATTTATGTAGTCATTATCCCAAAAGAATACCCTTAATAAAATATGAGCTAGATAGACAATTTTGCAACTAAAAACCTACCGAAGTCAAACTTACAGATTATGCAGTATGATAACCCCTTCCCGAAAGGGACACACTTGCCACTCTCTCCTGCAGCCACTTACCAAGATATGCACAGAAGCTCAAGAAAATGCATCTGTCAGAATGTGCCAGTAAGACAGGAAGCACTGCAATTGCACCTTCCACTCTTGCTATCGTTTTCCTTGCATCTATCACCCTAAAGCAACATTTAAAGTATGGTCTGAAGTACCTCTGATGTACAGCATAGATTCTCATCAAATATTTGTAATCTAATTCATATCAAAATAAATTTTAAGTTCCTATCTTATTTCTCCCTACACTGAACAACACACTACACTCAGGGAGTATTTTACTCCAGGACGTGTCCCACAGGGCTGTGCAAGCAGGAGGGAAAGAAATTGGATTTGTCATAAGAGAAAAAAAAAAAAAAAAACAGAGGCACAGAAGAACTTGATCCAAAATTCTGTATTCCCATCTACATTTGTCTCTGCCCTTACTTACCTGATGAATAAATGAAACACTAACTGTGATGGCTCTTTATCTGGTTATCTGAAATGCTCTTGGTGCAGAAGCCTAATGTAGAAGTTTGTTCAACCCGCAAAAATCATGACATATTTAAGACATAAAAAGCAACCCTGCTTACCTTTCATTCCAAACTTAGAGTGTCTTCCAAACTTCAGAATAATAAGCATTATTACTAAGCCAGTGCACACCAGTGCTGCAATTCCCACCACAACATACACCTAAAAAAGAGTACACAAATACAAGTGTTTATATTGTTCTCATTATCTGTTTTCCAATAAAACATTTAAGATGACTTTAAATAAATTAAAAACATTAAATGAGACATTTAATTCAGATTAAATCAGTTAGGTAAAGAAATTAATTTCAACCAGGAAACATTTGCACCCAGATCAAAGAGTAGTGAAAACAGCCACTTCTTGAAGTTTCTTCCTTCCTTCTATCCTACAGAGAACAGAGATGCAGACATCTCTGAGAATCACTTTTTCAACATCCTACATGTTCAAGGCAGAGAGGGAATGTACATCTCCTCCTTCCCTTCCAACAGAGTGGCATGTTACAGGAAAGCATGTAAGGAAAGTGCATCAGAAAAAACCTTTTTACTGTGAGGGTTGTCAGACACTGGCACAGGTTGCCCAGAGTAGCTGTGGAGCCTCTGTCCCTGGAGATACTAAAAATCAGACTGGACACAGCCCTGTGAAACTTGCCTTGATTTATCTGACCCCACTTTGAGTCAGGAGGGGAAGAGGAACTGAAAATTTCCAGAGATCCCTTTCATCCTCAGCCATTCAATTATTCTGTTATCAGGGAAGATAAGAGTGGCTGGGATCCTCGAGATGGGGGACTGGAGGTTTGTCAGCGTTATGGCATTTAATAGACAGGAACAGGACAAGACAGGAGCTTTAGGAACCCATCCACTGCCCTCTCAGGACTTCTCACCCCCCAGCCATCAACACTGGAAGGAGACACTGGTCGGGTTTCCTCTAATTCCTCCCCCATGGAGGAATGCCTCCTGAATGCCTTCTTTCCTTCTCCTCCCTAGCTCTCAGCCCGTGCACTGGTTCATAACGCACATGCCCTGCATGCATTGCCTGCTGCTGTGCCAGGGCACTGAAGCTGGGGGGCAGCAATATTAACCAGGCTAGCCACTCAATGCCAGTTTCCAGCAATTCAGCTCAGTGTGAGAAGCAAGGCAGCAAAGGAGGAGACCCACCAGTTTAGCTACTTATGCTGAAGTTCTCCTGCACATGATCAAAGCACTAGACAAAAACACGTTTTAGAAGCATAGGTAAAGAGTCTGAAAGTTTGTTACAACACAGCCTCTCTGTTAGGAGCAGCTGACTTCAGGACTGGAATTCAAACAATCTTTAAATTACCTTGGATGCCTTTGTTTTGTAAATAAAGAGTTGCTCTCCTTGCCTAAAATTAGAAACAGAGTCTTGGCCTAAAAAATTACAGTTAGTTGTTCAGAAAAACACAAAACCAATTAAGTAGCTATTTTACTTGATCTGAGAAGGGATTCTCTCTTTCAAAAAATGGGACAATGGAAGGGTAGGAGTCGGGTACATTGCTCTAGTTTTTCCTTTTTTTTTTTTCCCTGTTTTGATCACAACGTGGTAATAGCTCCAGTGTTCTAGTAGCTTAGGGTCCCATTACAATCTCTGCAGTTTCATTAGTTGCATAGTCAGAAAGTCTGCCAAGATTACAGATCAGGAAACAATGTATATACTTACAGTGATGCTATCTTCATTCTCTTTGTTGGAAACATCCGTAGAAGTGATTTGATTACTGTTATTTGTGGTGTCTCCAAGATCATTAGGCGTGGTTTCATACTCTTAGAAAAAAAAAAAAAAAAAAGAAAAAAAAAAAAGATTGCTTTTATAATTTCGTAACCTCAGAAGGGAAATGGTTGTCTTATTATTTCTGCTCTGTAGCACAGTAAGGTCAGCAACACCTCTTGGGACTCTTTGAAAACAGCACATACTTGCTGTTGTACTTGGTACACTAGGTGGAGGATCTCTGTGACAGGTAATTTTAAACAAATGTGTTGTGACTGAGAGACTTGACAACAGAAGCTGCTTCTCTCTGCAGCCTAACAGAGAATCAATCTACACCAAAATCTCTCTGTCTATTGGAAAACCTAGAGTTAATAAGAACTCCATCCATAAAGCTATTTTTATGTGTTTCTGACTTCCCATTAAAAATGAAAGACTGCCCTCTACACTGAACTTCTCTAGCCTTATATTCAGCCAAATATAGGACTGTCTTAGAAAATAGCTTGGGGACTTTTGTTTAGCTGAGGTGAATTTAGCATATGGCTTTTTAGCCGGCTTATTACTCTAAAATGTGAAATAGCTGTTTTTCTTAGTTTAAAAATAATTTTATAATACTGTTGTGTGCATAGGAGTTAAAGTTTAGCATGACAAGGTCATAAAGGTAAAACTTTAAAAAGTAACATGCCTGAGATAGTCTGAAGAAATTTGATTTATCAAAATAATCCTACTGACCAGTCTACAGGGTGAATCTGGGACTACTCCATCAAAGGAATGAACAGGCTTTAATTATTTATAATTATTTTAAAATGAAACATATTTACAGTCCATAATTTTTTTTGTCAAATTTATTCAAATGAGATAAAAAGAATTAAATACTATGCATATGAACTTAGAGATACATACATTAAAATAAAAACTGAATGTATTTTATGATTACATCTGAAAATATACATAATGTTTCAATTTTATGACTGTAATGTGTGCAGATCAAAGAAACAAATAAGGGCAATAACTGCATCTATTACTCATGCACCTCTAGCATTGTAATTTAAATTAGCAATTAATCCTGTATTTCTTTGCATATTTTGATTAAAAACAATGCCATAAGCCTACAGATGAAACTGTAGCCATAAATATGAAAAAGCAAAATGCAAAGGCATAGCTCTTGCTAACCACAGAGGCACTAACCCTTGCTACTTAGAAAGGGGAGGGAGGAAGGGAGGGAAGGCTGCACCTTTGTAGAATTTGCCTTCTCTAGCTCCCAAGGCCATTTTGGAGAGCTCAGCTGGCAACGCTAGCAACAAGCTGCACCAGGTTTTTGATCTTCATGCATGCACAAACACATTTTCTTTTGCAAACCACTCAGCAGGCTGGAGATTTTTGGTATATGAACCCACACAGCTACCTCTGCCACCAGTGTACAGTCAGGTTGTCTAATAAGCTCTGTTCTGGCTCTCTACTACACATGCCGACGGACAGGATTTTTTTTCAAGCCAAAATACATACAGAGCTTTCATAGGAAACAAAATTTAATTTCCTGGTCTTTTACCATTTGAACTCTCCAACTCAGCTTTGTATCTCTATGCCTATAGCTTCCTATGCAGCAAGGTCAAAATAGTAATGAAAAGCAAACAGCATTCCTTACTCCAGGCAACATAAACGCTACCCAAATGACTCACCTGCACAACCAGCCTGGACACTGAGGCAGAGTGCTGTGCAGACCAGCCAATACTCTGACTACAGGTTTTGCCAGAGCAAAAGAAGAAACTTGTTCATTTGGAAGCAGCACATAAGCTCTTCACTAGTACAGAACCCAGTTTGTAACAAGTATCTCAGCCTACAAGACTGGGTTTCCTTTACAGTTACCTTCACTAAATACTCACTGAGAGTTTTGACCAACCCTATTTACAGTAGCTTTATAAGACCAATAAACAAAACATATTGAGAACCTTCATTGCTCTCTGTAGTACAAAGTTTCTAGAGGGATTTTTTTTTTCTCTTAAATTTACCTGTAAATAGTGGAGAGCAAAAGCAGTTGTTCTTTGCAATTCTGTTTACATCCACATCTGTACTAAGCTACTAGGAAGCATACCCTGAAGGATTAATGAGAACTATGCAGAATATTTTATGTCTGGCTTGTGAGTCCTCTGAATGCAGTTTTATATTAAAATGGGCAAGAGAAAAAGTAGGTCACTTCGGTACATTGGTGTTGCATTGCCATTTCCCACCGTATAACTGTGAAACATTTACATTTGAATGAGTGCCAGATTTTCAAAGCCTCTTGAAATGGGTAAGCCAGGCAAGGAAAACATGCACAACAGCCATCCAGCCAAAACCAGGCAATTCTGAATTAAACAAATTCTTGTTCACTTTATTATGCAATCATGCTATAGACACATAGCATTCTGATACAGACAGGGTCACGCCTCTTGACTCACACTATCTGGGACTTGTATTGCTTCAGGGCCAGATTCCCTGATGCCTAGCACCTTATGCAGTTACCTACAGCTGTGCCAGTTGAGGTAAAGCACATCTTGAGCTGGGTAGTATCCTGCAGCTGCTTTAAAAACAAGGTGCAAAGCAGCTGGGATACAGATGAGAGCACTGCAATAAACGCTGGGGCATCATTGTGCACAGTCCTCCTGGGGGCTAAGTGCTACGGGACATGATATCTCTGTCATGTTCGTGACCACATTAGAAGAAGCAGGGTGACATGGAAACATGAACTAGCAGCCAAGGAATCTGGCTCTGCATTTGGTTTCCTGCACAACTCTGGGCAGGTTGCTCTGTCTCCACCAGTAATTCCTGCACAGGACCACACCGGCCTCTCCTCCTCGCCTTTTTCAGCCACGAGGGACCAGTGAGCATGCCAAGAGCAGGTGAGGCTCCACGTGCAGGGAGCCCCCCCAATGAACATAACATCATGCAGACTTCTGCTGCCTCCCCAGTTCTTCTGTTTCCCACAGTATTTTTAAAACACTTAATGGGAAGCCTTTGGAAACCACCTCACAGGGAGTGCAAGACACAGAAGGGTCAAGACCCAAGGGACAGCTGGGGAGTGGGTGGCTTTTAAACCTCCCTTCGACATATCTGAGTTGCGGGTAAACATTAGCACAGAGATCAAGTGGTCTGAAAAGGAGTCGTGGAAAAGGCTGGGTCTCCAGGGGGAGCTAATCCCAGAGGGTCCCCCTGTCAGCTGTGCAGGCTGTGGTTTTACACAGAAGTGAAAGAGCTTCTCTGCTTTCCAGCCTGCATCATATATTCATCTCACCAACTGGACTTGTGAATTTGGAATAATTTAGGGAAACACTCTGGAAAGTGTTTCTCAAAGCAAGCACTGAGTCACTGAAGCAAAGATCAAAGACAGCAATTTCAAAAAATAGGAAGAAAAGCCAGAAATAACAAGGAGTACTGCTTCCATCAGGATGAGATCTTGCTGGTTGTGATTCACTTGCACAACTTTGTGCACACAGTTCCACAGAACGTACCAAAGTCACTTGAAGCACAGCGCTCACATGGTTAAAGCCATACACATGCACCAGGATCTTGGCGAACAGCTCAGAATCAAAAGCTTCATGTACATATGTATATATGCTTATACAATACAATAGAATTAAGAAATTGTGCAAACCATCATCACCTTCTGCAACCTCCATCCCCCTTAAAAGTAATAATTTGAAAAGAGAGGGAGGGGAAGCTGTGCTTTAGTATTTCTAAGCACTTAAAGCCAAAATGATGCTTCAATTGCACATTTGCTAAAGTTTAATGACATGGAATGGAATCAAAGCAATAACATTTAAATCAGCTTAAAGAAAACTTGACTTATGGGCCATTTCACCCAAATGAAAGTACTCCAAAGAAGGTTCAAGCTTCTGCTGGAGCCTAAAGGGTATTGGGGTATGTCGGTTAGGATGGACTTTTCATGCTCACCAGAAGTACTACGTAAAACTATCTGGTTGTTTTGCTGTTCACAGCGTCTATTCTAGTGCATGCTGGCTTCTACTAGGTACAGCCTAAAATATTTTGTCTAACTAAAAACTAATGTGAACACCATGTCATCAAATCTTCTGGCACTCACTCAGATATCACTGAGCTGATGCTTTGCTTATGTAAGGGAGATTAAGGGAAGGTACAAATGAGAGGACAGAGAAAAATAAATTGCCTACAGGAAAACTTATGTGTACCAACCTCATTTCTAACTGGGATTTAGGGGTAAATTTTTGGAAACTAAACAAGTATGAAAACATTCCTGAAAAAATAAATTACGTTATATAAGGAGAACTCATGAACTTCCTTTCCTCCAAAAAAAGCCTCTGAAAGGTTCACAAAATCTCTTGCCTGTGAGTTACATCAGACTACTGTCATCCCACAGAACCAATTGCAACCATTCATAGGAGTGGATTTATGCCTCTCCTAATGTGAATCAAAAACAGCAGGGTAAGTAAAGCATCACATTGCCCTTACCGATCTTAAATAGTATAAGGCGGGAGAAGAACCAACAACACAAAGTACCTTCAGAATTGTATTGTAACATGTGCCATTCAGTTTAATTGAGCCTGACATTCAATCTTTTAGTGGTTTGAGTTCCTTCATTTCTATCATTAAAAGAAAAGAAAAGAAAATCAAATATATACCATAAACGTCTGGATCCACAATTGGGCCACTACCTGTACATGGAGAAAATAAAAGAAACAAAAAAAAAAAAAAAAAAAAAAAAAAAGAAAGAAAGAAAGAAAGAAAAAGCCTTTGTAAATAGATTGTAAATACTGAAAGAATAAGACTTTCTTTAGGATTTTTTTTAAGGGTTGACATGTTATTTGTAATAGCATTTATCAGTACCTACACAAACACAAAGCAACATCAATATATTACACTACCTGTTAATCAGATTACATTTCCACTTATTTTACAGCTACCCCAACTTAGCACTTGGTTTCATGTACTCTCTGCTGTTAATGTGTATCTGAAAAAAGTGCAACAATAACTATTCTTGTTGAGAATCAATGATAAGATTCACCTTGACCTTAAGCAGACTTCAGTGGGAGTTATCATCAGTGACTTTTACCTGGACAAAAATTTTTGCAATTTAAGCACTGCAAGAGCAAAGTGGTTTACAGCTACAACACTGTGAGCTGTCAAGTTAAGGGCTAGAGGTATAGAGGTATATATTGACCTACACAGCCCAATCTCATTCACTCTGTGAAAGGATGCTTCCCAGAATGCAGCTGCACAGATGAACCACAGAGTTCTTTGTACCAGAAGAGTCTCCTATAAGCCAGCTTTTACAGAGGCAAATGGACACATCTAGTCTACACTTTTCTAAATTTTACTAGTTCCACTTTGCAGCTTTTTCTAATTATCACACATACATAAGGCTGAGCACATATGTGAGTGTAATGCACGGAACGCCCACTGAAATTAGCATGACATTAGACTATACACACCCTGAAAGATACCAGGCATTATATTTCAACATACTCATTCATCTTGGTTTATAATGTATTTATAGCATAGCATAGTTTATCTAGTAGGCTCCTAACCATCTTTTCCTTATATCTACCCTTTCTTTTTGTTGTTTTGGAAATAAAATTAGCAGATAGTTAAAACCTTTAAAGATAAATTAAACTTCAAAAAGCATAAGTCTAGTTCTGTGTAGTAATTACACACCAGTGGCATTATATTGGAATAAAGCCACTGACAAGTATGACCAGAACACAGTTGTTTCTGCTTATGTCAACAGCTTGAGAATCTGTGCTGAAAATATGAAACAAAGAGTTGCAAACTATCTGCAGAATGGCAGCAGATAATTAGGTTTGCTTTTAAATGCATTTGAAGATATTCTAGTATCCAGAGATATAGGTTAATAGACCCCATGGGAATTGTCAATCTGCGGAAATAAGTAATAAGTGAAAACAGCCTGTACTACTACTGCCTGTCCTCAAGCAACTTCTGACCAGGGTTTCCAATGAATAAACATTCATGGATTCAGTTTTTCCACTATAAAACATCCATCAGATGAAAGATGATTTTTCAAATTTGCTTTCTGTAATCTGAAGGAAAAATAACATCAGCAAAACTCCCAGGCCTTTATTTCCTGATAACATGGCAACATTTTTGTTACTATTTACTAGAATGAGCTAAAGTCATCAAACTAGTTTAACCCTTAATTCCTGTCAGGGAAGTCATGACTAGGAAGTCATTGACTCCAGTCAAATACCTTTTGCACATCTAAATACTTCACTTCAAATAAAGTGGCAAAAATCAGGTTTTTGAAATTTGGACCAAACCCAAATTTCTATTTAGAATTGTCTTCATAAAAGCATATCTACTCAATCACCAAAACATCACCTGAAGCTATTTTAACATCAGACTTCACCACAGTCATTTTACATGTTTACATGCAATTATTTTTTAAGGCAAACAAAGAGCAGCGTAGTTGTTTTGGTCCCTGTTAGAACAGGTTGCTGTGTAAATAAACTACTAAGAATCTTATCCTATTCACTCATCTTTATAAAGTACATCAACTTGATTTGCTTGCTTCTTTCTTTATAAAGTTGACATTTCCAAAATAAAGCAGCAGCAGCAAAGACTCAATCCAAAAACATTAATTTTTCAAAACAGACCCATGTTGTTATGCCACATTAACAAGATACTACTTTTAAAGCATATTTAACATTTTCTTTTACTTTTGCAATACACTGTGTGACTTGAATTCCTACAGCTGAATTTTAGAGTACAGGGCTGGTAAATGACAGAGCTTACTTAATTATTATTGGTAAAAATCTCTCCAGCACTCATTAGTTGTTTTGGATCAACTTTGGGAACAGCTCCCGGAATGTAACTTGGATGTTTCTTGCCTAGTGTTTGTTGTAGTGTAAACTCAAATAAGCATATTATCATCAGCCGGAACAGCTTTACTGGAATTCAAGAATTTTAGCAGATTAAAAGTAGTTTAAAATCTACCTCACAGAATCTGAAATTTCTTCTTCTAGACTTTAGCATCTAAAAGAGACTTTTATTTTATGATGCTAACAATGATACCATTAACTCAATCCAAATATGTTTTCCTCTCATTTGTGTCTGCAAAGAAATATCTACAAGAAGCTTGCTGGAAGTTGAGAATATCTTAGCACAAATTCAGTCTTCGTCATCATGTTTGATGCAACTTTGAAAGTAAGTATTACTCTGTTGATGACAGAACATGGCTCAGGCTTAGTTGTAATTTAGATAGACATATAACTTATAGGTGAGGGCTTATATATACACATATACATTTTTTTGTTTTGTTTTGTTTTGTTTTTTACAGTCAGTGCATTTGCTCATAAGTGATGTAATAACCAGAGAATCAGTTCAAAGCCTAGTGAAGATACCCCACCCCATGAAACATCAGGACAGGTATTTAATTCAGTTACGATGGCATGGAAATGAACATAATACCAGGGTGTGGACCTTAATCTTTATGCTTCATTGTACAATATGTGCGCCAAAAGAAGAAACTACACAATAAAGACAGCACTGAAGAAGTCTTTTACATGTAGGTGTTTAGAAGAATCCTAACAGTGTTTTAAATTATAATACTAAATAGTAATATTAATAGTAACAGTAATAGTAATAGCAGTAATAATAATGATAATAATGGAGGATTCTGTTCTGTTTTTTTGTTTTTGTTTTGTTTTTTAACATTTGCTTTTATGTCACCTTCAGAGGAAGAGAAAAAAAATGTCGTGAAATATTCTAAAGCTCAGTGCCATGATTCTTACAGGAAAAAGCTCCACTAATAAGAACAACACTGAGAAGACTAACTAGATAAGCAATTTCCCCTGTTGTTAATTTTTAAGACTGGTTTGGTGCCATCTATGCATGAACTGATGCAGCCTGTATGTAGTCCTGTTTCCTCCATACTGTTTTTGTGAAGCTTAATCCACCACAGAGCTTCGGAAATGCTTAAAGAATACAGCACAAATGAGACCTAAATTCCTTATGTATATAAAAATAATAGAGCAAATAATAACATTGTCTTTCTTATTTGGAGGATGCCTTCTGTTCTGCTTTGTGATTTACAAGGCCATAACTGGAAAATTTTCAGTGTAAAGGCAAAAAGAGTAAAAGAAAATCAGAACAGAAAGAGGAATTTGGATCAAAGACAAAAAATGATAAAATCTTATAAATGTATTAGGGAAATTGTTACTCTGCTGAGAAAATGAAGCCAGGTTCATATTAAATAGCTAGAGTGTAGCAGAGCTTCCATTGCATGGACTAGGTAAACTGTATTGCTGAGCTGCTATAACACAGTATCAGAGGATGCCAGTATCTGAAATCATGGCATGTTCCTGTAATGAGTCTATTTAAGGAAGAACTGCAGAGAAGAAAGAGGAGAGGAGTGCTAAGGACAGCAGGAGTAAATACAGCCTGGCTGTATCAGCTCTTCACCTTTTCTTTCTAAGTGTGGGAAAGAGAAAGACCTGCCGTCTTACTCCCTATAGGAGACTGAGCTGTTAGGAGCAAATGTTAAATACAGACCATATTTTTACTGTCTCTAGCCTGCAATGCAGGAGGGAGAATTTAAATATTCTCTTTTTTTTTTTTTTTCTTTTTTTTTTTTGTCTCTTAGATAGCATTGGCAATGCACATTGCTCTTTCAGAAAAAAAGGTTTTTTATATCCTGTGATTAAAAAAACAAACGTAGATATATGCTCATAATTTCAAATACAATTGTGCAATTATTTGCACCAAAATATGCCTGTATTTCCACTCTTGCTGTGCAAGGTGCACTCATAGGTTTTTCCACATAAAACAATACACTTGTATATAAGCCTTCTTACCCTTACAGTCACTTCACGTATAGTTTTGAAGATATGGGGAACTACCACACCACAGTGAACATCAGTCACTGACAGGAATCCCTGCAGTCACTGAGTTAATCAACCTTGAGTCTGCTCTCATACGTTCAGAATGGCTGAGGCAGAGCCTCTAGAGTAGAAGATGCAGATATTTAACAGCAACTATCTTGAACATGGATATTCCTAGGCATGTAGATTCCCAACATCAGCTGAAATGAATGGGAATTGGACATCAAAATGCCTGAGAGGGCCTTAGACTTTGACCACCCTACCTCTGGATTACCTGTTTTCTCTCCAGCTCCCTCTGGTGTCCTAGACAAGGTATTATCATCAACTCACTGGACTGCATTACTGATTTTTCCACAAGGCACCAGGTTCTAATGAAGGCATCCCCGTGTCCTTGGATACACTACCTAGCTGCATTCATACATAGTATAGGAAACCTGTAGAGTGATTGAACAGGCACTCTTTGCTTTCCCAATCAGAACTGGGGCTTGAGGAAACATTTCAGAGGCAGCCACCTTTCACTTGCCTTAGCAGACATGGGAATGATTACCTAAAGGAAGGATTTAGAGAGCAGTAGCATGGCCTGCCTTGAGAAGCAATAAACAAGAAGAAAATGTTAAAGGAAAGCAATATTTTAAACCTGATTTTGATGACACTCATTCAGAGGACAGAAAAAAAAAAAAAAAAGCGTATAAAACTTTTTCTGAAAAACTGTTGAGCTGGCCAGGAGCATTGTCTCCACAATCCCATCAATTTGTAACAACTAACACTGAAAAAAAAAGTAAATTATACTCACCATCTCCAGGCACTGACATGAAATGAGCATCAACCCGTTTTTCATCTTCTCCATACTCATTCTTTGCCAGTAAGGTATAAGCACCATTATTCAGGTGTGTAGGGTTGTCCAGCTGAAGGCAGCCATGGTATTCACTTTGATTGATAACATGTATTTTAGTACAGATGTATTCAGACTCATTCAGTATAGCCCCTTCATAGAACCACTGCAATGTGGGCTTAGGGTTCCCTTTCACAGTGAATGGAATACACCAGTGGTGGTCCGGGGTTGGAGATTCAATAAATGTGATATTTGGTGCAACTATATTGGAAAAAAGAGTGAAGAACATCAGAATATCCTGAACAAGCCATTTTCCCCAGCCCTTCAAGTTATCAGGGAAGTATTTTTCATTCAAAAGTGCAAAAGCATGTTACTTGTAGGAATTATACCTATTTGCAGGACACTCACGCAGTACACTCACTGGCTCTGCCTTGGGTACTACATTCACAACTGAAATTAAGCCATTCTTCAGAAAGAAACAAAACAAACCAGTTTCAGACAAAGACTGAACACCACTTAAATCCCACACCCTGCAAGGTGTGGGAAGTTCAGTTACTGAATCACTGAGAAGGGAGAGTGAGTGATTTTAGCTTTACTTTTTACTTTTAGCTGAAAAAATGGTGCAGAGGAGTGCTGAAAGAACAGAACAGTATTGAAAATATTTAAAAGTTGGCCCAAAGCAAGCAGTACTGGAAATATCCTCAGCCAGGAATCCAAACTTTCAGATGATTTTCTTCACAGAATCAAAGCCAGAACAGATGACTTCATTCCCTGGATTCTTCTGACAGGGAAGGACCATTTTCTACTATACATTTTCTCATTATTTGTTCAAAACTGCTAAATGCCTCAAGTTTACAGACTTGTTCTGTTTCCCTCAGGAGACTATTCCAACACCTTGCCCATTATTTCACTATTGGGAAATTTTCCTTGATATTTATTCTTAACTGCATCCAATTTCATCTAGTTACACTCCCTTTTATCACTCATAACAGTGCCAAGCTCAGAATCTCATTTACACTGTTCAAACATTTCTAGTTTATGTTCCTTCCCATAGCTATTACATATCCAATTTCAACCTACAAACCATTTGAAGTACATCTATAGTGTTTTTTCTAGTTTTCTCTGTCATGAGCACATGCTGAAAAAAGTTTGCCATCTACAAAGCGTTCTGTTCCCATCTTCAGTTGAACAGAGGACTGCAACTTGTGAAAACATGCTGCCTTGTTCACACAAAATGAATTCATGCTGGAATCTTAGATCTAAGAAGGCACTGTCTCCATACTACATGTCCCTTCCCCTTTCCTTGGCCCTGACAAATAAGTACATTATTCAAAGCTATGACAAATAAATTTACATCTGGCAGTACAAATGTTGCAAGTGTGTTATTTTTTGAACAAACCAGTTGTTGATTTAGATAATAAAACCTTTAACATTTGTAGCCTCTTTATAATTAACTCTATGACCCTTTTGATGCATTCACACTTCTGAATTCCTAAGATAGTGTGTACATATACGCACACCATTACAAACCTTCCCACACTGACGGTGCCACTGAGTACTTTGGCTCTCAGACCGTTGCTTATAGGTTGTTCTAACTGGAAGATAAAGCATTTCAAAAAGTTTTTTTTACAGAACTCAGAGCAGAAGATAAATTCAACAACTGCTGATTGAGCTATTCCCATTATTAACAGCAGTAGATAGTTCACATGCTTAAAAGGTGTTTCTGTTTCTGCAACCTGTGCACCCTCAAAATATTTGTACCTAAAATAGCTGTAACTAATGCGGTTTGGCCTCATGAGCTGCATGGAGGCCTGTGTACGTACAGAATACCGTGAGCTCAGCAGAGGCTTGGTCCTCTCCCACAATGTTCTCTGCAACACATGAAATCCACAGCCCGCTGTCCATGGATGAGACATTCTTTATGGTTAGCGAAGCAGGATTCTTACTTGTGTCACTCTACAAATGATCAGAAAAACATACGTGTCAGGTGAAGCCTAAAGAAACAAGGGAGAGGCAGGGCATCATTGGCCACAGCTCAATGGCATTTTTCGTTTTCCCTTCCCTTTAGCTCCATCAGTCTGTCATTAATCAAAACGTTACTTTGGCACCTTATCCAACAGACACAAAGACAGAACCGTTGGTGATTGAAGTTCCAAAAGTGTATTCCTGCTGCAAACACCGCACTTGTCCATTTCTCTGTCCTGTTCCTTTCAGTTTCTGTCTTTCCTAAACACTTCCCCTCTAGAAAAATGTCTTCTTGACCCACACCCTTGCTTATCCCTTTCTTCTATTTCATGACCTATTTATATGGTCTATCTCTGGTCCGCTTGAATTTTTCCTCCCCCCCTATATTCTGTTCAGTCCTTCTTTATTGCCTTTTGTCCCTTCGCTATTAAGTATGATATCTCTTTCACTGCTGCCTTCTGAGCTCTACTGCACTGTGACAACTGTGTGTCTTCTCCCCACTCCTTAAGCCAAATTTTTCTTGAAAGCTTCTTCCTCTTGTAAACAATTAATGAGAAATTACATCCCTTCTAATACCTATAAGCTACTGTTTTATAAGCATTGTTTTATAAGTAATGTTTTATGTGTTTGAGCACTAAGGCTAATTAAGGTAAGAATTATTAATCTTAGAACTCTTGATTCTTGTGATTCTTAGAAAGCTCACGGCACATTTACAGCTTAAATGCCATATTAAATATGCAGCTGTGCTACACTGCATAAAGTGAATAGGGCAGAATCATTAAAAAACAAATAATAAAAACATTTAAAAACAAAGAATAGGGCAGAATCATTAAAAAACAAAACAACAACAACAACAGAACAGCTAACAAAGCTAGTTGTTAAAGCTAGTTGTTAAAGACAGTGTTTTCTTAAACCAGGTCATTCACGTGATCTCCAAATAACTACTATTTCCACACTTGAATTTTTCATAAAATGCAAGACTACATTCTTAAAATGAAAAAGAACTAAAACATATTTAGAAAACATACAATAATTAGTATTCTTTTTAAAAAACTCCTTTTGAAATAATTTGTTAGTGTACATGCATGCTTCAGTGTTGCACAGTAGACAAAAAGATAATACCCTGCACTCGTAAAACCACAGTGACCTTCAGCAGCAGTCAATGGGGACACGTGGGGATACTCCTGCATACAGGACCAAAAGTTTGAACCTCAAGGTCCCACCTAAACCTCACTTGAGTTAAATGCCCCATTGATATCAGTGTGACATTGATATTAGTGTGACACTGTTATCAATCAGTATGGTATCAATCAGGCAGTATGGAAAAGCCAAAAAGCCCACTGCATTGTTCTCTACGTGCAGCTCTCAGAGGTGAGAAGTACTTAAAGCTGGATTCAGAGCAGAGGGCTTCAATAGTGGATTCAGGGCTGGAATCTATAACAAGAAAAATCTAACTGACATAAACAAATTTATATACCAGCATAAAAAATAATCATATGGTGAAATGTAGGACTAGAGTATAGTTTTAACTTTTGTTTACATTTCCCTTTGTAAAATGGGAAAGAGAGAAAAAGCAGGCAAAGGCAGCATAGGAGGTGAAGAAAAGGGAGTCAGAAATATAGATATGAGACTGAGAGAAAGGAAACCAAAAAAACAACACTCATGGAGAAGGGAAGGATAGTTGTGAATGAGGCTTAAAAAGCACTCATTCTTCTGCTACTGAAAAGACTACCGTGCTCCACAACTAAGGTTGTAGCCAGCCTATATTATGAGACCCTCCGAAATCTCAAACATGAAGTTATGCCAGGACAGAGTATTTCTGGAAAGCTTGAAGAAAACTGAACACGGCATTTGAAAGATAGGAAGGTTAAAAAATGAAGTGATCTCACTTTTTGAACAGCATCCCACATTTGTTTTGGCTCATAACTAAAAAAAAGGAAAAAGAAGAAAAAGAAAAAGCACAACTTGGCATAAGTTCCCCAAACTGTTTTAATTTCTTGTTCTTTATGATGACTGGTTCCTTTGGGTAGTTTTCCAGATTAGAAAAAGTTTTAAAAATAAAACTAGAGCTCTGTAGAATTCTTTCTTATGGAAGCTGAGAGACACAGTAATCAAAGCCTATATATACAGCCCAATACAATGATCTCAGGGCACAAAGTACAAAGGTAAAGACATCCCAGAGGTCCTGGCATTCTCACACTGCAGGAATAGTTTTAGAAGTACACATCCCACACTTTTTACAGACTAGAAAGCTTTAGGTTGTCTGCACCCTCATGAATAGCCAATGCCATGAAACTGTAAATAATAGAAGGCCTTGAACCATGAAAATTATGGCAATTTAAGGGGTCAACAGCTGCACCTGGTTAAAAACTTCTTCTTATCAACAACTCCATCAGAATGAACTGTCTATCTCCATTGTGCATACAGTCCAAGGAAAGGACATATAATACAAAGCTCTCAGAAAACAAAATTCCCACTCTCTTTGGCTATGTTGAGCTAAAATCTTCATACTTCATTAAAAAAAAAAATTCTTTTTAATAAAACCCTCACCTTAACTTTCTTGACTCTCTGTAGTTACTTTGTTTTCTTGAAAAAAAAGTGAAATAAAACACAAAACAATTAATTTTGATGAACAAAATTGTCCAACCAACAGTTAATATGGACATGCAGGTTTTGGCTTGAAAATATAACAAATTAACAACCTAAGGCTTTTTTCATGCCTTGGGTGGGTAAGAGATATTCTATGTGCATAGGTATATGTGATACTGAGAAAGGACTTTTGCTTCAGTATCTTTATTCACCATCTTAACCCCAAGAAATTACTGCACACTCATTTACAAATCTGAATTAACAAGTGTTTGCCATTTTCCAAAAGCACTGCAGCAGCTGCCCTGGATTTAAAGAAACTGGGAATTAAATTAGAGTCCAAAATCAATCTTCTATTTCATCTTTTTGATAAGAAGTTAACTAAAGGTGGACACAAACTTCATTCCATCCATCAGCAGATACCTGTACAGGAATTATCACCTCTTTGAATATGAAACTTACCTCATGGTTTGAAACAAGATTAGTGAGCACCCAGGACACATTAGGGGGTGGCCCTCCACTAGTATCACAGTACAATGTGATGCTCTTTCCTTCTACCACGGTGATGTTGTAATTGCTTAAGTTTGCTGAGGGTAAGTCTGTGATAGAAAAAGCAACAACAAAAAACACATGCGTTTGTATGTGGCAGAAATAGACACTGCTCAGTTCTAAGGAAACTGCATAAATACAAGCCAAAACAACACTGAATTAGATATTCATTGTGGTCAGTTACTGTTGAATTATAAAGTACAAACAACATCTCCGTAAACTATAATCTTTAAGCAGCTATAACATTTTCCTGCGCCACCTCTGCTTCACATCTTCAGAAAACATTACTGCAAATGAAAACACATTAAGTTAATTATACAGGAAACTGTTGCAGGTGGGCAAACAGAATTTATCCTAACTTCAGTTTTTAACTTAAAAAAAAAAAAAAGAAAGAAAGAAAAGAAAAGAAAAAAAACACTAAAACCTTCCCCTCATTCTTTAAACCTGGAAATTTAAGCTGTCTCTGTTACAGTTGCAAAGAAATCTTAATTTTCCAGAAAGTAACTGACACTGTGGTATTCTCACTGTTCTCCACAACTGTAATGGGAAAATACCCAGGCACCACACAAGAGATTACAGTCCTTCCTCTCACACAGAGACACAGCTCACAGAGAGCACAAAACCCAAATTTTCAAGTACAAAATGAGGGAAACAAAGCACTGAATATATCAAAACAGAGGATAGAAAGGCCAGAAGTGAGCATTGGCTATTGCACAGAGCTGCTTTCCAAGGCATCCCAGTAGGCTTAGCTATTGTTCTCAGTAAAGCCTGGGTACCTGGTGAGATGGTACCACTCACTAGGAAAACAACCCAAATTTTGCAGAAGACAGGACTCCCCCTCCAACTCATAGTATAAACCACTCTGCACCTCAGTTTTCAGCACCTAAAGCACTGTGAGCTTCCAGAAGAATAAATATATAAGTGCTTCCAAATGCACAAGGAATTATAGACTGATCCTCCTCAATAAAATGTAAGGAATACCAATAGACACCTAGTACACAGGGCCACACATCAAATTTCTTAACAAAGCAAATAATGATGCAGCATGCTAGAAATATTAATTCTTTTTTAAGTAATTCTGCAGCTTCAGGTGGAGCTGCTATGTATTGTAAAAAGCCTTGCCCTCTTTTATGATGAATTTATGCTGGAGGGTAGAAAGGCCCTGCAGAGGGACCTGGACAGGATGGGCAGAAGCCAGTGGAATGGGGTTCAACATGGTTACGTGCTGCACTTCAGTCACAACAACCCTGTGCAGCGCTACAGTCTTGGGGCAGAGTGGCTGGAAAGCTGAGCAGAGGAAAAGGACCAGGGGGCATTGGTCAATACTTGCCTGAACATGAGCAAGCAGTGTGCCCAGGTGGCCAAGAAGGCCAACAGCACCATGGCTTGTATCAGGAATAGTGTAGCAAGCAGGACCAGGGAGGTGATCGTCCCCCTGTACTCGGCTCTGGTGAGGTCACACCTCCAGTACTGTGTTCGGCTTTGGGCCTCTCAGTACAAGAAAAACATTGAAGCCCTGGAGCATGTCCAGAGAAGGGCAATGAAGCTGGTGAAGAGCCTGGAACACAAGTCCTATGAGGAGCAGCTGAGGGAACTGAGGTTGTTTAGTCCAGAGAAGAGGGGGCTCAGGGGATGCTTTATGGCTCTCTACAGCTACCTGAAAGAAAGGTGTGGGGAGCTGGGGGTCAGCCTCTTCTCACAGGTAATTAGTGATAGGACTAGAGGGAATGGACTCAAGTTGCTCCAGGGAGGTTTAGGTTGGAAATTAGGAGACGTTTCTTCTCAGAAAGAGTAGTAAGGTGTTAGAACAGGTTGCCTAGGGAGCTGGTGGAGTCACCATCCCTGGGGGTCTTCAAGGAAAGGTTGGATGTGGTGCTTAGGGACATGGTTCATTGATAGGGTGATGGTTGGCCCATGGATGATCCTGGAGATCTTTTCCAACCTTGATGATTCTATGATTCTATTTCTCATCAGCAGTTCTATGCAAGTTTTACTTGCAATTTATGATCTCAAATAACCTAGCTTATCTACTATGCTGGATATTTATGCATGATCCTGCAACTACTTTCTTTTCCTGAAACAATTTTTTGTTTGTTTGTTTATTTTTTAATACATATATATACAAGTTAGAGTACAGAATTTGCATTATGTACTTGAAGGTATGAAACTTTACAGAAGGACTTATATCCCTCTTTACTTATATAAAAAGCCCCAAACAAACAATTAACCACCTTGTTAGTGTGAACTATAACACTTTAATACATTTGCCAGAAGTTCAATAGAAGCTATATGTATTGGAAATCTCTATTTAAGTTTATTAGTTCAATAAAAATGAAATGAGAAGAACTAATAGCAAAGAGAAGACTAATCATTTTCCAGGCAATGCTTTCTTGCCTAATAAGATTTGAAGATCAGCACGAGTACATGATAACTGTTTAGATAATTCTAGTGCTTCAAGCAGAGCTGTAATATGATTCTCATTATAGGCATCATGGATTTATTCTATTATTTTCACTTTATAAATCATATGTAGAAGTTTATCGAGACAAAGCTGGACAGTTTGTACATCTTGATGCAGTAATCTGTCAGCAAAGGTAGCCATCTGCTCTCGCCTGCTGTGAATTCAAATCTCAGCAGTGTCTGTCAACTAGTTGGGCAGGAAATAAAACTAATCTTAGGGAACATTTGGATATTAATTACACTGGTTAAGGAACAAGGAGAGAAGTAATGAGATCATTTACTTTATAAAGTTACCCTTTCACACCACCTCTGAAAACCTTTCCAATTGCTTTTGCCAGACCTGGATATGCAGACAGATATCACTCTCCCTTCTTCCTCGCACAAGTACTAGGGACAAGGTCTACATGATAGATCAGTGCTTCACTGTTGAAACCTACATGGTTCATAACAGTATATTGTTTCACATGAAACCTGTAATTTAAGCAAATTAAGGTAACTTTGGTCTCTAAGATCCCTGCTTTAATAGCTGTTAAGTTCTGAGACAGCTTCGTCCTGCTGTGTTATTCACAGGACAGACAATAAAAATTGAATTCCTTTGGTACTGGTTCTTGTTCCCACTTTCCAAAAGTCTGCACATACCATGCTCATGTTATAGCTCTGAGGAAGACAGCTATATCATGCTTGAATCCTGCCAGAAGGTTAAAAAATAATTTTATTTTTTTTTATTCTGTAGATTCTTATTTTTATGCTAAAAACCAGTTATAGGATCTTGCAGAAAACAACACAGCAAAAAAATTAAGACTATAACAGCTATATTACATTAATTATATTGTATGGTATTATATTTTATAGTGTAATCACATAATTGTATGTGTTTTCTTTTATTCCTTTTCCAGTCATGAAAGGGTGGGGAAACACAAAAGAATTGCCTTTGGATACATTTCTGTTAGTAGCATATCTTGAGCCAATGAACTTTTGTTCACCAATGTCATTTTGTCTTTTTTTCAGGTGGCACTCAGACTACTACACAGGCAAATACACATTAGTTGAGAGAGGTGGCTCTGTTTAGAGAAAACAGACAGCAACATAAGACCTCAGATCTAAAAAAGGTGATATATTGGACTTGCCAGTAAAGCAATGTGACCAAGGAGCAAAATCTGTACTTACAAGTAACTGAATACAAAAAGATATAATATTCCCTAACAGATACATATGCTCAGTATGTGTACTCAGAGTAGTGTGAGATCATTTATAAGAATTAGTAGCATTTTGTCACCTACAATACTACAAAGATATTCAGCCTTGCTGCACTTATTCCTAACTTACTTTGGCTAAACATGGTGTTTTAGATGACTATCACTTATGTTAATATAGATGCACATTTAAAAGGACTTTGTATATAGCAATCGATGCAAGCAACCACACGACAGGTTCAAATGGTTTTGTATACTGCCAGCAGAGTGAATTTAGACTGTACCACAACAGCCCACACAAGGTAGACATGACATCATCTTCCCACAAGTCTCATCCTGATATCTGTCAGACAGAGATTAGCCTATGCCCCAAAGCTTGAAACATAGTATTTCTTTCAAACTTTGATAGCATTAATTATTATAATTCTGGATATCAGTAATAACCCTGCTAGTATCTGATTTATTTTTTTAAGTTTGCTCTGTTCTTAGCCTTAATAGCTTTCTAGAGCAATGAGTTTCACAGGTGTACTGTCCAGACTGTATGCAAAAGCATTCCCTTTTACCATCTCTGAAATTTGTTTCTGAATTCCAAATTCATTGAGTGCTGTCCTAAGTTTAAGTGTAAAACTTCTCGGAAAGTGTTCTAAGAAAAGAATGATCTGAATGATCTTCTTAAGATCACTCTATTGTATTTGTTTTTTTTCTCATGCCCTTTTTCTTTTTAATATCTATTTAAAGCTTTCCAATCTCTCAAAAATAGGAGAACAGAACTTGCTATTGAGGATTTAAAATTGTAATGTTGAGTTTAATGGATGGATAGCAAGGGTACAATAAAATCTATGTGTTTCATTATGTATAGGTATTATGGCTATTGTATACCTATACATATAGAGAAAATCTGTTTTCATATTGAAATTGATAACATTTTATTCCAGGGAATAAGTAACTATATTAGAATAAGTAGTTACTTCCACTCACCCCAGACCAATGGGCCAAAACAGAGGCAAGCAGGAGAGACTCATTTATGTCCAATGAGTCTCCCTAAGTATCATGTCAGGCTTCAGAAGGAACAAACCCTCCGTTAAGAAAGGGGGACCTATTTACCTTAAAATCAGCGCAAATCAGTGGCCTGAGGCCCTGTTATAGTGGAACTGTGAAGAATAGCTAGGGAATAACTCATATATTCAGAGTGCACAGCTGGGACTTCAACAATCACAAAACCAAATCTTTTGGCTAAAATTTTCAAAGGTTACAACAGCATTTGGCTACACAACTGTCAATGGCAATTAATAAAAAGAACATGTCTAAATTCCTACAGCTTTCAAGGAACTCACGCTGCTACTTACTACTTTCTACATAAAAGTTACACTACTTTTGGTAAAGTCAAGCAGTCACTGCATCTGTCAAAGGAAGCATATGACCTAATTAAGAAACAACTGAGTGTTAATGCAAATTATGGTCAGCAGCTCAACTCTCAGGACCAAGTTCATATTCTAGCCAGTGTACTACAGCAACTTCTAGAAGACCAGAGGTGTAAGCAAGAAGAAACGATTTTACCATTACACCCGAGATGTTGCTTCATTGGTTAACTATCTTAACAGTTACAAAAATTTTTACAAAATTATTTCCAGATTGAGTTTTTCAGTTTCTTTTTTCATCTATTTAGTTCTAAGATTTCTTCAGCTGCCTGAAAACCTTAATCAAAAAATTTTCTCAATATGGTCAGTTACCATCACTAATACCTAAAAAATGACATGATGAAGAAATGAGTACCTGAGAGAACACCATAAATTCAATATTACATTCATTTATGCCCTCCTCTGCACATTAAACCCCTGATTTTCATCAGCCTGTCTACAAACTCCCACGAGTCTAGCCATAATGCCTTGTCACTAAGTGGTTTTTAATGTGGCCCATGACATCTCTTTTTAGCTTGGCACATTTTTGCAGGTCAACCTGTTCTGTGGTAAGAACAAACAGTTATCAAGAAAAAAATGACATTTTTCCCTTATAACTAGTCAACTGCATATGAATTTCCGTAAGGTCATATGAATCCTTATCTTACATCCTTAATCATTTTTTTAATAAATACATCAGAATGATATAGAATCATTAGAATGATTAAATTAATGATAAGGCCAGCAACCATCTATCAAACTGAAGCATTTAAAGGCAGAATAACTGATTTACAAAATATCTTCTATGATTCATAAGATATAGCGTCCCAAATCCAGTCTGCTTACTTCACATAAGTTTTAAACACAGTCCAAGTTTCTTGGCTCCCCTGCTTTTGCTTTTTCTCTCTAGGGAGAAAGGATTCAACTGATTACAGCATTACACTACAGCTTAGTAATACCCACTACTTGCGCTGTCTAGAACCTGAAAACAGGATGGTTGACAATGCAATTTGTTAAGAACTGTGCAAATGGATCTGCAAGTTTCAGAGACCTTACTGTCTCTAAACACATCTTCATCAATACAGAAGAAAAATAAGGTTTTCTCATATAATTCTATTAAAATTCTGCTTTGTTTGAAAATACAGGAATGCCTACAAATTCTAAAGGTCTTTTCCTATGGCCTTTTATGGGTTTAAAAACAACACAAAAAGTTGTCTAGTAATTCCAGCTATAACGCTAGGAGCTGTTGGGTATGTGATTCACCTCCTGTGTTTCATTTAGCAGCTATCTGCAGCCAACAAGCTCCAAGCCAAATTTCAGCCATGGGGTAAGTGGGCATGTTTCCACCAAAGTCTGCAGAATCACAGGGCCAAAAATCAGCCTGACTACATCTTTAGAGCAATGTAAAAAGGACAGTCCAAAAGGTTATATGCAAAACATGAAGAAACATAAATCATTGTTTCAATTTCCTGTTGCATTACAACCCCAGAATCAAAATGTTCAATACATAGAAATAATTGCAGAAATCTCACGGAAGCCATTGCAAGATGACCCCAGCCATTTTCAGTGAATATACATATACATACATACATACATACATACATACATATATATATATATATATATAAGTAAGTCAAACAAAATACAGAAACAGAAGAAATTAGAAACACATACAAAACATTATTTCAGCAACCAGAGGGTAGAGAAGCCTGCATCTTTCTGCTTCACTGCTCTAACTATCAGGCACTACTCTGCATTTGTCCACTGTAATTTTGCTATTGTGCAGAACACAATTTGGAATTTCTATCAGATTAAAATGAAGAGTAAAGGTAATAATCTAAAAGGTAAGCTGAAAGAAGGAGAAGGAATCCTGGTTTATGATGCTTTTCACTATTTTATTTCCACAGTATGTCCACTGAGTGTCAATGTAAACTAAAGAAACTGTCCCAGACAAAAACCTCTTTAGCTCTTGAGAAGACTATACAACCACTAAATAAAGCACTGAACAGAGATAAGCTCTCCAAGAAGCACAGCAAATCTTGGTAGGTATTTTCCATATTGACTATGGTACTTTACATAGGTCTGACAGGGTTAAGCTAGAATAGTCTCAAATACTATACAGGTTGGTGGTGATACTATCCCTGAATTCGTAGGTTAGATTCTGCTGAATCCAGAGAAGTGTTACAAAATCCCCTCAAATAGCCACTAATTTATTTTTTCTTTTCTTTTTCTCTCTCTTTTTTTTTTTTTGTTAAGTAAAATCAAATAAAAAGAGGAACTCTTGTTGTGCCCTTTTGAAAGGAAAGGCATGAATTCCTACTGTTGAGAGAGACTGAGTCCAAACATAGAGGATCCTTGACATTGCCTTGAGAAGAGTCCTTCTGCTCTGAGTTTAGGACTTTCCCATGCTTTTAGCATTTCCTAATGAGCAGCTGGAAGGCATGTGCACACTGAACAAGCTCATTTCAGACTATCTCTCACTAGATGTGCTTGCTGCCTCAGTATACCTTCTAAAAAGTCCTGATTTCTTTCATACCACGACAGATCTGATACTCACGACTCCCACCTTGTCAGTCCATGGAGGAATGTCTTTCTGCAGGGAAGCAGAATGAGTGATGTGGCAGCTCACTGAGGCACCCAAATATGTTAAAATATTAAAAGGCATCTGCCTCCAATCATGACATGCCTGATTGTCACATTCAGCTGGAAACTTTTACAGAAAATAATTAAACAAGTACAGCCTCTACCGGAAGATGATGATTATTTAAAGTATGCTTTCCCAGAGCCAACACACCCTTATTTTGCCTTTATGCACTCCATCACTCTCTGGTTAACTGAAATTATAACTAGAAGCAAAATTCTGCAAGTAGAGCCTGTCTGTGCCACCACGAAGAACATAAAACTTGCTAACCCATCTTCACAATTACAGAAGCAAACACAACCTCCGCAGAATGTTCAGGGTGCACAGCTGTGCTGTCTGTACATTTCAGACAGTGCTTCAAATGCCATCATGAAAGCTAGGCAGGCAAAAAACCACCACCTGCTCTGTACCAGAACATGTTCACGTGGGTAAGAGACCCATCTTCTGCACTCAACCTGTACAGACGCTTTGAAGCTTGCTACTGAGCTTTCAGACCAGATGGAAGGCCTATGAGCTATGTGTCCAAGGTTTCTTTCCCTAGCTATTTCAGCTCTGGAGCTTCTGACCAGGCCCTTCCATGTCACTAGGCCTGGTGAGGGTTCTAGCAGAAAGGTACTCATTAAGAAAGGATTTTGCAGCACCCAAACTCTTTAATTGACCTTTAATTGACATTATTAATATCAAGTTTGACTGCAAGAATTTTCAGATTATATATTCCTGTAGAGGCTACTAATCTCATCACCACTTCCCTTGCTAACCATCTCCAGCTATGTTTTCTCTCGAAATTCCCTGAATGATTAAGGAAATTAAATTACATCTGGAAAAATTGTTCTCAACTGGTATTTAAGCTTCAGTTTATCCACATCAGCTTTCAAAAGAAAAACAAATACATTTAGCGTAGCTGGGTGAATACAGCAGCCACAAGTTTAATAGATGAACTGAGCTAAACAGCCTTTTTAATGCAAGTTAATCAGGTTTAAACTAGCTTATGTGAATCTTTAACAAACAGCTTCTTATTTGCTCGTGCAAGGAATGTGGTTTCAATTCCTGCAGGTTTATCTGGAGAATTCCATGTGTGTCTAGAAAATAATGCTAATGTGTCAAATATTGCAACATGATGAATGCATGACCCTGAAAGAGAAACATTTTCAGAGAATGACATAAATAAGTAAAATTATGGGTTTCGCTTTGACACCAAGTTTGCATATGGCTAAAGGGATGTCTTCATGAATTGTCTCAATTTTTTAAGTGAAAAAGTCTTTTCTATGGAATATGATTGTCAGTCTTCATCAGAATTTACATCACAAGCAAAGTAGGAATACCTACAGCCAATAGCCATATTGCCATTCTCCCTTGTTAGATCAGTACTCCACACTTAAGCAGATGTGCCAAGTCAGGCACAGAGAATAACTTGGCAAATGTGTACAATGCATTGAGTTCAGGATCAATACCTGAATGGTCAAGAAACATTTCTTTTCCTTAGGTATTGTTCTACCACTTTGTATTTCTAACCAGCTTTGTATTATAAGCTTACTTCATTCAAGTTCATGAATAAATTAAATCAGTATTACAAAATGAAATTCTGCTTCTTTTTTTGAAAAATGACATGTTCACATACACTGCCTATATTCAACTAACATCATTCAGAAGCCCTAATTTGCATAGCATATATCTAGATATCTGTATGAAAGTTAATGGTCGCTTCATGAACAGATCAAAGTCTGCATGCTTACAAGTAAGTTATGTACATGTCTTTGAAAATTAGATTCCTGTTGCCTTTTCAAATATCCATAAATTATTGCTTAGTTGCACTGAAAAGCTGGAATAAGGAAAATTATTTTAATTAAGTTAGGAAAATTCTAACTCAACTGCAACAGTGAAACCCTACTACTGTCAAAACACTTATTAAAAAAAAATGCAGTCCATGATCACAGATAAGAAATAAAAATCTTACAGAGAAAATAAGAACAGTTTGCCACCATACATCATGCATAACATCTACTTCTTGAGCCAAAATAAACAACACGGGCTGGAGAGTCCATGAATATTCTGAAAGGTAAACATGGAGAATGTTTAAGGCCTTTTTTAAACTCACTTCATTCTGCCTGCAATGTTCTCTTCCTGATACTCTTATCTGTGAATTCTGGCTGATAATGGAAAAAGATGTCAACACCGACTGGATTATGCCTTTGCTTGTGGTTTTAGACTGCATTGTACTGTGACTGCCTAAGAACTAATGCTTATTTTATTGACTCACAAATACTACAAATCTTCAAAGAATAAAAAAAGTAAATTCAAAGAATAAACCTGTCAATCCTTCAGTTTGCCTTTTTCCTCCCTTAGAATTTATAACTGCCTGCCTCCAATCTGATATTTCTTTTACTTATTTACCTCTAGGACAAAAATCTACCCCCAGAAAGAGGCTGAAATGAAGCCAGACCCACTCAAGTCCATTTATAATCATCCGAACAGTTGCCTGTAAAAACGTCATGGCTTTCCCAACAAAGCAAGAAACAGACAACACATTTCTGTATGTTGTAACTCTATATTACAACAATGACTTCTAAATTCTGTTAGTTACATACAAGAAGCAGCACTAAACTAAGATCAACACCCACCCCTTACAGTACCTCATGCACAAGGGAAGAGACAGAAAAAAATTTAGCAATCATAAAAGTACATCTTAGGTCAGATGAAATTTCTGCATATATAAACAAATAGCCAGTCTGCACATGTTTGCTATATGTACAACAAATTAGTACATGAGAATAATTTGCAACTTTGTTTGGTATACTTTATCTAGCATGTATGACCAATGACAGACAGAAAACATCTGCGGAGACAACATATGATAAATAAGCACACAATGCTGGTAGGATAAACAATACTGAAAGCCAGATCAAGCCCCACACCAGCATATATAAAACAATCTATCTGATTAGCTAAACTGGTCACATAAGACATAATAACATTACCAGACTTAGATACAGAGCAACAAAAAATTCATATGGGAATGCAAATACAGCTGTAGAAGCCATGCCTCTCCTGAAAACACAAGAAAAAAAAGACATCTCCAGTATCAGTGAATTCAATAATAATAGACAAATGATCGAATATTTATCAGCGAGAGCAACCAACACCTTAATAATCAGTCTCAAAGAACCAGTTTTTGCCTCCCTAGCATTCAGTGAGCTCCAGGTGATGTGCAAACTGATAGACTTTCGTGTGATTTTACCCTACACATAGAACATGTCTTGCTTCCACAGACTTAACACATCAGTGGCAATTGCAGCCATCACTTACAGAAGTAGTAACAAGACCCAACTATTTACTTATTTAGTTCGCATTCTAGGTTTTCTAACACAATTTACCAGGTGGAAACAACCCAACCCAAAACAAAACAAAAGGATGTCAGGGCAGCAATGCTGTCAATGTTACATGGTCAATCAGCAAACACAGCGAAAATGGAAGAACTAAACACTACCAAATCTTTACACCAAAAGCTTTACTAAAAACTACTGTGGTACAAATAGATAAAAATTTTTCATATAGTAATTAAGTCTGACTTTAAAACTGAAAAGTATCCAAATATTTTCATCATACGTAAACATATTTCAAATGAAGTTGAAAAAATAATGTTGTGAACATCACAACTGATGGACACTTTTAATACTGCAGCTGGAAATGATCTTCTAGTGAGTCAGCGTACCTGATTTTAAACCTCAAGAAAAGAAATCACAAATTTGATGGCATCTAAATTGCAACCAGCCTTTAATCAGCACATTAATGAACATTTCCACCATATAAACAATAAGTAAAGTACCACAGAACTTTGCTAATTTTCACATCAATTATCTACAGACCAGAGCCTTGTGATCAAGAAACCACAGTGGTCTCTTCCAACTTCCCAGCAAGAGGTTTATTAACAGCACACAGTAGCGAGATGTCCTATTACCAAGACATTTACCACATACTGTACCAGCCACTTAGTATAATATCATGAAGTAATTAATAACACCTGCACACACACACACACACACACACACACACACAAAAGAGTGTGTTTGCTTGGTTCCTAAACTAAAAAAAAAAAAACAACAGAGCGAAGGGATGAAACCCTTTTATTATTGGAGAAAATTAGGAAAAGTTTTATTAACAACATTCAAAATCTTCATGCCTAAAAAAATTCTCTTGACATCAGAGGAGCTAGAAGGGTCATGTAGTTCACAAGGAAAAAAAAAAAAAGAAAGAAAAAAAAGCAATGACTGAATGACTATAAACAATGTATGTCAAAAGCTGAATTCTTCATCTATTTCAGTTCTACTTACTAGCCTCTCAAACAGTACTAGAAATTAAATTAACTACAACAGTGTTTTGTTGTTGTTGTTGTTGTTTTTTAATTTTCTTGTGCTTTTAAATACAGAAAAAATATCTGCAGAGATACTGAAACCAACAGCCATGCAGTGGACCTTTCAGAATACAGGCCATGGTCATCAAGGCAGTTGTTGCTCCTCATCTGGGATTCTGTGCATGGGAAACAGCAGTGTTGTCACCTTTATTAAAAACCTATGTCCTGCATTTGTTCATATTGAAAAACAAAGGTAAATTAAGTTTAAAAAAAAATAAAAAATAAAACAAAACAAAACAAAATAAAATAAAATAAAGGAAAAATACAGGTGTATAAGATCTAGCGAAATTCACACACTGTAAAACAACATTAAGCCAATAGTGTGATTCATTTGCAGACCTCTGTGGATATCCATACAAATCTTGAGCTGTATGCAAAATTTGCTATATGCAAATTTCACATCTGAATGTCATATATTCTCACATTTCCTTCTTTTTCTCCTCCTCTGTTTGGAAGTACTACATTTCCTTCTCATGTCAGGTATTTTAGTCAAGATGTGCCCTCATGATGAGCACGTGTGCACACATATGTCTACACAGTATCAACAGGTCACTCCCAAATCTATTATGACTGCAGATGGTCAAGAACCAGGAGCAAGAAATAATGTCTCATAGGCCTAATCCTGGGTATTTAGCACCAAAGTTTTCAAAGAAAAATCCTATCTGCCTGGCAGCTTCTAGCCAGCCAATGATGTTATGAAAGACTATGCTGGGGTTCCTATTTCATATCAATTGATTTCAATCCACCAGGAGACCTTTCTATATCCAGCAGATTAATCTACCTTCTACTCCATCCAACTGAGGCTGTGGCTTGGTTCTATTTAGCTGGAGTTGGTATCATCTCCCATTTCAGGTAAAGCAGACTGTGCAGCACACGAGACCCCCTGAACAAGTTGCATGTTTATTTTTAATCCCATCAGACACTATCATGATTTTTGTCCTGAATAAGCCAAGACACCTGGCCCTATCAGGATGCAGGACACAAGATTAATGGAATGGTATATGGCCATGATACACATTACCACCATTGAAGGCAGCATGTGTTAAGGTCTGCAGCGTGTCTCTGCGATGGCTGTTCCTTGCTGGCAGCTTCTATCAGAGGGTGCTGCACCCTCCAAATACACAATCAAGAAAAGGATGCTCAATGGATAGTGGAAAGCAAAAACTTCAGATTTCAGCAAGTTCCGTATCATGTCAGAAACACCCAGACTCTGTCCCTCACCCACAGTAGAAAAGGTATCTCTTCATATGGTGGGTGAAACCACTTTCCAGTTGTCCCATATACAGGAAGCAAAGCACAGGGATGGCCTGTCCCACTATCTCAAAATCCACATAAGCTAACTGAAAACAATATGTTGCAAAATATTACAGACCTAAGTTTGCAATGACTCTTTTGCGTAAGTTATACGAGTGAACTGAGTAGACTTTTATCTCTGTAGCAGAGCTATTCCCTAATTTGTTGCTGTCAGCACTCAGTTTTTCTGAATTTTCCTCCACTGTCTAGTACAGGAGTTTGTGATTTTGAAGAAACGTAAAGATTTCATTAACCTCAAATAGCTTAAAAAATCAAGGAAGAATTTTGTGCCTGTTCAGTTTGAAAGCATTACTATTTAGTTTAACAAAGGCACACACTTTTTATATAATTCTTGTCTGTTATCTGTAATTCATGTTCTGTTTTTCTGCACTTGAATAACAGTACATTTTTAAAGGATCAAGGGGAAAAAAACGGTACGTGAAGCTTCCAGAGATATTCCATATGGGATGAAAGACAGTCACCGACTGGTTAATAACTCCCCTAAAGCCTTTTCCTTTAGTAGTGCTGTCATCATTCTGAATATTATTTTGTAAAAGAAGTTTGTTTTTCCTGTCTTACAATAATTTAGCAGAAAATTTATGTTAAAAGAATATTACCGCAGTTTGGGACCTTCATATCCATCAAGGCTGTCCTCTTGTTGTTGTCGTCTAAACAATATAAATCCTGAGTTTCTGTGTAAAACTTGGTCTCTTGAAATTTCTTGATCCACATAATTTCACAGGAACACTTGAATGGATTGTCCACCAATATCCTACAGAAAAAAAAAAAATAATAATAATAATATATATTTATATACATATTTAGAAAGCAGAATGTATCATGCATGCAGAAAAACTGAGGGGCAAGACAACTCAAAGCTCTCGTCTGGGTCAAAGTAGAAATTGAACTATTTAGTTAAGAAAAGTAAGGACCAAAGACCTCACTGCAATGATAGCTTCAAGCAGGCAACAGTTTCCTTGCAGAGAATGAAGCCCTACTTGCACCGAGAATCCAGACTGCCATAGATCTGAGAGATCACACAGGGGGTTCAATTACTATCTCCAATCCACTGGTGAAAATCAGAAGCAAATGGTGAATTAGACTTTCCATCAAAAGTTCCATTTTATTTGATAACACTTAAGCAGAGACCAGAATTTCTTTGACTTAGAGGTCTTTTTCAACCAAAGTGATTCTACGGTTGGCACTCTGCTCAGCTACCTCAGAAAGACCTAGTCAGACAGGGTTTAATGCTCTTAGGTGAAGTAGGTAAATTCCTTAGAGACTCAGTCATGTATTAGAGGCAAACTTTAAAGAACTCTAATCATAACAAAGGCATTTACCTAACCTTAAAGGTACATCCATTACACCACCAGAAAAACCCACAGTAAAAACCCTAAGAAATGTTATGATGAAACACTAACTGAAAAATGTCCCTGAAACAGAAATGTTTAGAATAATGTAGGTATAAAGTATGCTGTATGGCAATTAAACCACTGGTTATCAAACTTGCTAAATTCTACACAACAATGTAATGCAATACAGCCAAACTGAAATATGAACAGAAACATCCCAATAACTACAGAAGTGACCTGGTATGATTTTTTCTCCTACATGCACATATCACAGATGACAGTCACAGTGATCTCACAGATGAGATCCAATAAAGTCTCTGTGAGTGACTGAGGTATCTCATTACAAGGAGCACAATTGTTCTTAACAGAATTTCACAGGTATTTTTGATGTACAGAAGTGACCTCAAGTTGTTCACTGTATCTGTGCTTGGACAGGAGGGTATCCCCTGAGGATGTGAAGTGTGCAAATCATGAAAAGCTCAGGTTCTCAGAGCTGTAACCTGTTGCCCCAAAAGCCATCTGTAGTTCTTTGAGGATAAAAAGCTGCAGGGATCATCCTTGCAAGACTTTTAAGAGCAATTTGTATTCACAGCACTACTGTGTGGATAAGGGTTGCTTGCACAACACAAGAGTATGAATATTAGGATCCCTTGAGCCAAAACCTACCATATACATTTTCCAAACAAGATTTACTTCTCATCTTCTGTTTCATCATTTAACTTTTCTTTAAAAGAAAAATTTCCCTTAACCAGTGGCTGAGCAGTCCTTTTCTTCCACTGTTTTATTTTGTACTAAACCCATCAGAGGAGCTAGGCATATCATAGACAGCATGCTGGATAGAAGTATGATGGCCCTCTACACATGCTTGTGTGAAAGAAAGAATCTGACCTAGTAGAGGGAAATTACATGTCTTTATCTTGTTTACTGTAATTTTACAGCTGCAGCTACAGCTTGTTCTAAAAGAAGAAGCCTTTCAAAGCAGCATCTCCTTCTCTACAGTATCTGGTGAATATCTCCTACTTCACCCTAGCCTGAACTTTTCATCCATTTATGTTTTGATTTACAAGTGTGCTAACAACAGGATATTTGTTTTTCAGATTTAGAGGCAGCTCCTCAGTGGCTATTTATAGCATCATTCCTTCTCAGATTCCCTTTCCAACGCTCTTAACCCTCCTCATTCTGACTTTCCACCGGTGTATTATCTATTTATCAATAGAATAGTTCAACTGATAATAGTCTTGCCACTGCTTTTCCAACTTTCATGCTCTAATTTTTCCCCCAATTTTCTTTCCCTTACATTTCTTGCATCATCTCACTTAACAGTTATGAACAAAGCAACACTGACTTTGTTCTCCTTCAAAATATCTACAAGCTCTCACTATACTGGCAACCTAAAAGAAACCATTCAGCTGAGATGGAGAGGTTCAAGCATGGTTTGATCTGTGCTTTGGAATAAACTTGACAGTGGCAGCAGACTAAGTCCAAGGAAGCACCCTGGACTGGGATCAGAGTATGCCTTCAAAATTGTAGTCACTTCCTTTTTTGCATACTTCCTAAGCTACAGTGTACCCACCCTTACAGTTCCACACACCAGGGGGGCAAAGATGACCCCTTTTCTTCACTAGCTTATTAAAACCATTAGGAAAAACCTAATCAATGCACACTGAGCACTAGTCTAAGTCTTTCATCCCTTTTCTTTGAGGTCGTGACAACTGAAAAACATACAAGTTACAGACAAATACACACTAACAGTGGCTTCTGGCAGAGACTAGATAAGGGACTTCAGCAGCAACAGGCCTATGCAGGGCATACAGCATTGGGAGTGCTCTGCAACTACCTAGTCTTTCCATCAGTGTACTCAGCAACAGCCAAGTTACGAAAGAAAATTCGAGCCAGCAATGTTCTCTGGGCTGTAAAGAAAGCGATTATACCAATTTAATTATCAACAAAACATACCTAAGGGGCATAACCTCTGTTTGATCCACTAGGATTTACTTCATTTCTTACAGGCTGAAATCCACCAGAAGAGGTTCAGAATTCCTAGGCCGGTGCTGCAATTCTTGGACTGGCATTCAGGCAAATTCTTGACCCTGCTTTGAGCTCCAGGAGAGCAGCCTCTCTCTGTCCTACAGCCCCAACCCTGCCCAAGCTTCTGAATGCTCTCTGCAGTACCATGTATTAGCAAAGATTGCACAAGATGACTTTTTTTTTTTTTTTTTCAAAGAAACACAAATCCAGGCCTTTTAAATTTTCTGAGAAATCACTGTGAAGAACCATTAATCAAACCATTACACAAAAGACAGTTTCTGCCTTCCTTACAATCTGTGTCAATACCCCCAGTTGCAAAGTCATTTGCAGACTTTAACTTTTCTGCAATCCCCAAATTTAAAAAAAGAGACAAACACAAAAATACCTGCCATATCGGCATTACATCCTTTTCTCTCATTTTTTTATCCTTTAAGTACAAAATTATGGAATGTACACCTTTACAGAATATCTGCTTGAAAAAGCAGAGAATAAAAATATAATTTTGAAACTATCAAAAACTATGTTTGTCAATGCTTCATTAGCAAATGAATTTAGAAGGTACAATGTAACTCAAAGTAAAAGTAAAAATATTCTTCAATAGTCTACCGAAATGATAGCAGCTGTAGGGCCAATACAATAGAAGAGTTTAAGACAGAGACTTCATTTGGAGATTTGGAGATAGTAGTGTTTTTACTAGCTTAAATATTTAATACAAACACCAGTCATTTTGTGTGAAGCAATTTCATAATATAAGTATTTTAAAGATGACAGGAAGAGGTTACTTCAACCTGCAAATTTGTTTCAAAACATACACCTGACCTGGAATGAATCTCTCTGTATTTAGGTCTCTGGCATTACTGCTTTCTTTGGGAACTAAACTTCATTCCTAATCATTGATGGACGTCTACCTTCAACGGAGCAAACTTCAAAGCCTTATTCTTTCATTCTAGCCACAAATAAGCTTTATTTTAAGAAACGGTGACTTACAGATCAGACAAACCCAGATGGCGAAAAGGCTTCTTGGACAAACTTGAGAGCTTGTTTCTGGATAAATTGCTACAGGAAAAGAGAAAGATTGCATTAATTGGGACTGCTTCTTCTTAAACTGGAATTTGTGTTGCTTTAAATGACCAAGAGCTCAAACCAGCTCTAAAAACCCCTCACTTCTTTGAGTACAGTTGGAAAGAAATGGTGCTAGGTCTCTATGGTTTGATTGGTTTCAAGCACTTGAATTTAGTCTGTATCTGAAGTCAATACATTCAAACTCAAAGTCAGCAGGGGTCAATATTTCACTTTTAGCATTTCTGTTCATTGCAGAAAAGCAGCAGATTTAATTGTGTTTGAAAAGTATTTTGTCGAGTCCAGGTGTTAATTACATGCTCAATTTATTCATAAGTGAAATGGGTGTATCCCTTTCTTTGATGCTGCACCATACTCTGTACTCACATAAGCCCTTCTCACATGCTAGCACACATCCACATCTGAGCCTTTTAGTTATTCTTTTCAAATTGCATGTACAATATGCACCCACATGGAAGATCAAAAGGAAAACTGTAAAATGCCTATATTGGGCTTTTTTTATGTCAATTAAGCACTTACGGTTTCCAGTGGTAATTAAGTGAAAGGTCCTCTCCCATTACGCAAAGAAATGTTCATCTGAATCAGAAATACTCCTCCCCTCCCAGGCTTACAAAATTGCTTTCTCCACCCCAACCCAAAATAATGTTGTTTTTCTATAGTCTTATCAGTCCATCAATTAAAGACAGTAAGAGCAGTAAGCTGTAAAACTGCCAGCACTGCAGTGTAAATCAGTGTTCTGAGCCAAAATACCACATGAGTTTTATGTGGTATTATAAAGGCGCCATAGGGGCTCCATAGCTATAGTTGTGTTACATTTAAAACCAAAGATTAGACCTTTTTTTTTTTTTTTTTTTTTTTTTTCTTTTTTTTTTTCCCTAACACGGTGTTTACTTCCCAAACTTTCAGTCCTCAATTTCTGAGTACAAGATTTTTTGAGAAATTACAAGGACACAAGAATGTTTGTAGAATGTTCAACAAACATTCAGAAGAGAATTTTTGTGAGATTTTATTTACGATACTTCTTTGTTGATTCCTTCTAGAAAACAACAGCCTGAAGTTTACAAATTGTGTGGTTCTAATGTTGGACAACAAAATAGATGAGCTATTATTTCTTTGTCATGCGAATTTACCTGTCCTATGGCAGATGCAGGTAGACCCTTATCAAGTATATCAAAATTAACATACAATTTGCACATATTACAGAAGTCATGTTTAAGTAAAAAATGTCACTGTGATCTTTTCCCTAATAAGCAGAAACATTAAGTTTTGAGGCTGGAAGAAAAAAGTTAAATCTTCATGTGGCCTTGGGCTTCCTCTCTAGCACTGAGGCAACATGAACCACATTAAATCTCACCATTCCATGGGCAGCTCTTCACTCACCATGCAGGAAAACCCTTCTAGTTCTGGCACTTCTAAGCAGCACATGCCTTTCCAACAGGCAGGTGCACTGGCAGTTCACTATTTTAGTGGGAAGCAGTATATTCCAGGTCACATGAGGACCAGGTTTGACTCTGGGTTCACACAAAACATCCCTGTACATCCATACCAAGAAGCCATCATAAAATGGATTCCTCAGGAAAATCTCTATCTAGCTGAAGCCCTTTCATGTTGTACAAACTGTTTAACAAATCCAGTTTTGTAAAAAAAAAAAATGTATCTCAATAGCTTTAACTGTATTTTCGGACTTCTACCAGTTGTACTTGATAGATACCAGAAAGAAAAAAAAAAAATGTAAGAAGCAGAAGAAAGAGTAACAAAAGTAAACCTTGTGCCTATATTCTTGGTCATGGATTAATACATTTAGTAATTCCAAGACTGTAGTCTTTTCTTCCATGTAGTTTAGTGTCTTAAATTGACAAGTAATGTCAACAGAAGTAATTCAACAGAAATTGTTCAGACACCACTATAGCTTTAGCATTTTAAATAACGCTTTGACAGTAAATTTACTGTTTTAGGGTTCGTTCTTTTTTTATAATCTGAGCACTTTAAATTGATTATAAAGATACCTTCTATGGCCTCTTTAATTCATGTTAAGTAAAAAAATCAGTACCAGGCTTATGGGGTAGTTAAGGACTTAACTTCCACTTCCATGGAAGGAGAATATAAATTAGTTCCCCAATTCAACTACACACAAAAAGAGCATCATGAGCAGAGAAGGTCTGTCTGGGGTTCCAAAGACTCAAAAAAAAAAAAAAAAAGAAAGTCCTCTGGAGTGAGGAATCTGGCTACACCTAAGAACAGGACCAGAGTTCAGTCAAAAGCACAACTGTATTTTACATACAAATATCAAGCTCACTTCAGACTAGCTAGCCATTATACAATTAAAGGAATGTTTTGGCAATGCAGGCAATGCAAGAGCAGCCTGAGAAGCTGCATAAATATCCACACAGCTGGCAACACTTGTGTAGATCTTCATTGCAATGTCATTGAGCCACTATACTGCCTATAACACTCCTGGCAAGATGAGACAAGAAGGAGAGGGAACAGATAAAAGGAAAACCAGGGAGAAAAGGTGAAGAAATGGCCATTCTGCTACACTCAGTCTCCCTCCACAGGCAGCAGCACGATCTGCCTACAGCTGGAGCCAGCCCTTTGTACACACTTGGGAAAATCTGCAGCTAGGTCTCAAATGGTTTCATTTGTCTGCTTTTCCTAAACTTTACAGACATAGAAACACATCTTAACACCTAGAGATGTATGTATACATTGCACACAAATGTATGATTCATCAATGCAATTACACACAGTCTGGCATGTAATTATTGCTCTTTTCTAATATTTTAGGAAAAAGACACTTTCTGTGAAATCTATTTTTATGTTTTAAAGGCACTGACAGAATACCATGTATATGTATTACACAAGTCCATTAAAATTACTGTTAGCAGCAGATAAACTTATAAATTACTACACTACCAAACTAGGACTGTTTAATAGCTTGTTAAATGTGACTGTTGACTAATTTGAGTCTGAGGTCAATGAGAATACCAGAATTAGATGAGCAAAACTATTAATTCCATTTAACTAACACCTATTAAAGCATTCTCTTCCTGTTTTTTATATTATAACTCAAGTCTTCTCATCATACATAACTCTAGAAAGATATTTGGGCTACAGAAGTTTGGCCAAGAAAATAATATAATGACAAAAAAGGGCTTAGGGAAATGTGTGTTAATAAGTTCCTAACCATCTGATATTTTTATATGCATCACAATATAAATGGTACATTTATATCACAAAGCTCCTTAGCTATATCAAAAGACTTTTCATGTAAGAAAGAGAAAACTGCAATAGTGTCACCAGCAAAATAAAAGTTTATAGAGCTATGTCTCTCTTTAGGAAAATGTTTGTAGTTTTTGTTTTCATTATAGGAAATAACATACTACTGTTTTAAAATAAGGTGCAAGACTTCTCAAAGACCTGTACAGGTTACTCTTGTAAAATAAAATGCTTGCATATCTTAATAGTCTTCACTGTCCAAACCAAAATGGGGGCTACACCTCATTCTCCATGCTGTCAACAGAAGTTTTAATGCTGATGACAACAAGCACTGATTCTCTGGGGTTTTTAGAAACATTTTAGTGTTTCTAAAACACTAAACACAGCATCAACACTAAAACACTAAACAAAGCATCAAGACATCCCAGAGAAAATAAACTAATGTTGTTTTTTTTTTGCAGGGATAATAGATCTGCCTCAATAAAAAATGTCTGCACACTTACTGCTTTGTCACGTATATATAAAGGAGGTGGTAAAGAAATCCCACGGTGTTGTCACTTAATATTTTCCATCTTATCAGGACTTATCCTGTTTCTGCTAATATTACTAATTTCCCACCAAAACAGAGAATAATATGAGACTGAATAAGTTCCTGGTTCAGGAAAGTTCCTGAATCAGGATACCACATACATCGATCTAACTGATATCAGTCAGCCTAATTTGTTTCCAACGGTCAGTTCTATGAACTACAGATCTAATAAATCCTGATTACCAACAGAAATACATTCCATGTTTGCCTGTGTGAAGAGCTGAAGCTCTTCCTGTATCCAAAGCATTGTAAAGACACCTTGTTCACATGGCTTCTCCATTACCTTTTGTAGTTCCTACTTTCTCATACAGCTGGGAAGGTCTCCGAAACATCCATCTCCCTTGTTGCAAATTAAACTCATTATTTATCATCCTACACTCATGGTCATGGAGCAAACCAATTGTTCTGTTCATCATAATCACTCTTCTTTTAAAGATATGAAGATGTATATTCCCTTACAATCTTCTCTTATTGTACTGAACATACTCTCTTAGTTTCCTTAAATGATTTGCTTTACAAAGTCCTCTGCTGCTCTTCCCTGTAATATCTTCCTAGATGGGTAGATCTGGTGTCCTAATCTCTACACTGTATTTGGATACATGTCTTCCCAGCAGCTAAAGTAATGTGAAAAATCTAACGAAAAATTCCTTTTGATCCTAGACTGTTCTGGTGCATAAGGCTATGATTCTGTCCCAGCATAGCCACTAAACCTTTGTCCGCAGCTGTACGTCTTGGCCAGTAAGTTTTCATTCCGTATTTCCTCAGTCAGTGCACGTGCACTTGGCTTTACAGAATTTTATCTTCTACAATCATAACTCACTGAGTAATTGTCACACTAGACAAACGAATTTGCTCCTGGAAGATATTTCTTTATATCTCCAAATGATTACAGTAAAAGCTATTTACTTTATTCATGACTCTATGAAGTAATATGTAAGCCTCATAGGCCAGCAAGGTCTGTTTCATGCTCTTCTAGTGACTGTTCCACATTAAGGGCAGCAATTACTGTTTAGGCAGATACAGATATTCACATCCACCTCCTTCCATAAATTAACTGCTATTCTTTCGAAAACGCAGGTGCAGAAGGTGATTCTATTTTATTAACAAAGCCCTGAGTTCAGTTCAAAAGTCCTTCCGTATAACAAGGAAGCATCTTGGAAGCCTTACATCTTCTTGATCTCATTAGGACCTAACAAAAACAAAGGTTTAAGTAACTGGTAAACATATCTAACGAAGATGGATGGACTGAAATATACACTCGCATATTTGGCTAAAACACATAACCCATGAGGAACCGACTCCCACACATTATCTCAATATTTTGTAGGACCAGATCCACAAAATGTAAGTAGCAAAGTGAACTACTCTGTGTCTGTCTCATCAAACAGAACTACAGTCCTTCAGGGACATCTACTTACATGCAAATACAAAGACCAAAAAAAAAAAATCTTTCTTTTTAGGTGATCATTTTTCTCTGCAGTTTTATATATTAAAAAAAAAAAAAAAAAAAAAAAAAAAGATGAATTCAGCCTTTGCTAAATCTCAAGTATAAATAAACAAGAAAAACACAGTTGAAAAGCTGCACAGACACCAGCCCTGTTTCCTGAACTGCAAATTGCAGCTGGCTGTGGAAGTAACCTCATTCTTACATTCTGCTTCAGATGTACTTGTTCAGATCATGACTGAACTTCTGAAGTGAATCTTCTGATCATCGTCACTTACAGGACTTAAGCACACAGTCTCTGAGCATGAACACTGATCAAGTCACACTAGAAGATATGCCCTATGCATGCACTTATTGCACTGCAGTTGCTAAAACATAGAACACATTCAGCCCATTGAATCAGACTAAAACCGGTCAAACCCACATCACTAAGTGTGATGCATATAATGTGGACATCATGCCCTCAGCACCAGTTCCGTTCAGCTGGGAGAGATACTGCTATGCTGCTCTCTGAAAAAGACACAGCCAGAGACCTTTGTCAGTGACAAGATAATGAGCTAGACAGTTTTTTACCAGCCCACATTATGTTCTTGTGATCTGCCAGTTCCTTATCATACATGTTGAATGCTCTGCCAGTTCCTTATCATACATACCCTATTTGAGGTTGATTAATGACAGAAGTCTGTTTTGTTAAAACATTTTATATTAAGGAAATGGTAAAAGAGAGAAAAAAATAACAGGAGTTGGGCAATTTTGATTTAAAATGTAGATGCTCTCCTTACTCACATGTATTGTAGGTTGACGTTTTTCGCAAATGCCTGACGGGACACAAACCGTAAGCCTGAATTCACCACAGTCCTGTAAAAATAGATAAAACTGTTAGAACAGTTTGTTTACAATACATTAGTAAGAATAATGACAATAATAGCAAAAATAAGAATGTGGATGAAATCTCTACATGGATGAACTGTAATGTCTACTATTGTCCTTTGTAACAAAGTCAGACCCACTCTCTGAGGGGGTCTCTACACTCTTCTGTCAGAGAAATAAAGAAATAGCCTTTTAAAATATTTATTCCATGTACTTACAGATTTTTAAGTCCGATGTAAAATCCAACTTCATTGTCATTGATGCTTTCTAATTTTTGCTGGTTTGCAATGTAACTGTTGAAAAAGCAAGGCAAGTATGAAAATGGTTTCTTCCATGGCTTTGATTGTTCAGGGGGCAAGCACTGAAGCTTGAAATGTGGCAGCAGTGGCTCCCCTGTCAAAACTGACACTAAGTTCTAGCTGGAGCATCTGCAATGCAAACGTGATCCTTAAAATCTTCTCCATCATTTAAATAGTACTTTGTGGGACAGGGCTGAAGGAGAAACAGTTGAGTTTTACACAGGGGAAATGAAACTTTGCTCACTGAGGAAGGAAGTCACCCTCAAGGCATGGTAAAAAAGCTGCATTACCGTGCTACTGTTTTCCATGACACTGCTTCCCTACATCATGGATTTTACAACAGCAGATCAGCCTTAATAGTGGCAGTGGAGTTACTCCCACTTTCATTTGGGGTGGACTGCCCTGCTCTCATGTTGTTAGCCGAATTACTTGTTAAACTGATTTTCTCTCAGCACCAAAGCAGTCTGAGTTCTACTTACAAGGTGTAGCAATAGGAAAAAAAAGACAAGGGAAGATGCACTTCATGGAACTACATATGTAAGTGGAATTTAAGAGAAGAGAAACTATCATAGTGCTGTGTACTATGTATGTATGTATGTACTGTATACACAGCACAAAGCACTGTGAATCCACTCACATGAAAAGAGTATGTTTTGGGCCTAAGCCCCAAAAGGATGTGGGGATGCAGGTTGGTCCTTTGCATCATTACCATGTGAGATCTACAAATGATCAGTGGCATCCTGTGGAGTGGAAATTTAAGAGTTACACGGGGAATGATATAATCAGTTACCTCTACTGCAGCAAGAAAAAAAAAAAAATCACAGTGGAAATCATGCTGTCTTGGAAGAAGGAATAAGCAGAAACTGCAATTCAGCTAAACATTATGGGCTGAAAAGTAAGCCTGATGCAAGAAATCACCTTGCTAAAGAGTCCATGCATTTCAATAGATAACTCCAGTCACAAACGTAGATGCACTTGTACTTTCAGAAGCATCCAGAAATAATCAAGCCACAGGTTTTCCTAAAAAGTGTGAGTTTTCTTTGCTAGAATAAAACTTGTTTTCACTCTAAGCATTTGTCACATTCAAAGAGAATTCTTGTGAAATAGAAAGGAAAGTGGATTGCTTTCCCACAAAAAAAACTAATGTATTTCAACTAGTACATAAAAAAAATAGTGTGTGCATATCCCAACAGAAGATTGAGAATCCAAAGAGCTGGGCTGGGCCAATTCCAAGTTGCAAAGTTGACTTGGGCTACACTCTCTCCAAGTGCCAGGAAAAGCAAAAAAATTTCACCTACTGGCATTCATCGTCTCCTGAGAAAAGAAAAGCAGTAAAAAGCCAGTGCATGACACTGGACAAAACACATTACCCCTGCGTCATATGACACTGACAGCTCTGCAGATCTTCATAGGATAAGAGTAAGAGCCATCACAAGACAATGACTTACTTTGAATTTAGTACATGCTCCCTTTGAATTTTAAAAGCAATCTGATCTCTTAGGCTTTATTAATTTTTTTTTAATTTTTTTTGGTAGGTAAATTCACGTATTTTGCCAACCAAAGTAGTTTATTAAAGACTATCCCACCCAAGAGTCCTGCATGTGGATGAACTTGATGCATCTGAACCTGACCCAAAGAACAGCTCATTATTTAATTATCATCTTCTCTGTCCCTTGGATCTTATCACACTAAAATGCAGCTATTCAAGAGTCAACAAAGATAGTTTCTTCATCCTGTCTTCAGTGTTCAACCACTAAGAACCCTGGTGAGACAGCGATAGGAAAAACACAAATGAGCTGGAATAGGGGAAACTGACAAACACAGGGAAAAGGGACTCAGAAAAGTAAAAGAAAATGAACCGAGAAACCAGTTGCACTACCTGAAGATTAAGCTATTGGAAGAGTTCTGACATACACCACCATAACCCAGATCCATTACTTAAACACAGTCATTACACATCGAAATCTGACATCGCAATTTTAATCATAAAAACATTTACCCAGAACCTCCCACTACAGTGGAGGAGCTACAGAACTCTGATACAACTTACAGTGTCACATAAAAATATATTAGTGTATTGCATTCTGTGGTAAACCTCAGCTAGTGTAAAACAGTTCAGCTCTGCTGAAGTCAGTGAAGCTACCAACACAGCTTACACCAAAAAAAGATCTGAACATAATCACAGAATCTAAAAAAAAAAAAAAGAAAAAAAAAAAGATCTGGAAGGAAGAAGCAACATAAATGTATAGTCTTTTCTATCTTTCTCTTATTATGTCCCTTAAAAGTTAAAAAAAAACAAAAAAAAAAAGAAGGGGGGGGGGGGGGGCAGACAGACACAAGCATACTTTACTCTGAGATGGTTGCAGTCTCTTTATGGTGAATGTGGTAAATGATTTAAGATGCCACCTTCTCACTAACTGAAAGAACCAAAAAGAACCATCAGCTGTCCATAATTGCACTTCAGGTAGGAATGCAGAACATTGGGTTATCCAGTTAATTGTAACTAGCTCAGAACAATAGCTGCTATGCAATACATTTGTTAAAATACTCTCAGTCCAGAATATGACAGTAAAGAATATTTCATACATTTGAAAATCCTTGCAGAAAGAATGGACAGATGTAATTTACCATGAGTAGGTTCCCTTATGCTTCCTTACTTGCTTAACAAGACTATTTTAAGTCAAGCTTGTGCAACTATTTCATCGCAGTAAGAAAGAAAAAAGTACAGTGACTAGTTCTACACTTTCAGGGGAAGTTGTTCTTCTGTTTAATTTAGAGGCAGATTTGAAATAAAACCTCTTCCCTAACTGAATGCTATTTTTACTTTCTTCACAACTACTCTACCTTG